>NW_021703767.1:78662397-78992380 GCF_005190385.1 Monodon monoceros | reverse complement strand
ATGCTGATACTGTGTGGTAAGATGTAGACTATCCCTGCAGACTGGGACTTTGCTGCTGCTTTTTTGGCTTCTTGGGAATGGAGATAGGAACTGGGTATTATACTGTTGAAAAAGAGAAAAGGTGTGGATAGTGTCATTTTCTCTTCCCATATTCAACTGGGACAAAATGAGGTGCATACTGTGATTTGCTTAAGAAAGAAAAACAGATTTGTCTATGTGTGTGTACTGTCTGCTTACTAATAGTTTTCTCTGAGAGCTAGGGTCAAAGTCGAAATATAGTAGAAACCTCATATATGATACCAAATGGAGTCCAATAAAATAAGAGAGGCAAAAATACCATTTTAAAAGAACAGGGGATCTAATTCTTTGCGGTGCCCATATTTAGAAGATCTGGGTTATTTTGAATTAGTCTCTACCTGCCAGGAAGCCTCAACATTAAGTAACAATGAGGTCGAGGTGGTGGAGCCCTTAGCTGACTCAGAGTTGCATGCCGTGAGTTTGATGACGGGCAATTGATTTTTAGATTGTATATAATTGCATCTAATAACATGTATACCTCCTTCTCCTCTTTAAGAGGGTGATGTTTGTGTTTGTGTCTTATGTGACAAGCATAATAAAGTTAACATTTAATCTTGTTTTGAGCACCATGAAAATGTAACATTTTCAGAGTGGAACTTTAGGTTAAGGCCTACCTTGAATTGAACCTCTACAAAACTTTTGCCCCAAAATGCCCATTTTACTTGTCCCAATGTAAGGGTGTGCTCTGAGTCTGTGGTGTAGGTTAGCTCCCAGCAATGAAATAGGAGGAAGGTAAGCAAGGCAGCTGCTGTCGAGAGTACCCAGGAGAAGCCAGCTCTGCTGGAGCCTAGGGCAGGGAGGGGGGGAGTCTTCTATGGTACCCTGGCCATGGTCCCTGGGGTAACCTTTAGCTGTGATATGTTTGCAAGACCTTGGCTCAGAGATGATTGTGTTTCATTACACTTAGTCACTCCATCCAGGCATTGGTTTCAAAAGAAACTCACAAAGATGCCTGTTGAGCTTCTCCATTTTACAACAGCATCTTAGTGGAAATAATTAGCCTTATGTCCATGCAGACGCACACATCACATTTGCAGAATTAAAGAGCTTTCTTGTTAGGACTGGTTTTCTTATTTCTGTCGTCCTCTCCCACTGTTTAAATATCTATTTTGGTAGCAGCCTTGGTCTCAAACCCCATGGTTCCCTTTATTCCCTTCTTCTTCTTTTTTTTTTTTTTTTTTTTTAATTTAAAAGCAAATAAACAACAAAATACAAATCCGGCTGTATTTTTTACTCGAGATGATTAGATTTTACCATGGCAAGTACATGAGAATATTGTGTTTTAAGAGCAAAAGCTGAGTCTCAGATAAGATATTGTCACTGTTTTGTGCATTTTGCCATCCATTTCCTTTATATGCCAAACTAAAGTATAATGATGATGACGATGGCCTCTTTGGACAGAAGGTTGGAGGTGGTTAATAACCAATCCTACATATCACCATTTGTCATGGTGAGTAACTGGTCTGTCCTCTCCACAAAATACCACATTGGAGTATAACTGCTAAGTTTCCTTTCACAGTGTGCAAGAATTACCAGGAAAGTTATACATCGCCTTTCAGTGAATATATCAACTACAAATATGAAAGTTTAATTTGTTATGTTTCATAGTTTGAACATACATATTCCCAGTTTACATAAAACTACAGACGGGAATTTTATTGAAATAAAAGGTACAAATTGGGCACTTACTGCTGTTGAGCCAGTAAGTATAATTTTCATCTGTAAGTACAGACAGGGCCACTTGTGAACTTTAGAATTTGCCTGTCTGTGAATTTGACCTCTCTGAGGTCCCGGGCCCTCACCCAAACATGCACCTAATCTGTGCTGTCATATTGGGGTTCAAGACCACAGAATAGAACTGGATTATGTTTTGTTGTTCTAAGTCACAAATTACTCAAATATAAAGTAAAAATTTAATAATTGTACCTCACAGAGTATACCTTACAGAGACAGTATAAAAGTGCGTAATGCCTTAAGCTTGAACAGTAAAAATATAATTGTGTTAAATACCAGAGTATGAAGTCCTTGAGGCAAGATTATCTTTTCGTTTCCTGGCAAACAAGAGACATACAAATTCATATGTGCTGAATAAATAAGTAAATATTGTCATCAAATCCAATAATGATGTAAAGACTCACACCCTAGAAATCTGCTAGAGAACCCACTCCGGAATTGATATCGAGTTAGTATATGACATAGTTATAACTGCTTTCTGATTTTTCCATAATTAACAGGTATTTACACCAATAAAAAAAATAGTACAGCTGAGGCAAATGAGTTTTATAAGGACAACTTAATGGTAGCTGCTGAATCAGCTAAAATTTCTACCTTTACCCCTGCACTGCCTTATATCACTTGAAGGCAATGCACTTGGTTGAAAAGATGATATTATTTGGGGTTAAAATTCAATACTATAACTATCCTCTTATTATTGGGTTGATATAAAAATAAATATCAAGTTCTTTTCTGCATCCTGTAAGGAACTGCTGAAAAGAGAAGACCTTCATGTTACTCAGTGTTGCCTGAAACAAAGATCAACACAATCAATGCTTTGAATTCAATGATAGGAGACAAAAAGTTACCTGACTGATGAGCTGATATATGCTTCCTTTTTCTCAGAAAAAAAGCAAAAGTCTGCAGAATTATCATACGACTTTTGCTTGAGACCCTATGATTCATCTCCTTCCTTACCACATTATTTCTGATACCTCCTGACACGATATTTGAAATGATATAAGTGTATGCCAGTTATAAGCTCTTTCACAACTAATTAATTGCCTTAACCTAACTTGTGCCTTTTAAATGGAAATAAACTTTCTATCTATATGTCCCTGTGAACATCCTTAAAAATATGTAAACTTCATACTTATTTTAAAGAGATAATTTAATTCTAAATGGATTCTTTGCTTATATTGATGGTAAACAGTGGATCCATTAAAGTAACATATTCTGCTTGTGTAAGTAAAGTAAAAGAATTAAAGTGGGCTAAAGAGATAGAATATTTATTTGTTCCTTTTAAGAAATGTGGTGTTTCAGAAAGCTTGAAGTACTGGTAGTGAGACATGTAAGCCTGTTAACCGAATCATTTGTAAATTGAATTCCATCTTGATATTGTACTACTTATATGAAAATACTGGAAATTGTTATTTCTCAGGTACTGCTAGAGGTGTAGTAAGGAGTCCCCTTGGCTCTCTCTGCCACCCAGCCTACACAGAGTGCTGTTTTATTTCCTAAATGGCCGATGTTGGATTGATCCTTACCAAGGCAGTCAAAGCCAGGGAACAGATTTTACAAATAGCATCCTGGATGACATAATACTCTATGTAATCCTAATTGTAGGGCACCTTTTCTCATCAGCCAGCCTAGCATAGCTAAAAATTATGTTGCTTTACTTCGTTTATAGGGAAGTCTACTTGTAGATGAGACCTCACAACCAGCGCATGGAGAAACAAAAGAGGGGGGTTCAGGGTGGTGTGCTGGCAGCTGTGTTAGAACAAGTTTCCTGGAGTACCTTCTGAGGGAAAGGTGTGAATGGAGGTGCATCATTCAGCCATCACCTCTCCACTACACTGCATCATATCAATGGAAAAAAGAGAAAGAAACTATAAAATTTATGACCAAAAATGTGAAAATTCCCTGGTGGTCCAGTGGTTAGGACCCTTTGCTTCCACTGCAGGGAGGCACAGGTTCGATCCCTGGTTGGGGAACTAAGATCCCACATGCTGTGAGGGGGCCAATAAATAAATAAATATCCATTCTGAAAAAAAAGAAAAGAAAATCTTCATGGAAACCTGCCATGCATGTGCTGCTGTCTCTGCCTCAAGTTGCTTCGTGGGTGCGTCTGCCCTTAATTTATTAAAAAAAAAAAAAAAAAAAAAGCAAAAACCAAGAAACAAAAATGTGAGGAAAAGACAGATATGTAGCTTGAAAACTGAGACTAGTAAAGGGTGGCTTTTTGAAAAGGGAAATGCGATTTGAGAAGGTGGCCATTGTGTATGTTTTACTAAGAGCTCTCTTATTCATTGATTGGTTTGTTCACTCATTTATTTAGTTTTTTCTTTTGTTCACTGATTATAACTGAACATAAAAGCTCTGTTGAATTGTTGAGTGATATTAAAGAAGACCCAAATAGGTGGAAAGGTATTCGGGTTCTTTGCTTGGAAGATACAATATGGTTAAGGTGGCATGATCCCCAAATTGATCTGCAGATTTAATTCCTGTCAGAATTTTCCAGTTTTCTTCTTTGTAGAGGTTGGCAGGTGAAGTATAAAATTCATATGGAAATTCAAAGGACCCAGAATAGCCAAAACAATTTTGAAGAAAAAAAATGAAGAGGTTTACCCCATTTCAAAACTTAATACAAAGCTACAGGAATCAAGCAGTGTGGTACTGGCATAAAGTATACATATAAGATGATGGAATGGAATTGAGAGTCCAGAAATACACCATTACATTTATAGCAATTGATTTTTGACAGGGATACCAAGATATTCAATGGGGAAAGAATAGTTTTTCCAACAAATAATGCTGGGACAACTGGATATCCACATGTGAAAGAATGAAGTTGGACACCTCCCTCATATCATATACAAAAATTAACTTAAGGTGGATCAAAGACATAAATATCAGGAGTAAAGCTATAAAACTCTTAGAGGAAAACATAGGAGCAATCTTCATGACCTTGGATTAGTCAGTGATACCAAAAGTACAAACGGCTAAAAAATTTTTGATAAATTAGACTTTTTCAAAATTAAACACTTTTGTGCTTCAAATGACACCGTCAAGGAAGTGAATAAACAACCATGGAGTGGGAGAATTCATTTGCAAGTAACATATTTGATAAGAGATTTGTATCTAGAATATATTAAGACTCGTAACAACTCACTAAGAAGAAAAATAATCCAATTAAAAAATGGACAGAGGATCTTAATAGGCATTTCTCCAAAGATATACAAGAAGCTAATATGCATAGGAAAAGATGCTTGACATTATTAGTCATCCAGGAAATAATCAAATCAAAACTACAATGAGATACCACTTTACCCACACTAAGATGGTTATAATACAAAAGACAGACAGTAACACATGTTGGCAATAATGTAGTGAAATTGGAATTGTCATGCGTTGCTGGTTGATTGTAAAATGGTACAGCCACTTTAGAAAAAGTCTAGCAGTTCCTCAAAAGATTAGACATAGAGTTATCATATGATCAAGCAACTGTATTCCTAATTATATACCCAAAAGGATTAAAACATATCCACACAAAAACCTGTCAATGAATGTGCATAGCAGCGTTATTCATAATAGCCAGAAAGTGGAAACAACCTAAACGTCCATCATTTGAAGAATTAATAAACAAAATGTAGTATATCCATAAAATTGAATGTTATTTAATCATAAATTAAATACTGATACATGCTATAACATATATGAATCTTGAAAATTATGCTGTATGAAAGAAGCCAGACACAAAAAACTTCATGTAGCATGATTCTATTTATACGAATAGGCTAATATATATATATAGAAAGATTGGTGGCCACCAGTGACTGAGGAGTGGGGAGAATAGGGAGTGACTACCAGTGGGGACAGTAGTTATTTTGGGAATGATCAAAATAGTCTGGAATTAGATAGTGATATAAATATATTAAGGAACACTGTACATTTTTGAAGAGTGGATTTAGTGGTATGTAAATTATATCTCACTTAAAAGTTTAACAAATAAAGCTCTATATCGAGCAGTGTGCCTGGAATACATAGATAAAATTGTGCATGGCCTCCGCCTTAAAGAAGCTCACAGTCTATTGGGAGAATACAAACCTGACAATTACAGCACAGAGTATACATCCTAAGAAAGAAGCACATTCTATAGAATGCTTCTGGAAGAGGAAGAGGTAGAACTCAGCCTGGATGTTGTGGAAGCTGTCTGTGCTTTCCATCCTTACTTGGATAGGAATCTCTGCAGATAGGAACAGACTTCTATGCAACTCCAGAGAGCAGAGCAAAGCTTAATATTTAGAGGCCAAGAAAGGGAATCGGCAATACAGTATAAGGACAGTACCTTTCTACCAATAAAGACAGTTGAAGTTCAATGCAGGCTGCCTCAGAAAATGGCAAGTTTGCCTTCATTGGAGCTGGTTGAAATGATACTCTGGCATTTACCAAATGAGTTATTTAAACTCTCTAAAACCTCGGTTATTAACCTGAGTTAATAATACATCTCAGAGTTTACATGAGGACCACGTGAAATAATGGGTGTGTGTATAATGTGTGGATACGCTATCTAGCACTTAATGACACTGTTATTACTGTTGCTCTCACCGCCATCATCATTATCAAATGAAGTTTGGCAATAACGCTGGGAAAAGAATTCAGGCAACAGATGGGAGAATTGATTTGAATGATGCTAAGATTTTGTGGTACTCTCATTCTTGGTCACAGGGTTTGGAGTTTTCTGTTCCCTGATATAAAACTTGGAAGGAAAGACAGACCTTGGTCCTATTCCAGGCCCCCAAATTGACTGTTCCTGTGTCTAAGACAAACTACTCAGCCTCAATAATGGTTTTGTGCTGTTTGCTATAATAGCTAGTATAGATGTGTGATTTTTTAAGCACTGTTACTGACAGGAACCTTCAATAACCTTGGAAGATGGTCTTTAACGAATATCAATAGAACTCGGATGAACACTGAGAAGGGCTATAGGTGAAACAGTGTGAGGGTGAAGCAGAAAGAGACTACTTCCTCAGCCTTGCAAAAACATGTCATCTCTTAAAAACAAGCTGGACAACTTGGTTAGACCTCTGGAAACAACTATTTAAGATGTCTTACAAGGTCCAGAATTTCCATGACTGGCCAAAGATATCACTACCTCTCTTTGGGTCTGTTTCAATATCCGTAAACTGGACTTGAGGAATGAGATGATCTCTCATGGTGTTTTTAGCTTTGAGTTGGTATGGCTTTTGCCCTGTATAAAAGAAAAAAACATGTATATATTGATTGTTCTTTCTGTCCTTTTATTATTTCACTATAGAAGATTTTTCTGTACGACTGGTTTGAAGTTTCTGGGAGTCATTATGTGCAACCAGAGGAAAGTGTCTGCAAATTGAAGGGCCAAGTTCATGTTTTTCAAGATAATGTGAACCCAGATTCATGGTGTTCAGGATGATTTGGAACCAGCCTCATAGAATTTAAGATTATTGAAAATGCTGTATATTGTAATGATTAAAATCATAGATTCTTGGACCAGACTGCCTTGAGTTTAAACCCCAGCTCTACCATTTTCTGTGTGACCTGGGATCAGTCAGTTAAGCTTTTTGTACCTCACTTTTTTCATCTCTGTAATGAAGATAGCTATAGTATCCACCTCATAGGACTGTAATGAGATAAATGAGTTACCATGGGTAAAGCACTTAAAACGGTGTTTGGTATACAGTTAGCACCATTTGCAGTAGCAGATCTTATTATTGGGAATTAAATGCTAATGCCTATTTTAAAATTGTCCAAGTTGTCGCTTTTATGTAAAAAAAAGATTGATTTATAAATTTGGTCTGTAATCACGATACAACTCTGAACACATTATCTATCTTATATATAGCGGAAATCGTTCTTACAATATGCCAAAGAGTGTGGGTCTAGCTGTTCCTCAGCTTCTGTCCAGTTCTTTTGGTTATTTTAGTGGCTTCTAATGCATGGATTCTAAAGCCAATGCTAGAGCAAATAACCTTTCATCTGACATATGCATGAATCACCAACATCTATTTCTGTGGATTATAGGGTAATCCCTCTGATAACCAAATAAGGTTCACTTTAAAAACAAAAATCATGGGCTTCCCTGGTGGCGCAGTGGTTGAGAGTCCGCCTGCCGATGCAGGGGACACGGGTTCGTGCCCCGGTCTGGGAAGATCCCACATGCTGCGGAGCGGCTGGGCCCATAAGCCATGGCCGCTGAGCCTGCGCGTCCGGAGCCTGTACTCCGCAACGGGAGAGGCCACAACAGTGAGAGGCCCATGTACCGCAAAAAACAAAAAAAATCATGATTCATAGATTATGATCTTGTCACAATTTAATGAGCCTAATATTGGACCATTGGTATAGTTTATTCTCATTGTGTATCACCTGCACAGAGACTAAAGCGCAGACAGCTGTGGTCAAGTTACTCTTCTTCTGGATGCCCTGGCAGGTTTGTCGAGAAGAGTGCTGGCCTCCGCTCTCTGAATTTCTGTTGCAGTAGATCTGCAGTGATTCTCAAGAGTTCGTATTTCTAAGAAGTTCCCAGATGGTGCTGATGTTGGGACCATACTTTGAGAACCCTTTAAAGCAAACTTTGATTTGTCAGTCAAATGTTTTATAAGCAGCATCCTTTCCCTCCTTTGTCTCACCTCTACAGCTGTACTCTCCGAAGGCTCGCTCTAGTGTCAGTAGTGGACACTAGCCTAATGTCTTCATTTTCTGGAGGAGGAAACCCAAACTCAGAAGTATTTCCCCCTGGTTACACAGTAAATTGACGGAATCTGGAAGATTTTTGTTTTTAATTGAGAATGATTTGCATCTCTAATTCTTAGACTAAGCATTTAGATTTAGAAAACTAGCATTCCAATTCCAGCTCTGCCATGTTAGGAAGTATGAATTTTAGTTGCTTTATCTCTCTGAACCTCATTTTCTTCATCCACGATATGAATACCTCCTCTGCTTACCATATATGGTTTTGTGAGAAGTAAATGACATACTGTGCATTAAAGTGCTTTGTAAATTATGAAGTGCTATACAAATATTTTTCAAACTCATTCCAGTTTTCAGATGCAATATCATGTTAAACATAATATATTTTATGATAGGCACATCATTCTCTCACTCATCTAGGGTAAATATTGACGTTTGTAACAGATTTTGGGAGGAAGTAGTACATTATAAACCTGTCACCTTTTGCATAGAATTTTTTTCATTTCCTTCCAACATTGATTTCTCTCCTAGTCTGCTTTTAAAACTAAGCAATTAGAAATTGTCATTTAGCTATTTATGCATCTGAATACTTACATATATGTGAGATGTTGTCATACACATATGCATGTACTATGAATTTTTCTCCTAGTATCCTTTTATGTAAGATACCTGCAAGTCACATTTATTAAGAATGAAATATGTGAATTGCTATTTTGCTTGAAATGAATCTTTTTTTTTTTTTTGCATTTGCGTTGGAAACAGAACTGAATTGAGCTAACAGAAATGGATTCTGCTCCCAGTTCTGCAATTAACAGGTTGTGTAAAGTCAGTCAATTCCTCTGTCTAAGGCTCAGGTCCCCATTTGTAAATGAGGCCAGATCTTACTCATTCCTTCCACTCATAGTGTCTATGGTATTAGAGTTATAAGGCAGCTTTTAAATGATATTTATCACCTTCTTGAGAAACTCTGAACAGAGTGTCCACATTGACCTGGATCTATTCTAATAGTATATTTTCCTTTTCATGCCTCAGGCCTAACTGCTGTTTGCATTTCATATGATGCAATATAACTCCACCATCCCTTTCCTTCAGGGTCTGACTGGGTTTCCTAGGGCTGTGATTCTGTTGGTATGATTGAAAATGTAACAAGACTGTGTCTTGTTTTGGATCCCCTGAGATAGAGATGCTGGGTGGTGTGGGTGGAGAAAAGGCTTTCATGTTTTTAGTGAGTTTTTCCCTTCAGTGACATTCGGAGGATCTCCCTTATTATTAATGCATAGTAAAAAGTATTAGTTCCCTATTGCTGTGCAACAGATTGCTTAAAACTCTAGCAGCTTAAAAACAGCACACACTCTCACATTACTTTTGTGGGCCAGGAATCTGGACACAGCTTAGTTGGACCATCAGTTCACAGTCTCTCCCAAGTCTGCAATAAGTGTATTGGCCCCAGAGTCTACAGTCTCATCTGAAGGCTCGATTGGGGAATGATCTGCTTCCAAGCCCAGCTGGTTGTTGTCAATGGTTCAGTTTCTCCTGGGTTGTTGAACTGAGAGAGCCTTAGTTTCTAGCTGGCTGTTGGCTGGGGACTGCTCTCAGCTCCTGGTCGTGTGCAGCTCTCCAACATGGCAGCTCATTACATCAAAGCATGGAATCTGAGATGGCAAAAGGTAGAGGCTGCCCACCAGATATAAGTCGTAATCATGTGAAACCTAATTGTGAAAGTGATATCCCATCACATATACCACATTCTGTTGGTTAGAAGTAAGTGACTGGGATCAGACCACACTCAGAGTGAGGAGATTATGCAAGGCTGTGAACACCAGGAGGCAGGGATCACTAGGGGCCATCCTAGAAACCTGCCTACCATAGGAGAGGGTGAAGTAAGACTTCTTGTGCACAGGGATTTAACACAAACGTGAATTTGCTTGTGGAATCTGGTGGATGTGTGAGTCAACGACAGAGGAGGCAGGTAGGATATCAAGAGAAGAATCCAATCTGGAAGGAATAAGAGGTAATGAAAGGCTCTAACAGGTGTAGGAGGATTTCTACTCTCTGAGAATATTCGAGCTGTGTGGGGTTTTAGAGGTCTTTTGATCTAAACACTTCATTTTCTCAAGGACTCCAAAGCTCATAGAGGGCCTTGCTCAGGCCACAGGGGTTGTAACTGAGCCAATAGTTGGATCAAGTCTTCAAACCTCTTTGTCCAGATTGTCAGCATGATATAATGCAAACAGCTCTGGATTTGGGGTAAAAAAGATGTGGCTTCATGATTTTTCATTTGCCTCTGAGTAGCTGTGTGACCTTGATTGATTTACTTTCTTAAGATACGGTTACTCAGTTGGTAACATGGAGCTATCATTTGTCATGTATACTTATTTATGTGTGATGAACACATTGACTATTGTTTGTGAAAATTCCTTATGACCTATAACAGCCTTTTAGAAAAAACTATGTTTTTGTTGAAACAAGTGATGTGCATAAAACAAACACCCCCTTTTCCCAGAAACGGTGAATATCAGTTCATAAAAATACAGATAATTTTATCTACTTCTAGATCTGCATCAGCCATCTATTGGTACATGATAAACTACCCCAAACATAGTATTGTTTATTTTGCTCACAAATCTATAATTTTGGTACTGCTCCATGAGGATTGTTTATCTCTGTTCTGTGAAATATGGCTGGGTGGCTTGACTTGGGGGTGGAACATTCACTTTCAAGATATGTGACTATTGGTTGGCAGGTTGGTGCTGGGAGCTTGGCTAGAGCTGTGCATCAGGGATCATGGTTTCTCCCCATGTGGATACCTCCACACACTACTTGGGCTTCCTTATAACATGGTGGTTGAGTTGCGAGAGTGAATATCCCAAGAGAACAAGGTGGAAGTGCATGCATTTTTATGACCTAGTTTTAGAAGTCACGTATAGTGTCACTTCCACTGTACACTGTTGGTTAAGATAGATAGTCACAAAGACTCACTAGGTTCAAGGGCAAGGGACATAGACTCCACCTTTTTTTTTCTTCTTCCCCCTGTACGTGGGCCTCTCACTGTTGTGGCCTCTCCCGTTGCGGCGCACAGGCTCTGGACGCGCAGGCTCAGCGGCCATGGCTCACGGGCCCAGCCTCTCCGCGGCATGTGGGATCTTCCCGGACCGGGGCACAAACCCGTGTCCCCTGCATCGGCAGGCGGACTCTCAACCACTGCGCCACCAGGGAAGCCCCTGGAGCCCATACTTTTAACCACACTACCTGAACACTTCTGTGTTTTTATCTATATCTCAGATCCTTCTCCATACCATGCTCTTGCCCACACCTTTTCCATCCCCATCTCCCTCTATCTACCTTAAAAAGAGTGGATAGTTGGAGAAGCAGTATTAATAGGGAGGAATCACATGCAGGAGCAGTGCTGCCTTTGAAGTGATGGGTCTAAGCCTGTCACCAGGTGCTCCAGGGACCAAAGCTAGGAGGCCCCAAGAAAAGAAACAACATGCCGTTGGTTCCATCCAGAGATTGCAGTGGTCATGAGGATTTTGCCTTTAATTTATAAAGACACATGGGAGTCTGGGGCAAGCCAGGGAGAGCAGCTGAGTAAGAAGAGACAGATGAGAAGAGAAAATGGACAACAGGGGACAATATTGGAAAACTAAAGAAATTGAGGGGCATCTATCCTTGTCCCACCAAAGCTCAGCTACTTGGTATTCTGCCTGGTGACCTATCCAGCAAACTAAATCCTATATTGGAATTGGTTTCTATGTTGGAAGTTTTATTAAAGTCTAGCCCCAAATTGAGAAAATTATAGCTAATTATGTATTAATTTGTATCAGTTTTTAAAACTTATTTATTCATCAAATCGTATCACTTCTTTATTCAACCAACAACTGTTAAGCCCATGCTGAGTACAGGATGCTGCAGTTTAAAATCAAGGGGATCACAGTTCTTACTTCTTACCCATCCCACAAGGGACTTCTAGTGTAGGAAACAGATGCCTAAACAGATAACAAGGGTATATAACTAATGCAGTGAACAAAACTTTATGGATTCATAGAGGAAGATGCTCCAGTCCCCTCCTGGAGAGGTCAGAGGAGGCTTTCCAGAGGTGGCATTTACGTAGATATATTAAGGAACTGGAAATAGTTCAGCCTGGTTGGAACTCAGGGTGCGTAGGGCAGATGTCATGGCATATGCCTGGAAAGGAAGGCAGGTAAACGTTTCTGCAAATGCATTCCCTCATTCTGTCTTCCTGTCTGCCTTATAGACACAGTGATGACTCAGGACCGGGAATCTCAGGCAACAGACAACAAACATACACAGTGTTAACATTTCTCTGTGATCCCTCTATCTATCTGTCCTCAGTGCAAATACCTCATTGCCAATGACTCACCTAAACGCTGTCAGGATGGGGGCTAGAAATTCATGTGTCCCATCAGGGTAAAATCACACCAGTCATAAGTCACTGGAGCCACTAGGATCAGCCTCTCCTCTCACATCCCTTCTTTATAAAGCTGCTGGGCCTGTCTGTAGCAGTGTCCTGTGGTAACAGTCATATTTTGGAAGGGCTTCACTGCACAAAAATCACATTTACTGTACAATGTCTTTTTGATCATTTAGCACATATAGGTTGTTAATCCATCTAACATAAGATGAAATTTAGGTCCAGAAATATGAAATGTCTTGCCTTAATTCTCACGAAAAGAAGACTGGAGAAATCATTGCTTAAATCCATATCCTCTGTCTCCAAGTCCCAACACATTTCTAGTACATCAGTGGTCCCCCATGGTGCGATCTCTGTTCAAATGAGCTCTGAGTGGGAACTCGGTATATAAAATGGCTAAAGTGAAACAGCTCTGGTTAAAATACGGCATTGGGACTCTGGAGCATTGCTGAGTGTTATCCTGCTCACTCCAGATGCTGCCCTGAGGCATCTCCATCTGTAATGTGAAAACCAGTCCCATTGCACTGTGCTAATTCTTCATGTCCTTCCCTGGAGCCCTCAGGAAAAACCAAATGATCATTTTGCTTCTGAGGGTGGGATTAACAAGGGGCACGAGTCACTCACTGCCCATGTGGGGTCAGATCACACCACTGATCCTACTATGAGTTCCTGTGGCTCAAAGCCCAGCCCATGAGAGAGTACAAGAACCAGAAGATGATGAAGGCAGTTTGGTGCAGTGGGCAGAGCATGTGAATTCTTATCTTAATTCTCCCCCTAACTTGCTGAGGGATTTTTAGCAGACAATCTATTTCTCTTCTCTTGTGCCAGCATTTCAATTCACAGATGAAGGATTTGGATTCCTAGTCCCCTCGGGTTCTGTTAGAAAATATTCCATGAGGCCTTCATTCCTTGAGGAAGACACATAGCTTGTCCTACCTCAGACCCCAAAAGGATCAACCCTAGTGCTTCCCACTCCCTTTCATGACGTCCTATGGTAGATACTTCAGAAGTGTCATGTTTCATGGATAGAGAGAGCTTGGCCTGCTGAGTTGGATAAATTATCATCATGTAGGAATTAAGTACTTACTCACTTTTTGTCCATGTGTTGGTTCATTGGGTTCAAACATTTCATTAGACTTCCTGCCGTATATTGCTGCCTTGAATGTGGGGATAATAAATGAGGAAATCCTGGGGGTGAAGAAGAGGGAGGGGAAAGGCAGAAAAGGAGAAGGGCTATGAATGTAAAAATTGCCAGCCACTGTATCTCTTGTCCTACAAGAATCAGGACAGATTTGACTCAGATCTAAAAAGCAGGAAGGAGGCAAGGTAGACACCAGGAGGGGCATGGATGGTATTGATGGCAGAGCCCTTTGTAAAAGGCTACATATTTCACCTTTCCTCTGTCCAATACTACAATGTGGGAAGGGTCCTTGGAAGTCTTCTGGATCAAGCCCCTCAATCTTAAAGAGGAGGGCAACCAGTCCTGAGCTGGAGACTGACGTGCCCACTCACAATGCTGCCGCACACTCCTTTCACAGGGCAGTTTGTAGAGAATGGCCTCCACTGGAAAGCGGTGGGTGCAGGGGCCAGGTGGTCCTAAGATGTCCCAGAAAACTGTGGGTCCATCTAAATAGTCATTAAGAGGTGCTTGGTGCTAGGGGTGAGACCTAACTGAGAAGAAGTAAAGACTCCCACAGGAATGGCAGGAAAAGAAAACCACGAGCTTAATATTTTGATAACAACAGGTGCCACTCTCATTTCTGGAATGTACTTAACGTGTTTAGAGCCCTTGAACTTATGAAAATATGTATGAGATGTTCCAATACAAAACAGTTTCCCATATAAGCTGGATGCTGGTGGACAGTTTAAGAGAAGTCTTTGTTTTGTTTTACTCATTAATGATTCCATTTTTGTTTTGTTTTTTTGACTTGGAACATAAAATATGGCAGTACTGGAATATACTATCTCCCCTCATATATTAAAGCTCCATATTATTTTTTAAAAATCCAAGAAAGATATAAATTGATGAGGCCTCACTGTGGTAATTCTACCTCTCCAAATCCTTTTTTCTGATGCCATGGACACCATCTGAAGACATTAGAGGATGTCGACTTGACTGGTATCTCAGAAACCTGCAAACAGTGGTTTTTAAAAAATAATTTTATGTAGTCTGTGTATCTTTCGTAGCTCCAAGCCGGATTACCAGACAATTCTGCTTTATAACAGTGGTCTGGCTTTACCACTGAAGGCTATAGCATTTTGCTTTATCTCATCATCTCCAAGTATAGCATGTGAGGTGAAGAAAAGACTGATAAACCCAATACATATAAACTCAGCTTACCTGAGACTAAAGATCACAGAGGCCTCCACCACCACGCATTTCCTTTTCTTTATGGGGGGAATGAAGTTCTTCATTAACAATTAAGTTTATATTCTTATGACCGCCTCACAGCCTTTTCCTGAAGTGGGTAAGAAACATCTGAGCACAGGCTCACACGTTTATGCTCGTTCCCTGTCCAGCAATCTCTGAGTAGAAAAGTCCTTAGAGTGGAAAGATAGATTTGGAAACTTAATCTAAAGATGTGTCATTATTGTGCTATGAGATGTCTAACTGCCCTTCTGCTTTTCTTTTTTTAAACGAACACAGGATATGCGTTTCTAAAGTGTTATCTGTCAAGGCCTTTATTTTTATTTGTAAACTAGCTTCTTCCCATCTACCTGACCCTGAGTTCTTTAATTTTTCCTTCACCCCTTTCCTAGCTTTCCCAACACTACATGCACACAAGCATACGCACATTCACTTATATCCCCATACTTACACATTTATACAAACACATCATATACACACCTACACTTATGCAGCATACATGTGCATATAGAATTATGTGCACACAGTCACACACAGACATACATATGTGCAACACACACCCCTCTACACTTAACATGCCTATGCACACACCTTACACATATAACAGAGACGCACACACAGATACCCATACATTCTGAGCACTACTTAGAAGTGTGATCTTTACTGTCTGAAGACGTAATAGTCATGGTCTGCTAAATGTTTTGCATGCATCATCTTGTTTCATGTTTATACTTAAGAGGTGGTACTAAGTGGTATCCCAGTTGAACAGAGGAGGAAACTGAGGTGTGAGAGGGGGTTAAGTAAGTTTTCCAGAGTCACACAGCCCATGACTGTGTAAGCAGGAATTACAGCGGTGGCTGTCTGATTCCAAAGCCCATGCTTCTATCTACTACACAATGGTACTCTGAGGTAGTCCTGAGAAAAGATTTGGCCACTTGAAAGACTCTTCAAAAATAAATCAGAATTATTTGCACATTGAGATTTATATCAAGTAACTTTTCCAGACAGGGAGGTGACCTGTTATGGTAGGAATAGATCTGGACTGGAAATCAGAACATCTAGGTCCTTATCACTTTCTCTGTCTCTTTCTGGTGATTTTGGGCAGGTACATTATGGGAAAATAATTCAGCTTGTAACCGCATAGAGGTGTAATTAAGCTCTGTTGAGATGGTCCCATAAGAGGTCTGTTGGAAAACACGCAAAATTATCTGCATTTGTGGTATGGCTATTTTTGTCCCCTTACCTCTCACACCATCTTCTGCTATTGACCTTGTTGCCTAGTTGTTTGCCTGGGAGTGGGGAGGTGGGGGAAGCCATGTCAGATCTCATCAGTGGCCTCTTGTTTATTCTAGCAAACACTTGGACTGGCTTCACTATTACCTCATTGCAGGGATATTCAGAGCCAAGACACAGCTTTTAGCTGTTGTGTACAGTTCCACTCCCTGCAAGAACCAGTATCTTAGGCTCATTCAGCAGTATCTTTTCCAAAGCACTGCCACATATATGTTGCACTTTACTATAACTGAGAACACTGAGACATATCACTGGCTTAAATTTACAGAGTATTTAGAATATTTAGAAGATAGGGGATTTAGTAAAATAGGATTTATGCTTACCAGTCAAGTTGTCTTTTCATTAGTTCATCATTCCTACCTTGGAAGTTGATGAACACATGGAGGTTCAAGGTTGGTGTGCATTAAAATACTAGTGCTAAATTTTCATTGCTACTTTTGTGGAAAGTAATGTTTGTGACCTCTGTCACTGTATTTACATCATCACTTGCACGCTGGTCATGAAGCTTTCCTGAACTTCGTGTAGGTCTCCGATGATGTATTGATAGTATATTGACAAGGTACTTCTATGGTAAAAGAAAAGGGATGTTGTTTTGGTGTTAATGTGACCAAGGTAATTCAAAGGCAGTCTTAACTTTATCGGAATCTTAACAGAACTCCTTCTCCCCATTTGACACTCTCCACAACGTTTTAAATTGAAAAAATCCTCTGTTATAAATAGTGATTTGTGCAAAGTTTTAAAAGTATAACTCAAGATAGGGCAGAATAAGAAATCAAATAAACAAAAGCTAGCAGTGCAACAGTTTTTGAAAAATAAGACAAACAAACCAGGTTTTGGGGTATTAACCATAGTGGCTAAGCCCTAAGCACTCATTTCTTTTTGGTAATTGAGATCTTTATAAAGCACAGATCAGCTAGTCCATTGCACTTACAGGCTTTAGGTTACTGGAGAGTTGGCCAGGAAGGCTGCTGGTTAGAGGTGGTAAGAAACATAGATCATGGTGAGAAAAGTTGTAGGAATGAATATCCCTTATTTCTAGAATGGAGACAATGTAGCTGTGCTTCTTAACTCATGGGGTTGTGTGTTAAATGAGATGATATCAATGAAAGACATAATAAATATGTCTCCAAATATTAGTTGGTGTCCATGGATCTTTTGACAAAGTTTCTCCTTATGATCCTTAGGGAGCTTGTTGTAGCTACAGTAAGAACCTGGATCATAGGATATTTTCAGTAAGAATTGTATAAGTTTCTACATAGTGAAGTAATATCAAACTTAATAATAAACCTAGTTGTTTATAGAATATCTAATATTTCCAAATATTTAAAAAACATATTGGCCTCTCATCAAACTAACAGATATGTATGGAACAGATACTATGTTAGTCACCAGGCTGTAGAAAAGAAACCTTCCCTTTAGAAACTTACCTTTTAGTAGGGAAACTATTACATATACAGTAACAGAGAATAGAGAGGCACTTTGGTCCATAAGAGGTGAATGGAGAATGTACAGCTTATGGGTGTTGGGAGGTGAGAGGGATGGTGGTGGCTGTTGAAGGGTCACTTTCTGCCAGGGACATTGTTGAAAAAAATCAACACTGAAAAAAATCATGTTTGAGTCTGGCCTTTATTTATTTAACTGATCAACTGTGAGCATTCAGTGATACTGGTTGTAGTGCTGCTGTAGGAGCAGAGATCTCTAGCATAAGCAATTTCAAGAAACCCTGAGCAGTTTAGCTTTTCATTTGGAGTAGGATACAAGGAGGAAGGAATGGTAAAAGTTCAGATTAGAAAGATGTGATTCCATCATGAAGGTCCTTGCAAGTCAGGTGGAAAAACTCGTGCAAATAGTTTGAATATTCACTGATTCACTGAAAGAAAATTACATTGTATCCATGGGGACTTCCCATCCCTGAGCTTCAATTTGCTCATCTATCAAATGAGAGTCTTTACTTTCTAACTTCTAAGTTGTGACTCTGATCTCTGACGTTTCGTAACTCCTTGAATTATTAAATCTTAATCTCCCACTGAGAATTATTTATTCAGTACATATTTATAATAGAACTGCGGTGGTTCTACAGTAGATCTATAGCACCCTGTGCTAGGTCCCAGGGGCCCAGCACTGAATAAACTCAAGTTATGAGAGGTCCAGTGGGAACTGGGGTTGGGAGAATAGTCATGTGTTTCTGATTTAAATATTATCTGGAAAACTCTATGAGAAGTAAGTAGAGGATTCTGTAAGCACCATTACCTGCTCAGGAAACATTATGGGCAAAGGCCAGAAAGAGGACATGAGCTTGGTATATGTATTAGTTTTCTATTATTGCTGTAACAAAATATCATGAACTTGGTGACTTAAAACAACACAGTTCTCTATTATCTTATAGGTCTGTAGTTCAGAGGTCCAGTACAGGTCTCGTTGGCTAAAAGGAAGGTGTTGGCTAAAAGAACTGCATTCTTTTCTGGAGGTTCTAGGGGAGAATCACTTTCCTTGCCTTTTCCAGCTTGTAGAGGACACTGTAATTTTGGCTTGTGGCCTATTTTTCTCAAAAGGAAATTCCAGTTCCTTTCAAAGCCAGCAACATTCCACCTCTTCGACCATTCTTCTATAGCTATGTCTCCCTCTGACCACAGCTCAGAAAGGTTCCCTGCTTTTAAGAAGTCATGTGATTAGGTATGGGCCAGCTGGATAATCCAGGATAATCTCTTCATTTCAGGATCTTTCATCTTAATCACACCTGCAAAGTCTCTTTTGCCAAACAAAGTAATGTTTTCACAGGTTCCAGGAAATCAGAGTGTGGATATCTACAGGGGAACCATGATTCTGTCAACCATAGTCTTTTTATGGGAATGTAAATAATTACACATTGTTAATAATATATAGAGAGTGAGGATATAAATGAGAAGAGCTGAAGTAGCCAGATCATGAAGTGTGTTTTGTGCCTTATGTAGGGTTCTAAAGTAACCTGATGGCAACAGAGAGCTAGTCAATTCTTTTTAGTTCAAGGATATTTAATCTATAATGAAGTTAAGCTATTGAAGTAAGAAGTTCAGTGGTACCCAACAATCCTTTGCATTTATTTCTATGGGAAAATTAAGTCTATTTTTGAACTCAGTATCCTGGGACATATTTTGTGTCCTGTGCATAGTATTACGTTCCCCATTCCTTTGTACCATGTTCTTCTCTACCCTCTCTCCCTACTTAGTTTTTCTGGAGCCTGAAGGAATGCCATTCATGGTCTCTGACTTGTTGGGTGAAAAGTTCAGGATGGCTTTCATCGGGCAAAGGTGTCTCAGATTTTGGAAACTGGAACTTGGTAGCAGCAAGGGGTGCTTCGGTGGACAAAGAGATGCCTGTTCCTCGGAACAGTGGTACGTAGAACTCGTGCTTCCTGGAGCTGACAGAGCCTGAGTGAGGAGGTGGATGGCCTCTTCATATATTCAACCCAGGAGCAACCCCCAGCTTTCTCTTGGATCCCCAAGGAACAGATCTAGGAAGTCTAATGAGAGAATTGGCACTGCTCCCCTCTGCCTTTAATGTAAAAGTGGGCAGTTAACTTGTATACTCGTTCAGGAATGATTCGTAATCCTGAGGAGGAATTGCTGAGTAGAAGGAGCCTGGTAAATTCAAAGATTCTCCTGATGGAACAGGGAAGTTGAGATTTATTGTTCAGTCAGTTCCAATTGCCCTGTTGTCTTGCAGAGGAAAGCAGCTAAACAGGATGTTGGCTTGTGATACTACCAAGGGGGGATCAACCTCAAAGGACATGGTGTCAGAGCCGTGTTCAATGCCTGATCACCTAGCAAGTGAGTCACTTGTGAGATGATGCCTTAACACAGATAGAATCAGGGTACCCACATTATATCTGATCGCGGAAATGTTGATGCAGAAGAGCAAACTGGCTTTGATGTTCATGAGATTGCAGGCTAGGGAACAAAGAGAAGGTTGCATTTTTAAAGGTCATCTCTATTACTTATGAGGAAACGCATTTTATGCTTATGTGAGACTGCATATCGAGAATGGGAAATGAGCATATTTGAAGGGAAACTGCAAGTTGTTTTCCCGTGTGTGAATTTCACGTGCATGCATGTGTGTGTGTAGGTGTGTGTATCTGGAAGAGTTTAGCATCCTGAATACTTGTTCCTTCTATGCTGTAGTTGATAATGTCTAACATCCACTGTGGTGCATGGAGTGGAAGAAGCTTCTATCTTCCACTTTAGATGTTAATTATGTCTTTTTTCAGAGAAGGCATGGAATTTCAAATGTGACTTCTTTCCTAATTTGCAAGTAGAGTTGACAACAGTGAACTGATCTTCTCTACCCGAACTCAGAAGGGCTATCTGTTGAACAAGTAGTAGTTGAATTTCATACCAAACTACAAAACATTAGATACTTGAGGTGAATTGTTCTTTATTTGGATGAACGAGGAGAGCCCACAGGGCTGAAGCTGCTTGTCTGAGGTCATGCGGTAGGTCAGTAGCACCGCCAAGGCTGGAGCCATCATCACCTGACTCCCCGTTACTTTCTTTCTGGTCCAGCACAGCTGCCTCCCAAGTTTAATAGTCTATGACTCACAGTCCAAATCTATGGTGACATATAATATGTTACTTTGATTCTAAATCAACAAGCCACTTTTAGAAGTGCTTACACTGCTGCCTTACTTTTTACGCTATTGGATTCTTCAAGTTGAGTCTTATTTCTAGAACCCCTATAAGAGTAACAGGAGGAGCCATGTATTCAGGATCATTTCAAATATGTATTGAACACTTGTTGGGTGACAAGTCTCTTCTAGAGGCTGAGGGTGCAGCTATGAATAAAACAGTGTATTTCCTCAAACAGTTCCTTTTCCTCTAGGGAAAGGCATCATAAACAGATAAGTGAATAAACATTTAAGTCCAACGGAGTTAAATGCTGTAGAGAAAAATAAGGCAAGACAAAAAGGGGAGAGAGAGTGCCTTGGTTGGAGTGGAATAATTGTGGGTGTTTTACATCAGGCAGTTAGAGAAGCTTAGAGAAGGCAAGTAGGTGAGGGAGTGTGCCACGCAGGTATTTAGGACAGAGGGGAAACGTGTTCCAGACAGAGGAAAGTACACATGTGAAAGCACTGGGAAGGAGCCTGGCTGGCAACTGGCTTGTTTGAGAACGAGTAAAGTTGGCAAGGGAAGCTGGAGCTGAGTGATCTTAAGGAGAGTGAGAAAAGATAAGGGCAGGGAGGTGACAGGGACCGTCACACAGGGCCTTGTAGGCTGTTCTGATGACTTTGACTCTTACTCTGAGCGAGATGGGGACCACTTGAAGTCGTGTGATCAGACTTACATTAAAGATCACTCTGGCAGCTTTGTGGAGAATTGAATGTGGGCTAGAAATGATAGTTGGTTGGTAGCTATGGAGCAGGTGCTAAGAAGTAGTGGGGTTCTGGATATATTTTGATGGTATCATCAACCAGTTTAGTGGACAGATTAGATGTAGAATATAGGAGCAAAGGAAGAGTCAAGAATGACTGCTAGGTTTGAAGCCTGAGCAATGAGAAGGATGGACATGCGATTTAGAGAGATGTCAGGAGGACAAAAGATAATTAGTTTTGTGGGGGTTTTTTTTGTTTGTTTTGTTTTGAGAAGAAAAGGTGATCAGGAATTTGGTTTCCGATATGTTAAATTTGAGCTGTTAGCCTTCCAAATAGTGGTCGAGTAGACAATTATATATTTGAGTCTGGGGTTCAAGGGCAAAGTGTTGACTTGATATAGATTTAGGAGTCAGGAGATATGAATTTAAAATCTTGGCACTGAGTGACATTATCTAAGATGCTGGATTAAGCTGTGAGGCCACGACTTTGAGGTCCCTTGGAGACACAGAGGAACCATTAGAGATGTCATGAACAGGGGTATTGAGGTGGGAGGAGAAGCAAGAGACAGAGCCATCCAAAAATGTTGTGGAAAAGGTGCTTCAGGAGGGAGGGAGGGAGCAAGTTACCTGCACTGCTGGGTTAAATGCCATGAGGCCTAAATATGGACCACTGGATTTAAATCTTTGATGGGTGCTACCTTGACACAAGCAGTTCTCATCATTCTTCTGAGCTGTTGGCTCACACTTGCTTTTCTTTTCCTTTGTGCAGGTGGAAGCCACACTAAATTATCAATACAAGGACTTTGGAATTACATTGCCTGGAGTCCAATCCTCTTTCCATATTTACTGGTTGTTGAAGTGTGTACAACTCATTTTACCTTTGTCTGTGCTGCTTTTTAAAGGGAGGAAATTATATTATCCACCTCAATGAGATAAACAGTTTGCACAGTATCTGTCACATAGTAAATGACCCGTAAATGGAATAAAGCAATCAGTAAAATTAACAAAAATACTTGGTATGGGTTAGTCTCTCAGTGTATGTTTGCTGAACCAATGAAGACAAAGGGTGGGAGGGTGGGAATTAAACCTTCAACACTTTTTTTTTTTTTAACACCTTTATTGGAGTATAATTCCTTTACAGTGGTGTGTTAGTTTCTGCTTTACAACAAAGTGAATCAGCTATACATATACCTATGTCCCCATACCTCTTCCCTCATGTGTCTCCCTCCCTCCCACCCTCCCTATCCCACCCCTCTAGGTGGTCACAAAGCACCAAGCTGATCTCCCTGTGCTGTGCGGCTGCTTCAATACTTATTAAAACAACTCAGCGAATAGAGTTTCCAGGATTGCGAGGCCATAGTTGTTTTTGCCTTTTTACCTCCCACTTACAGTTCTAAATACAAGCAAAATAAAACTACAGGTTCCCCAAAGGTCACAAATGAATGTGATGATCTAAAGGATAGTGGGCCACACTGGTTACATTTGATTAACTTTCTGTGTAGTGATGGGCATAGGACTCTGCTTTTCTCAGAGGAGCGATGGCCTTTGTCCTATTCTGAACTCACGGGTAAAAGAAGAGTTACTATTACAACAAAGAGCTTGACTTCTTGTCTCCAGTGGGAGACACAGATCTCCACAGACATAAGGAAACAAAATATCTGTGTTCCAGTGCACCGCTCTGCCTATGCTCCTGTCTAGCCATGTGACCCTAACATGTCCCTGCCCCTTCTGGGCCTTAGTCTCTCCAGATGTCACATGAGGGAGCGGAAGTAGTTAATTTCCAATGCTTCCTCCACCTGGAATTCTAGGTTGGAATTGAGTAATTCATTCTGATGACATATGACCCAACCTTCAGCTCTTAATTGGCCCACCATCATGGTCACAAGTACTTGATTATTCACACATTTTTGAATATATGAATTGCATAAAGCTGTTCAGTGATGGTGAAAATTGAGTCCTAAATATTCTATCAGATGTATATGTAATGTAACCTATTCAGTATCTCATTAGAGTGTAAAATGATAAGTGAAATATGCACCAAGCGAGAAAGAGCATTATAAGGGAGTAAATACAATTTGATTTTTGTGAGTTAAGGATGATGCTATAATAAGAGCTCCAGTTACAGGAAGCCTGAGCTGCCATATGTAGTACTGTCTCTAGTAAGGAAAACCAATGATCATGTGTTGTTTTCTTTCTTGAATCTCTATGTTCACAGAATCAACTATTTCGCTCAAAACTGGAAAACAAAGCTTCCTGCTAGCCTCTTTGTCCAAGTCATTCTGGCTCCTGACTCATACCAGTTATATTTATAGTTTTGCATATTTTATTATTCTTTAACCACAGCACTGCCACAAAGAGAAATATTTTTCCTTTGAAAAAGGTACCCAGAATTGCCCAGTTTCCCATCAGAGAAAATAAAAACACTTACCTCGCATAAACTCACTTCAGAAAATGTGAATGTAACACTGTTCCCCAAACCACTTTCTCCTTTGAATGCCAGCTGTCTACACAGCAGCTCTCCTGACCTCCTCCTTCCAGCATCTCAGGCCCTTCTGCCTGCTGGGCTGGGACAGGGCTGGGGCCGTCCATCTGGCAAAGCACAAAGAGCTCCTGGTCTCACTCTGATAATCCTGGAGCTGGATTCTGTTCTGCCACTCAGCAGCTCTGTGAGTGCTGGAAGGTACTGAAGTTCTCTAGATCCTAATTTCCTCATTGGTAAGAGAGGAATGATTACATTTACTTTTTGACGTGGCTGGAATTATGAGAAAGAATGCATAGAAAGCATTCTTTTCATGCATGGGTCCATCCCATGACCCATAGTATGTGCCGGTTTGCCTCCCCACCTCTAGATGGCCCGTGGTCTCTGTTGCTTCACCTGCTTTTTCTCTCTGCTACTCTATCCCCAAGGGGTCTTCCACTGCTCTGATAAGTTAGGAAAAATGGCAGGCAACTACTGCTCAGGATCCCATCCAGTTTAGTGAGGCCTCAGATCACTCGCCAGCAGACCTCTTCAGCACTGTGATGTCAGTTTCCTTGTGTGTTTCTTAGGCTTCTGTTGTTTCAGTCTCCATAAGGTAGTGTGGGATCCACCATACCTGGGCTCCAGTCCTAACTCTCAGGTTCACCTAGTGTTTGACCTATGCCAACCCATTTCCTTCTACATATTTAAATGACAGTCCTATCCCTTAAGGTCTCCAGAGAACTGCATAGATTATTTATGCTTTTGTTTATTACATATTGAAGTATTGAGGGCCATCCCCTCCTGTGTTCCCTTCCTTTCTTAGGATTCAAAGTTTATATGTTCCCACTGTTACCCCTGAAATAGGCACTAGGTAACATTTCTAAGCCTGGTTAATCTACAGGCCCTTCAAGGGCTGGTCTTCCTTCCTGATAATGATAATGCAGTGCTTTCCTCTGATATCTTAGAGTTTACAAAGTATTTTTATTTATTCTTTAGGATTGAAGTGTCATGATAACTCTTGGAGATGGGGATTCTTATCCACGTTTTAGACATGAGGAAACAGGCTGAGAGACAAAATGATTTGCCCAGGAGTCCTATAGTAAGTGTTGCATAACCTAGATTTCAGGCAGCATCCTTCTTTTCCCAGACCAATGTCCTGGCCTTTGTTCTGAATGTAAACGTGACCCCCAACCTGAGTTAGTGTGTCTTTGTGCTTATTAGACCCTAAGCAAATCTGTCTTTTTTAACATGAGTATAAATCGAAACTTTCAGACATTTTCTGAAGCTTATAGGATCTATATTTCCCTCTTTTTCCAATACATTACTAAATTTAAATTCCTTGTTAAGCTCAAGAAATTCACTGTTACCTTGGCTTCTGCAGAATTCTCAGTAAAGCATATTTCTTCATTGTGATGGGCAAGAGCGATGCACTCGGTAGCTGAATGTACCTCGCCTTGAGTATTAACTCGAGAGGCAGTCATGGTAAAAGAAAGCACACTTATTTTAATAAGCACCCTTGATTTTTCTCCCCTCTCTTTAATGGAATGCCATCCCATGGTTAATAATCCACTGTGCTTGTCAGTACACGTCCCTGTCATTACTCAAAAATGTAAGGGAACACTATGGTGTAGAAAGAGCACTGGGCTAAAAGTCAGAAGAGCAGATTCCAAGCCCTCCTCTTCCACTAATTATTTGACTTTGGAAAAACCACTTCACTTGTCTGAACATCTCATTTATCTTTTATAAAGCATTGAACTAAATCTTTTCTAAGGTTCTTTTCAACTCTAATGATTGGTAAATTCTTCAAGTTTTTCTCCTTTGTAACTTATTGGAATACTATCTGTCATTGTTTGCATTTTGCAGGGAAATGCTTGTTGCATGTACAATTAGGAGGCTTTACAGCTATGTACTGAGTGCATTCTATGAGAAATATAATTAAGGTATAATGGAAGTTTGGAGGAGGGAGACATCCAAAAGAGGAAATTATGAGTAATGATAGGACAGTTTGAAAGTTCAGGTTCTATTGAGAATGAGGCATTACTGAGGATCTATATGCGTGGAGGTGAGCAGTTAGAGATAAGGTTGTGAGGAAGGGCAGTTTGGTGTGAGTTTGGGGGATCTCCACAGTGTGTACTGCAGGCATGCTCACACATACACACACGCATATGCACATACACACCTCTTTTAAGGGTCTCCTGACTGTTGCTCTTTTTACTTCAGCAAGCGGATAATCCGTCAAGATTAAGTAGATGTGTACATCTGAGAAGTAACTCCTTTACAACAATGGAGAAAATCAGG
Source organism: Monodon monoceros (assembly GCF_005190385.1). Lineage (NCBI taxonomy): Eukaryota > Metazoa > Chordata > Mammalia > Artiodactyla > Monodontidae > Monodon > Monodon monoceros. The sequence goes on along the minus strand of NW_021703767.1, from coordinate 78,965,668 downwards.
TATACCAGCATCTTTGAGCCATATGATTGTCATTTGGGATTGCAAGAGTTTATCTCCCCTGCTGGTAGTGACTTCTTGTGGGAAAGAATTTTGTATATATTCTTTCTTGAATATCCAGCACCAAGCATGGTTCCAGCATAGTTGATGCTCGGTAGGAAATGCTTGTTGCACTGAATTGCCGCCTGCCTAAAATCCTAGGAAGGAGAGAAAGTAGGTGGTTTTTCTTATGTCGAATCACTAGGAGAATTTTTTTTAAAAAATGAGCTGCCAGTAACAAAATAAAACTGCAGTGAAAGAATTGACAGCCTGGATCTGTAATCTGCCTGACCTGACAATTAAAAGAACTTATTACCGTGTCAGCCTGCCAGATGGATCTCCTTGAAGTGTAGCGCTTCTAAGCGCGATTCAAGTGCAAACTTCGTTTTCTCCCCACTTCGTGTTTGTTGAGCTTGGGAAAGAAGCAGTTTTTTATGAACTAAACCCACTCATCTCAAGTGTGTTTAATGACAGCAGTATGTGACAGATAAAATAGAATCCTATGGCCTCATTTGATGTTTGTTTTCATTTCAGACCTTAGTGAGAGGAGACAGAGGAGATAAAAAGATGTGGCTCAAACAGAGCAGTTTAAAATAAATTATCTATTATCAGAAACTTGTCCATTTCTCTCTGGGGAAATTGGAGAGGTCAAAAAATGCAAACACTACTAGTAGTAGTTGAGATTTATAGAGCGCTTAGCAGCTTATAGGGTTGCCTTGTGTTCATTTCTCATCCTATCCTGACATCAAGTTTGTCTGCCAGAAACTGCTGTCCCCAGAAACTACTGTCCCCAGAAACTACTGTGTCCCCTCAACACAGGTTGAATGAATTGCCCCAAACGCCTACTTCTAAAGTGGTCCTGTTGATTTTGATTCTTTTTTTTTTTTTTTGGCTGCACGGCATGTGGGATCTCAGTTCCCTGGTCAGGGATGGAACTTATGCCCTGCATTTAGAGTAAGGAGTCTAAACCACTGGACCTCCAGGGAAGTCCCTTGATTTTGAATCCAGTGATTCCTCCAATTTTCTGTACTGGCCCATCAGTCAAATATGTGTGCAGTACATTGGAGGCATCCTTTTCCTTAACTTTACCGAAATATATGTATGAATGGAGTATGTGGATAAACTCTCATGACACTATCCCAGCAATCAGAAGGATGCAGAATAGCACTTCAAAGTCATCCCTCACTAATCACTCTATTTATTTCTTCTCTACCCACACCAACTCCGTACTTTTTTTCATGAAGTAATCACTATAGTCCGTTTGTACATCTTCCCAGTTTTATACCAATACTTTAATATATTCAATACATGGCTATGGCTGTATAGGTAACATTTATTTTAAACATAAGTAGAGTGATATTATCTCTTGTCTCTAATTTGTTCTTTTCCTCCAGACCTTTTCATGTCAATAAACAGGGATGTGCCATATTGTTTTTAACACCCACTCAATGCTCCATAGTTTGAATGCACCATCATGTACCTCTTCTGCACTGATCGGCATTCAGGATGGGCTTCAGCTCTTCTTTATTATAAGTCATATTAAGATGAGTTTCCTTGCATGGTATCTTTGTTTTTGTGTAAATCCATAATTAAATGTCTGGAATTGGAATTGCTTGGAATTTCCAGGTTTATCAGAAGTCAGTTTAAGCCACCACCCCATGTTATAGACCTGAGCTTCCACTTAGTTGTTCAAGGATGTGTTTTTCAGAAGAATCTAGACACGTCTCTAAACAGACTCTTGTGGCCAGGAGAGTAAATGTTGGGGAGGTTATTTTCCATGGCTCTGTGGCTTGCATACAGGTGGCACTCACCATGGAAGAAGAGTAGGGTATTCTTGTGACAATTTTGTTTACTTAGGACAGCCACATTCTTCATTCGGCTAGAAGAAGTTACTTAATGCAATGAAAATATCAGAATTAAAAATGCAAATGGTGCCATGTGCTCAAAGCTACCATGAATTTATTCTTTGTTAAGAAACAAGAGTTTTGCATAATCAGGCTTGAAAAAAATCTGATTTAACTTTGTCTACCAGTTATATTACATGAGTGTGCAGAGAGTCAATTCTACCTTCCAAGCCATCCTGTCTCTTTCCACATTTTCTTGCTGCTTCGTACTGGAGGCAAATAATAGGGGTTAAAGTCTGAAAACATGGGTATGGAAGAGAAGAGAGCTCTTGTGCAGTTTATAGATTGCAGAAGAGCTTGCTCGCAGATATTTCCCAAATCACGAATCATGTGTGACAAGCAGAGACACAAAATAAGCTCCCTTTCCCCCGTCCTTCTATTTTCTTTTTCATGGTTAAAAGGCTTTAGTTATTTTTAAAACCATATATGGTATAGGTCAGAATCCTGTTTGCCTAAGTTCTTTTAAAATAAAGAAATTATTTCGCAGGTTTGTTGTCCTTAGGTCCTTTTTGGACCTAAGGACAACAGGAATCCAAGATGTGCTTAAAGCTACCTCAGATGACATTAAATGGTGGGAATTTGTGGAAAGGATACAAAGAGAAGGAAAGAAGTCCAAAAACCATGTCAGTAGCCAGACAACCAAGCCCCATGGAAACTTGGAAGATCACTGAGGACACAACAGTAGCTGATTTTGTCATTCCCTCCAAGTAAACACCCCATGTTTCCTTAACCAGTGGGTCTCCATTCCTAGCACTTAGCTTCACTCAGTTTTTCTTTCCGTTTCCTACTGATGCTCCTGTCGATGACTCTGTTTAGTCTTCTTCTGGGCACCGTGATGTTCACTCTATAACGCCCTCTCCTGCCTTAGGACTTCTCCATACCATTCTGTATATCTCTTGCTTTTGCCCCATTCTATTTCTGCTACCCGCCGTTCTTTCTCTGTATGCCTCGCACTCGAAGCAATGGAATCCATTATTTTAGCTGGCTCCTATCCAGTACAAATTGGGAAACACGTCTTCCTCCAACACATCTCATGGAGCTGGTTTTGGTTCAGTCTCTGATCCAGTTAGTTGTGGGCCAAACTCAGAATTACCTGTTTACAAAGATGTGGTAGTGGATTTATTTAAAAAACAAACAACTTTTTGAGGCTCTCACCTTAAACAGAGCTGTGGATGTGGTAGAGACTCAACATTTTATGCCCTCCTCTGCCATGGTGAGGTTTTAACTCAGCCATTTGGAAGGTTTTGAAGATGCAGCATTCAAGTCCACATGCTCCAGAAACACTTGGAAGACTTAGATTCTGGTTCTTACGTTACTCCAACAAGCATTGGATCTTCTTGTAGTTTAGCTCTCATTTCTAAGCTTCAGTTTACCCATCTTTTCAAGAAGTTTACTGTAAAAAAGGAAAAAGCTAGCTTAAGAGAAGATGAGGACTAAGGCTAAGTGCCCACAATTCTCTGCCCCCAAGTAAAAGTGAGACCTGTATTCCCTTGGAAACGCACCCATGAAGTGGGAGACATGGAAGATACTAATGAGTGTGGAGAAGGGAGGGAATGAGGGAACTGGGCTCTAGAGGAGGCAGTAGGGGCTGGAATCAAGAACACAGTGGGAAGGATTTGCTTAGCAAGGAGATTGGGTGTTTTTTTCCTCTTCCTGCAGAGAGAGACAAGTACATCTATGGAAACAAAGATAGGTTGATGAGAAGTGACTGACTAGGGGAGAACACTTATGCTAATAGAGGCTTACTCTTCTCCAAAGTAGGGAGGGAAGTTATGTGTGGAAAGAGGGCATGGGAGTGTGTGAGGCCAAGGACATTTAGATGGACCCTTTGGGGGATCCATGAAAAGGTCGTGGTGTAGCACTGAGGCCCACTTGAAATCTAATGATGAGGTCTGCACTATTTCTTGCCCTTCTCAAGAATCTGCACAATCCCAGACAGCTACCAAAAATAAAATAAAATGAAAGGAAGGAAGGAAGGAAGGAAGAGAGAGGGAGGAAGGGAAGAAGGGAAGGAGGAGACCTTGTAGGTGACTGTGAGTTAAAGGTTAGCAGAGACGTTGGATGAAAAACAAGGGAACAAGGCTAATTGAGTATTGTTGTGACTTCAGGGAACACAATAAATGGTACCCTCCTTTCTACCCGTGTTCAGCAGCCATTGAGAAATAGAGGAATCAGATAGCTGGAGACTAAAATGTCAGCCTTATGACAGATAAAAATACCTTGGGGGCTTCCCTGGTGGCGCAGTGATTGAGAGTCCGCCTGCCGATGCAGGGGACACGGGTTCCTGCCCCGGTCCGGGAAGATCCCACATGCCGCGGAGCGGCTGGGCCCGTGAGCCATGGCCGCTGAACCTGCGCGTCCAGAGCCTGTGCTCCGCAATGGGAGAGGCCACAGCAGTGAGAGGCCTGCGTACCGCAAAAAAAAAAAAAAAAAAAAAAAAAAGTACCTTGGATGACGGCCATTACCTTTAGGTCCAAGGAAATTACTACTGTTTTACCTCTGAATAGACAGGTGGCCCTTTGATAGTGGTCAGCACTTGTCACCTGCATTCTCCTCCTGAGGTGAAGCTGTCTTCCACACCCTTCCCCCTTCCCCTAAACAATTTTGAGCCTGAAGAAGTAGAGAAAAGCATGATCTTGCAGGCAGCAGATTCTGAGTGGAGCTCGGAAAGGGGCTGAGCCGTACCTGCCTTGTTTCTTTTCTCAAAGTCACGAGGTTAAGTCATTGCTCCTTGTCAGGAGGTTGAGTGGGGCATAGACCGACGATAGGAATGTTTCTTCATGGAAGGTCCCTCCTTGTGGAAAACTCGAGTACGGAATGAACTTTCCCCCTTCATTTAGTGATGGCAGTTCCAAATGGGGTGTTGAGGGATTGGTTGAAGGTGGAGTGATTTGATGTCTTGTAAAGACAAAGAGACTCCAGATGGCTAAGGCAAAGAGGATTAAAGGGGCACCTATTTCTGGAGGAAGTGTGGCGAGAGGTGGAAGTGAGGTCTGGAATGTAGCTGGGTGGTGGGTACTGCTGAGTGGATTTGAGTGTCCAGTGGGGTAAGAAAGAGGGAGGAATTATGAGTCAGGTTGAACTGACTTTCTGAGGTGGGCTTTCTCCCCCATGCTTGCAAGTTAACAAGTTCTATAACTTAAGTATCTGCTCCTCTGACTTTCCTCTTGCCTCTTTCTTGGACTCCTGGTCCAGGCTCCATGAGTACTTAGTTTTCACTGTGGTTTCAAAACTATTGGGTAGCACAATGGCTGTATTAGGTTTGCTGAAAGGCAGTGTAGACTACACGATTCTTCCTAATGTTACAGCTTATGCAAAAGCTCATTTGGGCTTGCCTCCAATGGCAGTATCACATCAGAGCCTCGTTCCCTTATCTGCAATCAGCTGTACCTACTTTCAGAGATTTTCAAGTGAGTTTGTAAAATAGTCATTTTGGCTGATCCAAGCATGAAAAAGAATCCTTAGGTTTCTGATGTGCAGTCTCAGTGAAATTTAGTTAGCATCTAAAATGGAAAATTTCCCATAAGAGCGTGATTAATAAAGGAAATTACTGTCATTACTAAAGATTTGTATTTCAAGTAATGTTCACATCTTAGTGACTCTTTAAGGTATTCAAGAACAACTTTTTGTATTTGCCTTTTTACGGAATGTAAAACTAACAGCCAAAGAAGTTTAGTCAAAGCTCAAACAGTAAAATCCTTGCAGAAAAAACTGGCTCCCTTGATACTTTCACATTGCTAATTCCATCATGTGAAATGTCCAGTTCCTCACAGAGGCCTCTTCATATACAAACACACCTATGAGTATACACCTGTGAGTATAGGGCAGGTAAGTTCCTGTCCAAGTAAACCTTTCTTCAAAGTGCCGATATTCCTTAAGAGGGATGAATTAGCAATGCATACATACATACTTTACAGATTTCTGATAAAGACATTTAGCACAGCAATGAGCCCTTTAGAAAACAATTGTGAGATAGCATCACAGCTTTGACAACTTCCAAAAGGTTTCATTCCATTTCTGTCCAATCAAAGCTAAAATTTCTAGTAGGTTTTTTTTTGGATGCTGAATAGAATTTTAATTTGTTCATAAATATGTTGTCAGGTGCATATTGTGTGTCTTATGGATTGTGGGGAAAGAAAGAACCAAATAGAATAAGATATATTTGATACTAAAATAACTGAAAGCATTCAATATTTGATGACTCAAAAGGGACTTTTACTATACCTCAAGGTTATTGTTACTAACACGTATTATTGGAAAATGTATATAAGTTCCTTTACTCACAGACTCTCAAATTTTTGCAAATGTGGATAAAGCTCTTTGCCAGACTATGCAAATCATCTGTACCTGCCACTAAGAGATGGTGTGGATGGGCGATTGTGTACTGTCATTTAGGATTTAGAGACAAAATGACTTTGTAACAGCCTCTAGCTCTTAACCCGTGTATGAGCAAGGAAGCTTTTACAGTGTAGTTAATAGAACTTTTCATATGATAGAAAAATGGGTTAATAAGGTTTAATTTTATGTTCTCGGTAACTTTTCAACTAGCAAGATCTTTGATGACGAACAATTGCAGAAGTTAACAACTGTGTTTCTTTTTGAGCTTCCCTTACTGATTATAAGGCAATACGAAAGGGCTCACACCTTGTCTGCTTTTCCTAACATGTATGTTAGAATTTCACAGGTGATTTTGAATATTACGTCTTGACTTTCGTATGTGGGAGCAGGACTTGGCAAACAACTTTTCTGTACTTTGAGGGATTTTATATATAAAAGAATGTTGTTTTCAAAATGAGCATTGATGGGGACCGTGCTCTTTAAAATCTGGGTCATATTTCATACATTAGCTTCATTAGCTACTTTTATAACCTCACCAAATAACTGAGATTTTTTTTTTTAATCTCAACTATGATCAGACTAAGAACAATGATCAAGTCTTGGTAATATTACAGTCACATCTCTGAAGTGTTGTTATGTGTTGCTTTTGACTCCCCCCCCCACCAATACATACCACACCCCAGGATTTTTCTATTTAGTTCAAAAAGCCATGATCTCTCTTTACGTAAATTACACTAATATTGCCACTAATTGTATTTGGGAAGCTCACGATAATATTTGCTTGAGTTGTGTTTTTTTTTTTAATATCCCAAATCAGATCTCTTTTTTGCTTTTAATTAGTCAGCAACATTTATTTAATGCCTACTAAGCTCAGAGCAAAAAGCGTGGAGAGTGAAGGGCAGAAATTAGATCTAAACCCAAATAGACTGTCATCTCCAGAATAGCTGCCCATATCTTTACGAATACAGAAAACAGATAAATGAAAAGGATTAAGAAAACTTAAAAGCAAAATCTAAACGAGTACAAATTGTCTGGTAAGAATTGAGTTATATAAATGCAAAGAGGATGCAAATTAAGAAAGTGAAGTTCAGTATTTAAAACTGGTATCTTTCTACTTTTATTTTCATAATACTTTGCCACGAGAATTGTTAGAATTTTGTACACCCTACACTTTGGTGAGGAAAATTTCCTGGTTGAATTGTATCATTAAAAAAAGCAGGGCTTCCCTGGTGGCGCAGTGGTTGAGAGTCCACCTGCCGATGCAGGGGACACGGGTTTGTGCCCCGGTCCGGGAAGATCCCACATGCCGCGGAGCGGCTGGGCCCGTGAGCCACAACTACTGAGCCTGTGCGTCTGGAGCCTGTGCTCCGCAACGGGAGAGGCCACAACAATGAGAGGCCCGCGTACCGCAAAAAAAAAAAAAAAAAAAAAAACCAAATCTAATTCTTGATATTTTATGGAGAGCTGAAGCCACAGAGTTTCAGGAGTCCTTCTTCTTGTCTTATCATCATTAAAACTCATTGTGTAACCTTAAACAAGCTACTTAACCTCTCTGTGCCTCAGTTTTCACATCTGGAAAATGTGGATGATAATAGGACATCTCATAGGATTGTTAAAGCATTAAATGTATAAAATTATATTCCTTCCATTTTATGAAGCACCTTTTTTTCCCCATGGTTTAATTTCTTTGAGATTGATATGCACGCTGTGATTGATTTGATAAGATTTCATTGTTTTATAGATTAAATAGAAACCAGTAAAAAAAAATAATAATGCATCTTACTTTCAAACGCATCATATTGCATGTGTAAAGTGCTCATTAGAACAGAGCCTGGCCCATAATAGGTCTTCCAGAGCGATACCGTTATCATTGTCTGATGCCATATTTGTGGTTTGTAGGACATTTGTACCTAATCTTATTGACTTCTACACCATGAGGCAGATATACTTATGATTCCTGATCTTTATTTTAATAAATAGAGCCAGGAATATTTTCCAGAGATCAAATAACTGGTAAATGAAAGACCTAGGCTGTGAACTTAGGTTGTTTTATTTATGCTACATTTATCTCACCTTTATTGAGTCTTACTGCATAGTATAAACTCTGGGTACTGAGGATGAGAGATAACTAAGGCAGATGAGGTTGTTGTTTTTTTCTCTGACCTTAAATGCTGAAGAGAGGCGAGAGGAAAGTAAGACATAAATAACGAGTCAGTAAACAAATTTAGACAGTGAAACAGGAAACAAAGTACAGATTGGAGTGTCTGAATGGATGCTTGCTGAGAAGGTCAGGCAATGCTTCTCTGAGGAGTTGACTTCTGAAGTGACAACTCAATGTCAAGTTGAGAACTTGCACTTGCAGAACAGTGCACGCTCCTGAGACAGAAACGAGCTTGAATCTTTTAAGGACATGGAATGGGTCAGGTGGACCAGGGGGGATAGATGCTTACACTCCTAAGGTGGCTGTGATTTTAGGCTTCATAGAAGATGCTGAGTTTTGTCTCTCAGGAGCAAAGGATTTGGGTATTCTTTACCATACCTTATAAGCTTTTTTTTTTTTTTTTTTTTTTTTTTGCAGTACGCGGGCCTCCCACTGTCACGGCCTCTCCCGTTGCGGAGTGCAGGCTCAGCGGCCATGGCTCACGGGCCCAGCCGCTCCGCGGCATGTGGGATCTTCCCAGACCGGGGCACGAACCCGTGTCCCCTGCATCGGCAGGCAGACTCTCAACCACTGCGCCACCAGGGAAGCCCTAAGCTTATATTTTTTTTTAGTGCTTTAGGGAAGTTCTTATATTCTAGAGAGGGATATAAGCACATGGGTTGTTTTATCCTCTTTTCTAGATGAGTACACTGAAGAGCAAGCTATGAAATGATTTTCCCTAGTTAGTTTTCTAATGTCGTACAGTGCTAGTGATGTGTAGTTGCCAAACATACGTACGCCTAGGTGTCAATTTTGGAGGTTTTTGTTCTTTTTTTTTTTGGAAAGTTTTTAAAAGCCTACACTCTTCCAAGTGGAAGTTTCCGATACTACAGATCTGTAAGTGGTAACTTTTCACAGTGTATGGAATCGTTCTATAAAAGAAATCATTAGTGATTTTTTTCCCCCCACTTCTGTGGTTCTTTGGTATTGCCTCTCTTGGTATCAGCTGTTTAGAAATATCAATTCTGTCTTGAAATAGACCATCAAATAATGACTCATGTCAAGCCAAGACACACAACTGGTAAATGAAAGACCTAGGCCGTGAAGAGTTTATTTATTCCTTTTTTCATAATTATCAACACCTGTTTAATCTGATCATATATAAAAACTGGTGATCTAATATTTCTAAAAATAGCTTTTAGCACCAGTATTAGGCCCTTGCATAGTCTACACTCATAACTCTCGATCTGACTTCAACAGTGACATGCATCTCTCTAAGTCAGACACCATTAATGATAGTGATTTTGGAGGAAGCATTCTTTTGGGATCCTATCCACGTGATCTTGGGTAATTTGCTTCTTTTGTTTCGCCTGATTCCTTATTTATAAAATGTGGATGTTGAAATAAATGAGTTTTCTAGCTGTATGATTTGTGATATCACTATTAATTTACTTACTGAGAAACATCATATAAATTGGGCATTTGTAGAAAGTGGTTCAGTAGCTTAGAATCTAGCTAACATTTTCATTTTTATTAAATCATGAAATTAAATATAATTGATCATCTTATAGGTACCAGGCTCCACAACAGGGATGCAAGCATATAAGACCTCTGTCCTGCAACTGAGAGGTTAAACTATAGTGAAAATCACGGATTGGTAACTCAGAGTTTTTTTACAATAGATTTTTTGGATATGTTATTCATTTACCATACAATTCACTGACTGAAATTTTTTTTTTTTTCTGGTACGCGGGCCTCTCACTGTTGTGGCCTCTCCCGTTGCGGAGCACAGGCTCCAGACGCACAGGCTCAGCGGCCATGGCTCACGGGCCCAGCCGCTCCGCGGCATGTGGGATCTTCCCGGACCGGGGCACGAACCCATGTCCCCTGCATCGGCAGGCGGACTCTCCACCAGTGCACCACCAGGGAAGCCCTGACTGAAATTATTTTTAAAGGAGATGATTATATATTTACTCAACAATTATTTTATGAGCATCTGCTATGTACCAGGGACTGTTTAGGTGCTGAGGTTAGAGAGACTGACAGTATTTCTACAAAACCTAGCCTCTCACAAAATGTCCATCAACAGAATCTTTTGTTTTATTTTATTTTTTTTTTGATTGAAGTATAGTTCATCTACAGTGTTTGTTAGTTTCAGGGGTACAGCAAAGTGATTCATTTATACATACATATATATACATCTATATTTTTCAGATCCTTTCCCCTTATAGGTTATTACAGAATATTGAGTATAGTTCCCTGTGCTTATTGGTTATCAACGTTATATATAGTAGTGTGTATGTATTAATCCCAAACCCCTAATTTATTCCTCCCCACCCCTTTTTCCCCTTTGGTAACCATAAGTTTTCTATGTCTGTGGGTCTGTTTAATAGACTCTTCAGTATGGTGTTAAAGACCAACATTTGGTGTCAGCAAAGGGTACTCGGGGGGAATACATCAGAGAGACAAAGAAAACCCACTCTTGGGAGACCTGGGGAGGTTTCTGAGAGGTTGTCATCTCTAAACAGAATCTGAGAAGCCTGTTAAGAGTTTGCTAGGTTGATGACTGGGGACAAAAGAGAAGGGAGAATTTTTAGGGAGGAGGAAAGAAACGTGCCACCGCACAGAGGTGAGACATAGGTAACCCATGGCAGTTCAGTAGAGTTAGAGCATGGGGGACAGTGTGGGAAGGACAGTTTCTGCTGGGTCTGAAGGTCAGAGAGTCCGTCAATGTGTGCCTTCACAGAAACGGTATGTCTTACTGTGAGGTCACAAAGGAGGATGAGGTCAGCTAGAGGATGTGACATTTGAGTTGAGTCACAAAGAATGTCTAGGAGGTTGTTGAGGCAGTCTACAGTTAGTCCAGGCAGAAGGAACTACAATTGTAGAAGTAAATGTGTATAAAACAATGGTGTTTTCAGCCGGGTAAGGAATTTGAAGGGCTTGGAAGATGAGGTAAGTGAAACAGAGAAAGAACAGAGCCAAAATAGTACTTTGGTGAGGGTTGAAGGGCAGCTTATAGATGGATTCTGTGCAGTGCAATGAATTTGTACATTGTGCTCTTCATCCTGTAGGCAGCTGGGGGTGGAGGGTAGGGACCACAGTTTGAGAGAAGACTAGAACATTGAAGATTTGAGAAAAGAAATCAGAAGTATGCTTCTAATCTTCTGAGATAACTCTGGCTATACTTGAATCAAAGGAGCCCAGGGTTGTAAATGAAACTTAGGAGTATGTCATCTCTATGGTTTTTCTAGTTAACATTTTATATAAAATTCAATTACCCTTTGCACCAATGTTCAATAATTTCTAATATTAGGAAATTATAATTAAACAAGAGATATGGAAATGTTAACCAACATTCATTGAAAATGTACTGTGTCACTTCCATGTATTAATTCACTTGATCCTTACAAAAGCCCAGTGAGGAAGCCTATCATTTCCCCCTATTTTACAGATGAGGAGATCGTGGCCTAGAGAGGTGAAACCTGGAACTAGTAAGTGGAAGAGCTGGTGTTTGAGCCAAAAACAGTCTAGCTACTAAGCCTAATTATAAGAATTGACAACTGAATGCATAATCAAAAATACTAACAGTAATTGTGTTGGTGAGGAGGAATTTGGGGGCAGTTTTTTTGTTTGTTTGTTTTGTCCTTTTTACAACTCAATAATTCAGTGATTTTGCAATCATTAAAGTTCTAATTTTAGAACTTTTCTTCCATCCTGAAAAGAAATCTCATACCAGTTTGTAGTCACTCTCTACTCTCACCTCTAACCCTATGTAACCTCCAATCTGCTTTAGTGGTCATCAGTCTTTAAATGAATGTGATTTCACTTTAGTGACAGTTTGTTTTGAATAGTAGCAATCTGATAGGCTTCCTCAGTAACTCAGGAGTATAACATAGTTTGAACTTCTAATTTCTAACATCTGCATGAAAGTAATGTTCTCTGTTCTTAATTTAGGGCAGAGAAGTTTAAAAGTGCCAGCCCTGTGTCGGTCATTAGTCATATGTACACGAGTAAGACTGCTCTAGGCTCCACGCTTGAGTTCATTTGTCTTTTGGAGATGCCGACACATAAATAGACACATCATTGAACAACACTGGGGAATGGAATTCGTCTAGAAATCTCGATGTATTTGTTGAAGGACTTGTGTTACACTTCTTTCTGCTGGAAGCCATTGAGTTGTTTATAAAAATCTAGTATGTATGAAGCATTTGGACTGCTTGGCATTTTGAGGATAAAATCCACATCAATGTTAAATAAAATAAAACTCCCCATCCAGAATAGAGTAGTAATTGCCAGACATAAAGTAGCCCAGCTGTGCAGTAGCTTAAAGGACAGTTGGTCTCAGGCAGAGAGTACTGGATAGGACGCTGCTACATAAGTAACTGTTCGGCCTGCATTACTGTACCTATTTGGTAGCTCATGTATCTAAAATGGCTTAAAATAAAAATTGCAAATGCACCAGATTTCATCAATCTTAGCATTTCTTTTTCTTATTTTCTCAGTCCCAAGTTAAAAATAAAATCCTCTTGCCTCATTTTCCTCTGTGCTAGTTAGTTAGGATTAACTGGAGTTCCCAACAGGAAAGCAGTAGATATAGTAGACAACATTGTATAGTGGGTGAGAGCCCGGTAGAGATAATTATACAGTCACTCCCACTGTATAACCCTTCAAAGAAACTGAGCCTAATATTCTCTTCCTAAGCAATTTAACCAACTTCTAAAAAAAAAAAGTATAAGATATTATTTGGAGAATGAAATAGCTACTGTATGTAATCAGGAGGAAGAATTATAGCAAATTATAATACTCATTTGATAAAGAGCTACACTCAAAGCTTTGCATGGTACCTCCTAAGTAATTGTTCCGTTGTGCTAACTGTCCTTTTTCAAGGAGAAGAGACAAAGAACTGCTGAGAAAAAATCAACTGTTATACTTGTTCAGTAAGATTGCCCCCTCTGGGCATAGACTAAGTCTAATTTCATGCTCTGTTAAGGATCAAGCACACATTTGGTCTTCAAATATCCAATAGTGGTGATTGCTTTGCCTATCCAAAGATAATATCCGTGTAGAAACATAGACACTAGTAAAAGTAAATGCAATTAAAATGTGTTTTAAAAGCTACAGCGTGTATGTCTGTGTAGGTATAGATGTTATATATCTGTGTTCACTGCACATACATCCCAATGTTTTAAAAAGATAGAGCTGCATGCAGGGTTTTTTCAATAATTCTTTGAAGATAACCAAAAGGAGGCCAAGACATCTGCTAAATTGTCCATTTAGTATATAAAAAAGAGTTGGCAGTAATACAAGGGTCAGTTTTTCTTTGGCTTTCTTTCTTTCATTTCTCTCCCTCCCTCCCTCCCTCCCTCCCTCCCTCTCTCCCTCTCTCCGTCCCTCTCCCTCTCCCTTCCTTCCTTCCTTCCTTTCTTTCTGGCTGCCTTGGGCTGTGCGCGGGCTTTCTGTAGTTGCGGTGAGCGGGGGCTGCTCTTCGTTATGGTGCGCGGGCTTCTCATCGCGGTGGCTTCTCTTGTTGTGGAGCACAGGCTCTAGGCGCGTGCGGCTTCAGTAGTTGTGGCACGCGGGCTCAGTAGTTGTGGCACACAGGCTCAGTAGTTGTGGCTCACGGGCTCTAGAGCACAGGCTCAGTAGTTGTGGTGCACAGGCTTAGCTGCTCCGCAGCATGTGGGATCTTCCCGGACCAGGGCTCGAACCCGTGTCTCCTGCATTGGCAGGCGGATTCTTAACCACTGCGCCACCAGGGAAGCCCCAAAGCCCCTTTGGTTTGCTTTAAACAAAACAGACCAATGTGTAAACTTTAAGAGACAAGTGAGCACTTACTTTGAGTTTGTAATTCTTGTGCCTCCACTCTCCACCCCATACACCACCCCCCCCAAAAAAAAGTGCTGATCTGATTGCTGTAATGAGAAGCTGTACCACATAGTGGCTAAAGAGTAGTTACCCGAAAGATGGCAGCGACCTTAGATGCAAAACTCCGAATCCTCCACTTACTAGCTGTGTGAAGTTCAGCAGGCAATGCAGTACCTCCATGCCTCTCAGTTCCTGATTGCAAAATGGCTATAATAATACAGTGCCCACTTCATGCAGCTGTTATGAGGAGTAAAACACTACTACACCTAGATCAGTAAAGCACTGTGTCTCTCACATACTTATATTTTGTCAATTCTAAAACCCATATTCACATCCTGAACCATTGCTGACTAATTACTGTTGGTGAATAATTAGCAATGACATAGTTGTCATTGTTGCAAATGCGCATCAACACTTGTTTGGAAGAAAATCCTGCGGGTGATAATGGAACCCTCTTTTATCATTGTTATGGATGGCCCAGTGAACAGTATTATGGGAAAAAGCATAAAACTTCCATGATTTTCCATTGAAAAGTGATTCAAAGGGTTGAACTCTGAATATGAAGAAGCTTTTGGAATGCTTCGATTTGTTTCACATGTATTATATATTTTTGTACATATGCAATGGAGTGACAGATTTTTAAAAAACTGTCTAAATAATTTTAAAACATTTCTTTCAATAACATATAACAACAATTCTAATAATAAAACACTGTCATAATTTAAGTCACAGTATTTTTGTTTCTAGTGGTGCAATAACTACTGGTGCATTTTATAATTAGTGACACCTTTTTTGATGGGACCTTGTAGTAAGCACTCAGAAAATGCTAGCATTTGTAATTAGTATTTGGGTTGAGGTTTATGTGGGTAGGTACATTGTCAAAGTTAACAGTCCTAAGGCCTTTGATTCTGAGTCAGGTGTGTTGAAAGAATACCTTGGATTTACCTAAAGTCTAGAGAACTTGACTTGCAGCTATATCAGTAAGACTTGCCTACATTCATTCAGTGGATACTGCCCTAACTTGGGCTGAAAGTCACATCTTCTAAATACCTACATACTGCCCTTTTCTCTTGCTTATGAGAGTTAAGTTGAATAATAGAAGTGAAAGCATTTTGTAAACCATAGTAAGAAGTATCAGTCAGGATAGTTCAGGCAATGCTGTGCTAACAAATATTCTCCAGATCTTAGTGCTTAAAACAAAATCTTGGGGCTTCCCTAGTGGTGCAGGGGTTGAGAGTCCACCTGACGATGCAGGGGACATGGGTTCCTGCCCCGGTCTGGGAGGATCCCACATGCCGCGGAGCGGCTGGGCCCGTGAGCCATGGCCGCTGGGCCTGCGTATCCGGAGCCTGTGCTCCGCAACGGCAGAGGCCGCAACAGTGAGAGGCCCGCGTAACGCAAAAAAAAAAAAAAAAAAAAAAAAACTTATTTTTTGCTTCTGTTACTTGTTCATTGTGGGTCAGAACTTCTTTGCAGGCTGATGGAATAGCCACCATCTCAAACACTGCTGGCCCCCATCCCAGAATAAAAGACCGCTGAGGGTCTTTACCTGGCAATTGCATGCTCTGGCCTATAAACATGTGGACTTTACTCACAGCTTGTCAGGCAAAACTCTTCACATGGCTCCATCTAGCCATAAGGGTGCCAGAAAGCAGAGTTGGAAATATTGGAAAGTAGCATTGCTGACTACCACAAAGTTTGCAAAAATAATAATAATAATGGTTCCTATATACCAGGAACTGTTGCATTATAAGTGCTTTCCAGGTGTGGAGTCCTTTAGCCCTTGTGAAGCAGATATGCTCATGATCGCCACGGTACAGGTGGGAAACCGAAGCAGAAAAGCGGTAGATTAACCTGTGCAGAAGAGGCAGAGCAGGGCTGTTGCAGGATCTATTGCACTGATGGCATTGAATGTATCTTTTTAAACTGTAAAAGGAAGATACAGTTGAGATTTCTTCTTTTCTGAAAAACAAGAGAGTGGACTGAGTGATCCCTAAGGCTCCCTAAGATTTCACCTGAATCCTAAAATGACCTGCAAAAAAGGTGACTCCCCTGTTTCTTTTGCAACCTCATCTTCAGAAGCCAGGGATCCTCCTTGACCAGCACACTTCTCCTAGTAGCTCAGGAGAGGAGTGTTGTCCCAGTAAATGGGCTGCCAGTGTTGCTGTGAATGTTCCCTCTTTGACTTATTTGAACTTTTCTATTTGGGAATTTCAAACATATGTAAAAATAGAAGATTATAGTGAACCCAGTATACCAAATCATCAGTTATCCATACACAAGTGTCAGTGCTCACCCAATCCTGCTTGACTTAGCTTCATAAGTGAATCTGGCCACCTATCAAGTAGACCTTTGAACATAGACTGAGTTTCTTGGGTTTGTGGGACTCAGAGAACAGGACTCACGAAGCAGATAGCCGGTGACTAGTTGGCAGCTTTGTGCTGGGCAGGCTTAGTGAGGACATGGGGGAGGACGGGATTGAAGAGGTTGATTTGAAGACAGGGCATCACTCAATGGACAAGTTTTCAAGCTGAGGGTAAATGATGTGACAGTATTTAATCCTTCATGGGACAGTCTTGAAAGGTAAGTGGGGAGAGGAGAGATTTGTTGTTAATGTATGTCAAAATTATTGCCTTTCTTCCCAGCTAAAACTGCAGTCTTGTCCACCACTGAGATAGTTAATAAACAGAGAGCTGGACATCTGATGTCTGTTATGGGGCGGGGCAAAGGAGCTCTGTGTCCTGGGCCCTACCGTCAGGCAGAGAATCCGCTGAGCTAGAAAGCGCACTGCCTGACCGCCCTGGGCTTGCAAATGAGCGGCATCCAGAAGACGCTGGGTCATTGAACCTCCCTGTCTCTTTGAAAGACGCATACACTAACCATCCGGGGGCCTCACAAATCTTTTATAACATTCAATTAACAAATGTTCCTCAAATGCTGTGAGCTGCCCGCTCGGATAGATGTGACTGAAATGTAAAGTACCTTTCACTGCCTTATTTATTGCTCCAGCAAACACGTTATATGTTGGCACCGTTTATCTTCATTTTAATTTTATCTCCAACAAATATAGGCATTAATTTAAATCACATACAGAACAGTTTTTATAGAGGCAAACTTATTCCAGTGTGCTGCATTTTAATATCACACTTTACCATCTTTTCTCACTTGATTCAAGAATAGTATCTCTTCCTGCCTCAGCATTTAATCTGAGGACAACAGAAACTTTTTTTGTGCGTACATGTTGTCGCTCTCAAACTTCATCTTCGTCGTCGCTTCGCTGTCGGTTGCCTGGAAGTTTGCGAGTGTGAGAACAGACGTTTATTAGGGGCTCTCTTTCTCCTTTGCCAGCTTAACTTCCTGTTGTGTGGGTGGGTGGGGTGGGGGTGGGGGTCCCAGCATGATAGATTTTACAGCTGAACTTAATTCTAGGTTTTCACCTTCAGATACCTGTTCTAACTGTAACAGACACAAAGGAAGGTATGTGGCCTCCTCCCGCCCCCCCCCCGGAAATGCATTCTTTCATTCAAAAGGAAAATTTCCCTTTTCCCTTTTTCTTCATACGTGTTACTTTTACAGCAGCTGAGTCTCTCCCCTGAGGGGGGAGCATGCTAAGTTGGCTGCTGTATTTATGGCTATGAGCCATTCCTGTTAGCTGCTACCCCTTAAGCAAGGGAGATTTCCCGATCCTGAATTTGTGGCCTGAAAAGCTGTGTCCCTCCTCAATTAAGACTTGCCGGATTGCCTCTGACATGGCAGCATATTCCCAGAAGTCAGGGCCTTGGAGGCAGGAATAAACATGAGCACGACCTTAAGGCAACGTGGATTTAAGCCATTCCAGGCTCCTTTGGGAAGCTTTCAGGGTCTTTCCCTCCAAAGCACTAAACTGAAAAGAACAAAAATTACTGTTCTAGTTTTTCAGGCCTCTGAATATCTAGGTTTAGAGACATCTGTCATAGCTTTTTTTTTTTTTTTTAACATAGAGTTTAAAATGTACCAATTATTGTTTTAAGTTCCCTGTTTTATCCTTGTAACAACCCTAAGAGACAGATGCCTTGATTATGCTCATCTTACAGATGAGGAAACAAAGCCTAGAGAAGTTAAAGGTTTTTTGTTTGTTTGTTTGTTTTTGTTTTGTTTTTTTCGGAATTCAGCTGGGACGTGGCAGGGCTGGGATTTTGAATCTAGACCACTTTCACTAATTTGCTTTTGGGATAGCTAGCTCTCTTCAGCCTGAATCCTTGACCTCTTGTTTGACACTGACTCTTGCCAAACCCTTAATCTTTGTGCTACTAGGTGCATTTCATCTATGTCAAGAACACGGTTACCCTGGAAACCCACTAGCTAGAAAGGCAATCCAATTATAGCACCACCGTTCCGGTTTTATTAAATTAGCGTTCTGATGACGTGGACTTCTTGCTGGAAGGGTGCTAAGAAATGGGTTCTCACCAGTTGTTCTTGCCTCTTAGGGCCACTGGGAATCATTCTTTCACTCCACCAAACAAACAAAAAAATGCTCCTTTGGGTGATTGATTGGACTTGAGAGTTACACTAGGATTGTCTTTTTGGACCATTGGCTTTCAGCAGTGGCTGGAGAGCATGGAAGGGCATGGAAAAAGCCTGACTGGATTCTGCCTGCCCTTTGAGTAGCCACACCCACCCCACCACAGTCTGCTGATTTAGGGCTCTGATCTGAATGGCCAAGGCTCATGGTCATCCGTTTGTGTGGTTCTTATCCCACTTCAGCCTATTGGTTTATATCCAGACTTGGTTCAGGAAAAGATGCAGCTCTTCGATATTCTTTGGCCCTTTACAGACTTCTGATGCACAAAGAATTTGCTTTGGTTCACAGTGATTTGATTGGTGAGTTTCCTTTAAATACACAGAATTTACATAGAATTGAAGATAGTCAGTGCTTACCCCAGTGACACCAGCTTGGAGGAAGTGATGTTCTTTATGCCAGTGGGCTGTCAGCTCCCTGAGATGGTAACTGGTAGGCTGGTGGAATGTTGGGTTACTTCCTTGCATGTATCACGCACTATGTCAGGTGCACTACCTATTACTTCGGTGAATTTCATAAGCTCTATTATTAGCTCTGTTTTCTAGAGGAGGTAAAGGAGAAGCTGGAAGAGATGGTTTGCTCATTTGCAGGGTTGTGAGGTTATGATGGTGAGTTTTGAGCACAAGTTCCTAACTTGGAGTCTGGTGTTTTCTTTATACCATACTGTGTCAAGGTCAATCTTCTGTATCTCAGAAAACAAAACAAGGATTAAAAACACTGAATCTGAGTTCTTGAAGTTCTAATGCCAGAACTATTTTTGTCTTGAAAAGAGTGTTGGCATATCCTGTCGAGAAGGATAATAACCAGGGAAGGAGAGGGGGCCACATCTTACTGTGTACCCCTGGAGAAGGGATATTCCCATGACTCACTCTGTCACCAGGGAGCAGATTTCCAGAAGCAGAACTTCAAAATGGTGAAGAGAATTATGCGTCTTCTTAAAACATTCTACATTCTGTGTTAGCTTTTCTACCTGTCAGTAATTAAAGACGTTCGCTGAAGTCCTGGCTCCCGCATTTACTGGCTAGTGACCTTAACTACTCTGGTTGATGTCTTCAGGCCTCATTTCCCCATGAGAACAATGGAACAATAATAATATTGGATAAATATGTTGGGTTGTGAAGAAATGAGTGAGAAAGTATTTTCTCCACTGCAAAGAGGTAATCTCCTGGGCGGTAGTAGTGTCACTCTTGTGATTACCAGCTATCTTTCACATTCACCTCTCTCTTAATCGCAATACTTTCTAGTTGTGTAAAACAGTCTGAGAGTATCTTTGATATTCCTTATGTATAACTGTAGGGACTTAGATTTTAAAATCCTGACTCTGTTTTTATTTCCCTGACAGCAAATTCTTCTCTAATTTACTCCATGTGAAATGAGAAATAACACCCTTGATACTTCCACATCTATTATATTTCCTCTTAATTAGATAGGAATCTATATATAATTACTTGGATTGTGACATACATATATTTTCATACACATACAAGTACCTATGCATATTTTACAATGTTTAAAGTGATAAATACACTAACAGTTATTTCTGGGGTCATAGGAGATAAGACTTCTTTCTTATATTCTACGTATTTTTAAGGTTTCTATACTTAACGTACTTTACTTTTGTTTTACAGGTATAGTGTAATTTATATAAATGTTTTGGTAAATGTGTATATAATGTCTCATTTCATAAATTTGTATAAATAAGTGTATGTATGTATATACACACGCATACAGTATTTTAGCAAAGTAAAACACCCTTTAACAGTAAACATCTACAGGGGGAAATTTTTAAACCATTACTTTTTTCTTCCCTCCTCTCTCCCTCCCTTTTCCCTCTTCTCTCCCTCTTCTTTCTATCAGTCTATTAATCTATCTAATCTCTCCCTCCGTCCCTTTTTCTTTCTTTCTTTTGTCCCTGCCCAGCACCTTTTTAGCACCTTTCGGAATAGAAACTGAAACAATACTGATCTTAAATATAGTGTGTTAGAAAAATAGAATGTGTTTTGAGAGGAGATGTCTTGTCCTTGTATCCACATATCATTGTGGTATTGAACCTATCTCAAAACAAAAGTAGAGCTATGATTTTTAGCACTAAGTTCAGTCTTTAATGAATAGACTTTCCTTCCCAACCACCCTGATGAGAGAGAACAGAACACTTAAACCCAAGTCTGGTGATTCTAGTAGCACTCGTCCAAGTTGAGTGCCCTTTATGGTTCTCAGTGACCATGATGATTTCTTTTCCTTTCTTTTCAAGTTTGCAAGATCTTGGTTTATTAGCTTTGTAGCAGCCAGGAGTTTGGGTCCCAATAACTAAAGCTTATACACTTTACTTTTTCTCTACAGATATCTGCTACGGGACCACCCTACTCTACTTATGCTTTTTTCTTTGTGTAGAGTTTACCTTGTCAGTCCATGTGATGCTGTTCATTTTAGTTATTATGCTATGAACTTAATCCAGAGTGAAGGGAGCAGCTGTTTGTGTGTCTCTCTGAATTTTTTAAGGGGAAATATTATTTCTCACTTAAGGAGACTGATTTTAGTAGTCTATCCTCTCACCTTTTTCTTTTTTCAATTTGATCTGTCCAACTAAGGAGACCACATTTAGTACTTGCTAGTTGAGACTTGTGTTCTACAATTCTGACTGAGTTCCTCCTGTGGCCCCCCTCCCCAAGGTGCACTGAGTCACAATGAGATCACCAGCTGCTTGTGTGCTCTTCCACCTGGCACACTAGACAGTGTGGTGGCCAAGGTTCAGCCTGGAAAGTACTTTCAGGAAAAGATGGAGACCCCGTCCTCACTCTGATCATCTTTGAATGGCTTGTTGTAGCTGGTATTAATGTTATAAATGATCATCCCTAAGTCTGTCTCAGTTCCAGCCCAGATGGAGTTTTGATTTTAGAAAATCATTCAGTGAAATGTATTTCCTGTGCCTTGTAGTCACTGATCACTTACCAAAAAAAGGGGGTGGTGGGAGAATAAAAATAAACTCATGATAATTCACATATACTTAACCTTTACTGAGTGAGTAATACCAAAAAGGGAATGAAGCAGGCTCTGCTGACCAGCATTTGCAAATGGATTCCAGGAATGCGGTTAGAGTTGCCAAAGCAATCTCGGCATCCTGCAGAAAGCATCCCTTGGGATTTTATTACGGTTAGGGAAAACCAGGGATGTGGAGGTGTGTATGTGAATATGTTTTAAAGCTTTCTTACCAGCAGTGTGTGGTGGAAAGAACACTGGCTAAAAGGTGGAAAACCTGCATTCTAGACCTGGTTTCACCTAATCTCCATCATACTGGAAAAGTTACTTACCTTCCTTGGCATTTAATCATGTGTAAAATAAGGATGCCAGACTAAGATCTTTCATCATTGATATACTGTGCTTTAGATTATTCCGTAACAGAAAGGCCATACATGTTCATCATGTCTCTGTGCTAACTAAACTAAAATAAATGAAACAACAGCGATGACAACGAAAGCAATCCCATTGTAGAGAATGAAAAAAATACATGTATAGTATTTCTAGTTAGTCAGGATATATCAATTCTGGATCTAATTACACTTTTAAAGACCCTGTCGAGTTAAGAGCTCAGGTTCAAACCGTAGCTTGTACAAAATATAATACTATATGCAATGCAATTGACAAGGCTCCAGGAGCTATTTTATCAAAAATCCTCTTGTATTTCTCATGAGAGTAATACTGTAACGGTTGTAGTATTGTTTTTCTCAATAAACCCCTCCTTTCCCAATTTAAAACAATATGACCCAAAGCATTTAGTATTTATTTATAATTATATGCAGATAAAACCTATAAAGAATTGTTGCAACAGTAATGCCTGCTACCTCTGCCTCTTCAATTATATGTTTTTCTCCACTGTTATGACTACCCACTGCTGCCCTCTTCCTTATTTTAATTACTTCACTTTGTATGTAGAGTATGAAGACATTTTTATTAGCTTTCTATGTCTTGTAATTGCTCCCCCCCTTCTTGAGGGACAAGTAGAAGCTTCCAAAGGATCCAGGAAGCTGCATGATCTGCTTGTGTATTTTGGAGATTAATCCTTTGTCCATTGATTCATTTGCAAATATTTTCTCCCATTCTGAGGGTTTTCTTTTTGTCTTGTTTGT
Organism: Monodon monoceros; assembly: GCF_005190385.1. Classification (NCBI taxonomy): domain Eukaryota; kingdom Metazoa; phylum Chordata; class Mammalia; order Artiodactyla; family Monodontidae; genus Monodon; species Monodon monoceros. The sequence continues at coordinate 78,942,700 of NW_021703767.1, read as the reverse complement.
GGTTTCCTTTGCTGTGCGAAAGCTTTTAACTTTCATTAGGTCCCATTTGTTTATTTTTGTTTTTATTTCCATTACTCTAGGAGGTGGATCATAAAAGATCTTGCTGTGATTTATGTCAAAGAGTGTTCTTCCTATGTTTTTCTCTAAGAGTTTTATAGTGTCTGGTCTTGCATTTAAGTCTCTAATCCATTTTGAGTTTATTTTTGTGTATGGTGTTAGGGAGTGTTCTAATTTCATTCTTTTACATGTAACTGTCCAGTTTTCCCAGCACTACTTTGAAGAGACTGTCTTTTGTCCATTTTATATCCTTGCCTCCTTTGTCATAGATTAGTTGACCATATGTGTGTGGGTTTATCTCTGGGCTTTCTATCTTGCTCCATTGATCTATATTTCTATTTTTTGTGCCAGGACCATATTGTCTTGATTACTGTAGGTTTGTAGTATAGTCTGAAGTCAGGGAGTCTGATTCCTCCAGCTCTGCTGTTTTTCCTAAAGACTGCTTTGACTATTTGGGGTCTTTTGTGTCTCCATAAACATTTTAAGATTTTTTGTGCTAGTTCTGTACAAAATGCCACTGGCAATTTGATAGGTATTGCATTGAATCTGTAGATTGCTTTGGGAGTATAGTCATTTTCACAATATTGATATTTCCAATCCAAGAACATGGCATATCTCTCCATCTGTTGGTATCATCTTTAATTTCTTTCATCAGTGTCTTATAGTTTTCTTCATATAGGTCTTTTACCTCCCTAGGTAGGTTTATTCCTAGGCATTTTATTCTTTTTGTTGCAGTGGTAAATGGGACTGTTTCCATAATTTCTCTTTCAGATTTTTCATCATTAGTATATAGGAATGCAAGAGATATCTGTGCATTAATTTTGTATCCTGCAACTTTACCAAATATATTGATTAGCTCTAGTAGTTTTCTCGTGTCATCTTTAGGATTCTCTATGTACAGTATCATGTCATCTGCAAAGAGTGACAGCTTTACTTCTTCTTTTCCAATTTGTATTCCTTTTATTTCTTTTTATCCTCTGATTGCCATGGCTAGGACTTCCAAAACTATATTGAATAATAGTGGTGAGAGTGGACATCCTTGTCTTGTTCCTGATCTTAGAGGAAATGCTTTCAGTTTTTCACCATTGAGAATGATGTTTGCTGTGGTTTTGTCGTATTTGGCCTTTATTATGTTGAGGTAGGTTCTCTCTATGCCCATTTTCTGGAGAGTTTTTATCATGAATGGGTGTTGAATTTTGTCAGAAGCTTTTTCTGCATCTATTGAGATGATCATATGGTTTTTATTCGTCAGTATGTTAATATGGTGTATCACATTGCTTGATTTGCGTATATTGAAGAATCCTTGCATCCCTGGGATAAATCGCACTTGATCATGGTGTATGATCCTTTTAATGTGTTGTTGGATTCTGTTTGCTAGTATTTTGTTGAGGATTTTTACATCTATGTTCATCAGTGATATTGGTCTGTAATTTTCTTTTTTTGTAGTGTCTTTGTCTGTTTTGGTATCAGGGTGATGGTGGCCTCATAGAATGAGTTTGGGAGTGTTCCTTCCTCTGCAATTTTTTGGAAGAGTTTGAGAAGGATGGATGTTAGCTCTTCTCTAAATGTTTGATAGAATTCGCCTGTGAAGCCATCTGGTCGTGGACTTTTGTTTGTTGGAAGCTTTTTAATCACAGTTTCAATTTCATTACTTGTGATTGGTCTGTTCATATTTTCTATTTCTTCCTGGTTCAGTCTTGGAAGGTTATACCTCTCTAAGAATTTGTCCATTTTTTCCAGGTTGTCCATTTTATTGGCATAGAGTTGCTTGTAGTAGTCTCTTAGGATGCTTTGTATTTCTGCAGTGTCTGTTGTAACTTCTCCTTTTTCATTTTTAATTTACTGATTTGAGTCCTCTCCGTCTTTTTCTTGATGAGTCTGGCTAATGGTTTATCAATTTTGTTTATCTTCTCAAAGAACCAGCTTTAAGTTTTACTGATCTTTGCTATTTTTTGTTTGTTTGTTTCTCTTTCATTTATTTCTTCTCTGATCTTTATGATTTCTTTTCTTCTGCTATCTTTAGGTTTTGTTTGTTCTTTCTCTAGTTCCTTTACAGGTAAGGTTAGGTTGTTTATTTGTGATTTTTCTTGTTTCTTGAGGTAGGCTTGTATAGCTATAAACTTCCCTCTTAGAACTCCGTTTGCTGCATCCCATAGGTTTTGGATTGTCATATTTTCATTGTCCTTTTTCTCTAGGTATTTTTTGATTTCCTCTTTGGTTTCTTCAGTGATCTCTTGGTTATTTAGTAACGTATTGTTTAGCCTCCAGGTGTTTGTGTTTTTTACCTTTTTTTCCCTGTAATTCATTTCTAACCTCATAGCATTGTGGTCAGAAAAGATGCTTGATATGATTTCAATTTTCTTAAATTTACTGAGGCTTGATTTGTGACCCAAGATGTGATCTTTCCTGGAGAGTGTTCTGTGTGCACTTGAGAAGAAAGTGTAATCTGCTGGTTTTGGATGGAATGTCCTATAAATATCAATTAAATCTGTCTGGTCTATTGTGTCATTTAAAGCTTGTGTTTCCTTATTTATTTTCATTTTGGATGAACTGTCCATTGATGTAAGTGAGGTGTTAAAGTCCCCCACTATTATTGTGTTACTGTCGATTTCCTCTTTTATAGCTGTTAGCAGTTGCCTTATGTATTGAGGTGCTCCTATGTTGGGTGCATATATATTCATAATTGTTATGTCTTCTTCTTGGATTGATCCCTTGATCATTATGTAGTGTCCTTCCTTGTCTCTTGTAACATTCTTTAAAGTCTATTTCATCTGATATGAGTATAGCTACTCCAGCTTTCTTTTGATTTCCATTTGCATGGAATATCTTTTTCCATCCCCTCACTTTCAGTCTGTATGTGTCCCTAGGTCGGAAGTGGGTCTCTTGTAGACTGCATATATATGGGTCTTGTTTTTGTATCCGTTCAGCAAGTCTTTCGGTTCGAGCATTTAATCCATTCACGTTTAAGGTAATTATCAATATATATGTTCCTATTGCCATTTTCTTAATTGTTTTGGGTTTGTTTTTGTAGGTCCTTTTCTTCTCTTGTGTTTCCCACTTAGAGAATTTCCTTTTGCATATGTTGTAGAGCTGGGTTGGTGGTGCCGAATTCTGTTAACTTTTGCTTGTCTTTAAAGCTTTTGATTTCTCCATCAAATCTGAATGAGATCCTTGCCGGTAGAGTAATCTTGGTTTTAGGTTCTTCCCTTTCATCACTTTAAGTATATCATGGCACTCCCTTCTGGCTTGTAGAGTTTCTGCTGAGAAATCAGCTGTTAACCTTATGGGATTTCCCTTGTATGTTATTCGCCGTTTTTCCCTTGCTGCTTTCAATAATTTTTCTTTGTCTTTAATTTTTGTCAGTTTGATTACTATGTGTCTCGGTGTGTTTCTCCTTGGGTTTATCCTGTATGGGACTCTCTGCGCTTCCTGGACTTGGGTGGCTATTTCCTTTCCCATGTTAGGGAAGTTTTCGACTATAATCTCTTCATATATTTTCTCGGGTCCTTTCTCTCTCTCTTCTCCTTCTGGGACCCCTATAATACGAATGTTGTTGCGTTTAATGTTGTCGCAGAGGTCTCTTAGGCTGTCTTCATTTCTTTTCATTCTTTTTTCTTTATCCTGTTCCGCAGCAGTGAATTCCACCATTCTGTCTTCCAGGTCACTTATCCATTCTTTTGCCTCAGTTATTCTGCTGTTGATTCCTTCTAGTGTATTTTTCATTCAGTTATTGTATTGTTCATCTCTGTTTGTTTGTTCTTTTATCCTTCTACATCTCGGTTAAACATTTCTTGCATCTTCTCGCTCTTTGCCTCCATTCTTTTTCCAAGGTCCTGGATCATCTTCACTATCATTATTCTGAATTCTTTTTCTGGAAGGTTGCCTATCTCTACTTCATTTAGTTGTTTTTCAGGGGTTTTATCTTGTTCCTTCATCTGGTACATAGCCCTCTGCCTTTTCGTCTTGCCTATCTTTCTGTGAATGTGGTTTTTGTTCCACAGGCTGCAGGATCGTAGTTCTTGCTTCTGCTGTCTGCCCTCTGGTGGATGAAGCTATCTAAGAGGCTTGTGCAAGTTTCCTGATGGGAGGGACTGGTGGTGGGTAGAGTTGGCTGCTGCTCTGGTGGGCAGAGCTCAGTAAAACTTTAGTCGGCTTGACTGCTGATGGGTGGGGCTGGGTTCCCTCCCTGTTGGTTGTTTGTCCTGAGGCGATCCAACAGTGGAGCCCACCAGGGTTCTTTGGTGGGGCTAATGGCGGACTCTGGGAGGGCTCATGCCAAGGAGTACTTCCTAGAACTTCTGCTGCCAGTGTCCTTGTCCTCACCGTGAGACAGAGCCACCCCCCACCTCTACAGGAGCCCCTCCAACACTAGCAGGTAGGTCTGTTTCAGTCTCCTGTGGGGTCACTGCTCCTTCCCCTGGGTCCCGATGCACACACTACTTGGTGTGTGCCCTCTAAGAGTGGAGTCTCTGTTTCCCCCAGTCCTGTCGAAGTCCTGCAATCAAATCCTGCTAGCCTTCAAATTCTGATTCTCTAGGAATTCCTCCTCCCGTTGCCGGACCCCCAGGTTTGGAAGCCTGACATGGGGCTCAGAACCTTCACTCCAGTGCGTGGACTTCTGTGGTATAAGTGTTCTCCAGTCTCTGAGTCACCCACGCAGCAGTCATGGGATTTGATTTTATTGTGATTGCGCCCCTCCTACGATCTCATTGTGGCTTCTCCTTTGTCTTTGGATGTGGGGTATCTTTTTTGGTGAGTTCCAGTGTCTTCCTGTCAATGATTGTTCAGCAGTTAATTGTGATTCTGGTGCTCTCATGGGAGGGAGTGAGAGCACATCCTTCTGCTCCGCCATCTTGAACCAATCCCTACATAGAGCCTTGCAGCAACTTTGGCACACCTTATGAATGGTTGTTTGGTTAAAGATCAACCAGTGTGACTGGTGATGCCTATGGAAGGTATATTAGTCAATGTTTTACCAGAGCTGGTAGGAGATAAATATTAAGAGATTCATTGCAAGGAATTATCTTATGTGATTGTGTGGGCTGGCTCAGCAATCCAACATCTGTAATGTAGGCTGTTAGGAAGGGCAGGCTGGAACTTTGCTACAAGAGCTGACACTAGTGTCCACAGGTAGAATTTCGTTTCCTGTAAAGAAGTCTCTGCTTTGCTCTCAAGGCCTTTCAGCTTTCAATCAGGCCAACCCACATTATCTAGGATAATCTCCCTTACTTAAAGTCAATTGATTATGGACTCTAATCACTTATACAAAATGCCTTCACAGCCCTACCTAGATTAGTGCTTGATTCAATAACTGGTGAGAATGTAGTCTAGCAAAATTGACACACAAAACTGATCGTCACAGAAGGCTAGCTATTTTCTACAAAAGATCAATCTGTGGTAGAGAAGCCATGGGCACTGATACCAGAAACAGGGAAAGCAGGAAAGGGGCAGGAGGAGCCTTGAGAATCCCAGCAGCATCATCGGAATTGGTGGCGGAGTGATGATAGATATATGGGACAGTAAATGTGGACAGACTAGTGTTCTACCTCATGCATGTTGAGACCTGAAAAGGCTTTGCCTACCTGCTCTGGGAATAGAACTATTGCTTGTCAAATAGTTCCTCTGTGTTAGTTCTAAGTTCCAAACATCAGAGTTGATTGTAGTTTCTTTTGCGTTCTGTATTGAGTTATCGATACAACTTCATAACATGTTTAAATGCTTCTTCAGAGTTGAAAGCATTTGGCTAAAATGCTTTTTCCTCCACATCGCTATCATCCCCTTGTCTCCTGGTCTTGGCTGTCACTCACTGACCTCGTGGCAAATGGCTCACTGTCTCTCCTCTGGATCCAGGCTTTTAGCCTTGTTGGAAGATTTCAGGGCTTAATTTGCTGGCTTCTCAGTCCCTTGATCTCACATCTCCTGTGACTCTTATCTCCACTCAACTGTAGCCACCGATCCCAGGGTTACAACCTGCATATTATTATTGCCTTGTTCATTAATCAAACAATCAAAACAAAACAAAACCACAACCCTGTATTCTTCTAACTCTTAGACAACTCATACTCTACTCTTCTTCAGCATCTTTGCCTTCCATTATCTTTATTTCTATTTCCCCATCAGTCCCTGACTGTATTTCTTCTTATCCAATTTAGATTCTATGGTTCAGTACTTCAGCCCATTCTTCCCGCTGTTGACTTTCTTTCAGTTGGCTTTTTCCAGAGTTTCATTTGTGTACCTGCCCTGTTTCAACCTGCAGCACTTAGGCCATCTTGCCAACTTTCCTAGGTTTTTACATACCATGCTCTCTTGGTTTTTCTGCCTCCTTTTCTGAACACTTCCACTTTTAAGGATCTCCTTAGCTCATCTTCTTCTGCCAGAAGGTTGGTTTTCTTTGGTGGTGGTGGTGATGGGGACCAGGGGTGGGGGACGTCTTTCCTGGAGTCTGTTCTTGTTCTGTTTCCCAATTTAGTTTGGAAACTCTCAATTCTGTGGCCTCAAATACCTGTCCTGTAATGTTGTTATATAGATGTGTCTCAGCAAGCTTTCTAGCGCTTCAGATCCAGACCTTTCTAAGTGCTTATCAGCCAGGTGCATTTGTATATATCACAGAAAACTTAGTCTCAACATGTCTAAAATAAATTCATCAACTTCTCGCTGGAATTCCTTCTCCTCTTGTGCTGTTAAATTTACTGGTGTCACCATCTAACCATTTTCCTAAGCCAGAAATCTGGATACTATTTCTACACTCCTCTCTTTCCCTTATTGTCAGTTTTACCTCCTAAACATGCTTTCTAATTCTCCCCATCTCCACTGCCTCTGAGGGATCTCACATGTACCACATATGTATGGCATTCGCCATACACTCCTAACTGGTTTCCTTGTAGCCCCTTGCCTGCCACCTAGTCTGTTCCTAAAATGCAAATCTCACTGTACAATTCCCCTAATGCCTTATCTTTTTAGCCCAGTAGTATAACAGAATGATTCAGAAAACAGACTTTGGAATCAAATAGAAATGAGTTTGAATCTCACTTATGTGCTATGTGATCTTGGACAAGTAACCAGTTTTAATGGTTTGTTCCCATATGTAAAACAGGAATAGCGATAGCAGTGTTGTTTTTGTTTTGTTCTTCTTTACTTTTTTTTGTTTTTTAAGATGTTTTATGCCCTTTGACTTCTTTTACTACTGCCCCTCTATGCTCCATGAAGCCACACTGGACTTCTCTGAGATCCCCAAAGGCGTTGAACATTACCCATGCTCCCAGCCCTCTGTTGCCATGTGTCAACATAGATGTCATTTCCTCTGAGAAATTGTTCAGCAACCCCGTCTGCTCTTATGTGGTTTGGGTGCTCTTGCTATGTGCTCCTGTATCTTTTTCCTTGAACTTCCCAGTCCACATACTTTCTGTCCTGTCCTGTGAACGCTCATTTACTCACTGCCTTCTCCTGCCACTCGATCATCCAGTGTCCACCCACTGTAAGTTCTGTGCAGGTATTGGCTACTGACCTTGACCATCTTGTTAAGTTTCCTGTCCCTGCTGTCCAGTGCTTAGCACAGTGTCTAGCAAAGTTTGAGCACTCAGTGAATATTTGATGAATGTTCACAAGATGTTCTCACTAATTCACTTATGTTTCCAACAAAGTGATCACATTGTTCCTTCTGTGGGAGAAAACATGCCAAAAAATATAATTCTCCTACCTCTGTGGTGGCTCCCTAGGAACCTGACTGCTTCTAGAGAGCTGTTTACACAATCAAATCAAGTGGTATTTTGCTAGGAGGGAAAGCCCCAGGACAAGTCCCTTGTCTTGACCATGAAGTTCTATGTTTTCTGTCTTTCCTTTTGAAATCTTGGTTTCAGCATAGCAACATTTTTATCCTCTCACCAGAATCCTATAAATGTAATAAAGAGATGTGTTTACACTAAATCCCCAATAGATTATAACATTCGGCCTTGGATGGGTAACGACAAACCTACTTTTAGCATTACTTGGAAGGAAGTTCCTAGGTATATAACTGACAAGCATTCATGGAGAGCTGCTTCACTTTCCTGTTGAGCTTTTGGGGAGCATTTTTTTTTTTTTTTTTTTTAAGCAGTTCTACATGCTGAAAGAAAGTTCACAAATTTTAAAGGAAATGTGGCCCTTTTCATTAGCTTCTTTTACCTCATGCTGAGTCACGGATGAGAGAGAATTTGTAGGCGGCTGAGCTGTAGGAAAAGTAATACTGTCATTTACCCTTGCAGGCTGTTATGCTTTCCAGAAAACTTTTTCCGTAGGTTGTGAAAGTGATTAATCTGCTGTTAAAACTGACAAAGAAGGTTCTCTGATAAGAACAAGAATTAAATGAGGGATTTTTTTTTTTTTCCTTTAAAAAGTAAGCTCCTATTTCCAGTTTTAGACTAGGAAAAAATAGGTTTCGATGTTGTTTTTTACTTTTGGTCTTTTTGCATCTGTGTGAATTTGGTCATGGCTTAAAACAATCACAGGACATTTTCTATTTAAATTATGTCTATTTATTGGCATGGTTCATGCCTTATGTTTTATATCTAAATTATTCATTTTTACATCCTGTTCCCTCAATTTTTTCTTCCATATTTCTATATCTGGGTCTTACTTTTTAATACGCTACACATCATCTCACTTCTCAAACCCAGATTTCTTCAACCAACTTCTTTTTTAACATTCAAACTGGTGAAGATGGTCTGCGTTCCTTCTGTGATATAAATTTCTCCCTCTCTGAAAAATCTCATTCATGTAACATTTCTACAACAGTTTAAAAAACTTGAACAAAAGTTGTTTGGTATAATTGAAATGAAACATCATTGCCTTAAGAGTTTAGAAAATATGTTTTCATGTTTTATTTACAACACGACTTGGAGATGGAAAGCTTTTCCACTGAATTCTGGCAAATATACATGTCATTTGAACGTTTCTCTAGGGACCCCACATTTCAGATGGCAACCTAAAGGAACAAATAAAGAAATAAATTACATGGCATGGCATGACTCAACTTTTTTATAATTCTACAGAGAACCAGTGACTCATTTCGAGAATTCAGAGTCCTCAAGAAGGTAGAATAACTTGTTAAAAGTTTATTAAATTTGTTGCCTTTAGCATATTAATGCCTGTTTTTTTTTAGTAACAAGTTTATATGGGTTGTTGAAATGCACGGGCTTTACCCTTTTTGTTTTACATTTTACTTCTTTGAAGGTTCACTATTTTATGTTAGGGTATGTCAGGTTATTTTCCTGTTTTTTTTTCTTCTTCTTCTCCTTATTTTCTGAAGACTGACTTCTGAGCTTGAACCATTCCCTTGGCAACTGAATGGACTCCTGGGAGTAGAGAGGATTCTCTCACAACTCTGACAGCGTGGCCCCCAGTGAAATAGAGAAATGGATCCCTTCTATAAGCCGGATGGACCAGTCTAGGGGACTTGGCATTCTTCTTTCTGTCCTAGAGTTTGAATATAAATACTGCTTTTGCCCCTGGGGTACAAAACTTAAAAATTTTGAAGTTGGAAATGTCCAAACCATTTACAATTGAAAACCTATTTTCCATTTACAGCTAACCATTACTGTATATTTATATCAGTATTTCATGAGGGAATAAATAGAGGACTTTTAAATGTACTGTTTTATATCTGAATTGCCAAGATTATTTCTGTTCCTTCATTAAATGTGGGTGAAATACATGCAAACACACACAGAAACACATATCTGTGTATTTATATACATATATAAATCTACATAAGGAGCAGCATTATTAGGTAACACTCCTACAGTTTCTTTATCCATCTCCAAATGCTGTCACATACTGCATCTTGTAATAAAAGATTACAGTTTTTTGGAGGGGGTCTCCTTGGGGCAGGATGAGGTATGGAGAGTTTTACATTCTGCTTTTAAGCAGAGCAAGGTCATTGCTACCTGCAGAAGTGGCTGTGTGCAGGCTTGTCCAAGTTTTCGTGACAATGTGGAATACTTTTTTTAAAAAATAAATTTATTGAGAGCCCAGGGTGGTGGCGAAGGAAAAGGTCAGCACAGCCCGGAGACCAGGGTTTGTAGCTCAGAGGCTTTCAGAAGCCTGGAGAATGGGGGAGACCGGTCCGAGGGGACGGGAGTGGTGCTGACAGCCGTGTGGATGAAAGGCTGTTGGTGCTGCAGCCAGGATTCAGTGCTGTGTCTCTGAGGTGGGAGAGCCAACTTCAGGACACTGGTCCACAAGAGACCTCCCAGCTCCACATAATATCAAACGGTGAAAATCTCCCAGAGATCTCCATCTCAACACCAGCACCCAGCTTCACTCAACGACCAGCAAGCTACAGTGCTGGACATCCTATGCCAAACAACTAGCAAGACAGGAACACAACCCCACCCATTAGCAGAGAGGCTGCCTAAAATCATAATAAGTCCACAGACACCCCAAAACACACCACCAGACGTGGACCTGCCCACCAGAAAGACAACATCCAGCCTCATCCACCAGAACACAGGCACTAGTCCCCTCCACCAGGAAGCCTTCACAGCCCACTGAACCAACCTTAGCCACTGGGGACAGACACCAAAAACAACGGGAACTACGAACCTGCAGCCTGCAAAAAGGAGACCCCCAAACACAGTAAGATAAGCAAAATGAGAAGACAGAAAAACACACAGCAGATGAAGGAGCAAGATAAAAACCCACCAGACCTAAAAAATGAAGAGGAAATAGGCATTCTACCTGAAAAATAAATTTGTTTATTTTATTTATTTCTTTTTGGTTGTGTTGGGTCTTCATTGCTGCGTGTGGGGTTTCTCTAGTTCTGGCGAGCCGGGGCTACTCTTCATTGCGGCATATGGGCTTCTCGTTGCGGTGGCTTCTCTAGGTGCATTGGCATCAGTTGTTGTCACACATGGGTTCAGTAGTTGTGGCTTGTGGGCTCTAGAGAGCAAGATCAGTAGTCGTGGCGCATGGGCTTAGCTGCTCCACGGCGTGTGGTATCTTCCCGGACCAGGGCTTGAACCCGTGTCCCCTGCATTGGCAGGCGAATTCTTAACCACTGCACCACCAGGGAAGTCCCTGGAATACTTTTTAAACCAGAAGGAAAAGAAAATACCTCGTTTGTTGTTGTTTTTATTATTGTTGTTGAGAGTCTTAATTTGACTGTAGTATTTTAAAGTTAGGAACACTTTGACTTGACATTTTTATTATTTATTTTAACATCTTTATTGGAGTATAATTGCTTTACAATGTTGTGTTAGTTTCTGCTGTATAACAAAGTGAATCAGCTATACATATACACATATCCCCATATCCCCTCCCTCTTGCGTCTCCCTCCCACTCTCCCTATCCTAGCCCTCTAGGTGGTCACAAAGCACGGAGCTGCTGTCCCTGTGCTATGCGGCTGCTTCCCACTACCTACCTATTTTACATTTGGTAGTGTATATATATGACTTGACATTTTTAAATGGAAAAGGTTCTTTAGATTTTATGGAAAAATCTTTTACTTAACCAAGTGCCAGAGACAAAATTTAGACCAGAATGTAGTCATGAAGCAATAGTAATGAGATATGACTGTGGTTTAGTGGGAGAAATAAAGCCCTGTAGGCAACAGTACAAGTGCAGTAAATGACGAGTCGCTACTAATTAGGTCTCATTAGTCTTACCATATACTTCCCAAAGTTGTCCAGAATCTAATTGACATTAGATTCTGGAAAACTTTGGGAAGTATAGATAAGAAAACTTGATGTTACACTAATGTAAGTCTTTAGAGTATCTGTTTTAAAATTTAGAAACAGTTGATTGTGTATGAGTGTCCACTAAACAACACCCATGTCACTAACATGCTTATAGAAAAGCTGTTTATGTCTCCCAAGAGAAGGGGACCCACAGAAAACTGGGTGATGTAATACATGGCAGTTGCAAATGAGTTTCTCCCTTAGTCCTAGGTATTTTCCAAGACATATGATAGACTTTAACTGTTGTTCTAAAGAAAGTTGACTGTACTGAGGACTGAAACACAAGAGGTCATTTATAGTGAGTATTTTCACGTTGTTACTCTACGCGGTCTGCAAAGCCCGAGCACCAGATGCTAAATCCTATCAACATAATGTATCTTTAATTAAATACTATATTTGCAATACAATTAATAATGCGACCTGTTTCCATAACTTTATTAAGAAATTACCATAATTTTTGTGTAATAGGGTAATAAAAAAGCAGTGTGTGTTTTTTTTTCTTTTTTGCGGTACATGGGCCTCTCACTGATGTGGCCTCCCCCGCCGCAGAGCACAGGCTCTGGACGCGCAGGCTTAGTGGCCATGGCTCACGGGCCCAGCCGCTCTGCGGCATGTGGGATCCTCCCGGACCGGGGCACGAACCCGCGTCCCCTGCGTCGGCAGGCGGACTCTCAACCACTGCGCCACCAAGGAAGCCCAGCAGTGTGTTTTGAAACAGCCTTTCCTAAAGTGGTTATGTGCTTTGTGTCTGTTGAATTTTGAATTAACTAAAGAGATTGACGGCCAGAATTATCTGCTGCAGTGTACTCAGGACTTTACATTAATAAAAGGTCTTGTATTATTTTTCTTCTTTTAAAATAAAATAGGTTTCTTGCTTTTCGGTGGGCTCACTAGTTAAGATATTTAGGGAATAGTTCATCTGTTGGCTTTTTGCTCTCTCCCTCCCTCTAACTCTTTCTAAATACCCCAAGCAATATTAAATAATGTTAATTTCAAGAAGTATACAGTACATTGCACTGTGATGGTTCCTAATAAATGGAAAGTCATGCTTCTGGCTCTGTGGCCATCATTGATGTTGTTTTAATTTTCACAATGTGTTAACATGATAATTAAATACCCCCAGTGTCCTGTGAGGAAAGAATTTTAAATGGCATCATACATGGAGGAACATCTTTGATATTTAAAAATATTATCTTTTAGACTGAGATTGTACGTGGATACAGAATAATGTATCTAGCTATGACGATAGGGCTTTAATTAAAAAAGATAGTTTGTAAGCTGCCTTTTTCAAGACTGAAAATGTCACCCTCAGCTAAACAGAAGTAATTTGCATCAGAGGTGTGTGTGTCCTTACTGTTCATGAAACAGTGTCTCTCTTCAGAAAGTAATTGTTCTCCTTGCAACGTATTTTTTTCTCGGCACTGAGAGTCCCGCTCCTGCCCTTCTTTTGCCCTAATACTTGTCTCTTAATTCTATCAGAGTAGTTGTCAACTACAGTTAAAGACAGCTGTTACCCTTCACAATCTGTCCTGATCTAATTTTGCAGACTTGTTTTAGGTACTTGCTTTTAGTGTAGAAGTGGCTAACAGAACAACTTTGGAACTGCAAAGTGTAGATTCAGACACCAATATTAGATTATTCTGTAACCTTGGACAAATTACTTAAACTCACTAGACCTCAGTTTCCTCACCTATAAAATGGGAATAACAGGCCCTTTGCTGTATGTAAAGCAGTTAGGTAAGAACTGGCACATAGGATGTCTCAGCTATTATTAAATTCCTGCCAAACTTGATTGCTCTCCTGTGTGCCCTATCCTTTTGTCTGTGCCTCTGCTCACATCTTTTGCTTGAAACAGAATCCACCCTCCTCTTGCAAGGCAGGCATGTGCAATTGTAAACACGAAGCCATCTTTGTGTCCACTCCATGAGACAGCTCAGAGAGCCCCTCTCTCTGCCTGCCAGTTTGAAGCTAATGCATCTGAAACCTTAGTAACTTCTCTTGTGTTTCTTAGTATTCTCAACTGTTATGCTATAGGCATTTGCTAGTGTTATTTTGCCTCTTTTGCTGGTATGTCAGCTCCTTGAATCCAGGGAACTCATGTGATGAATTTCATCCTACTCCAAAGAGCCCATTTGCTTTGTGATCTGCTGTGCTTATTTAATTAGCAAAGAGTGCTTTTCTTTATATCTTACTTGAAACACTTTTGAATGTACATGGTGTGTTCTATATTTTTACATTAATCCTATCACTTCTGGGCATTGGCAAAGGTCAGAAAATTAGGAGGAACCAAAATAGATACATTTAGTCCATTTAATCAATATGTCAGTTCCGCTTGTGTTTCCTTCCCTCATTTAGCTCTCAGTAGTTTTGGGAAAGAATGACAAATTCCTTATTAAAAGCAAATGAAAGCAGATCTGTTACTTCTGTGAATGATGTTCTTTATCGATGGTTAATTAGGCAAAATATTTAAATACTATATATACAGTTAATGCACATATATACTCTATGGAAACTGTACAGGAAACTCTGTGCATGAATGATATATTTTTTGTGTGTGATGTTCATGTGGGTTATAAACCAACAGTTACATTCTGGAAACTCTAATGCTGTTATGTCTTTAAAAATATTATACTCTGAAAGAATATTTTAACACTATATCCCATGATAAAAGTTATTTTGCGTTATTTCTTTACGCTGATAACTTGTGAGGCTTAAAACATTTTAATCCTTAGACATTGAAGCTACTTGATTATATTTTAAAAACAAATCATAAAATCATAAAACATGATAGTGTGGCAAATTCTATTGGGAAATGTTTTATTATTGGATTTTTTTAAAGGCTGTAGACTTTATTAAAAATAACAAAATTTGACTTAAAGACATGAAATGCATAGCTTGTATGTCTTGTTTGACAATACGAAGGTTTTACTATTTGCCACATTTTTTGCTTGATTTTATTTTTGCTTTCTTTTGTCATTGTCTTTTTGTTTGTTTTTGCAACAGTGTTTCCATGTCTGTTTCTGTTGCATTGCATAGCACTCTTGTACATAGGTTTAAAAAATCTCTGTTTCCTCATTGCTAAATGATAATTCATTTATTCTAGGGTTGTAATTTCATCATTATAGATCCAGGTAAGTGATCAAAGCAGACCAAAAAGTATGGTTTGTTTCATAATGGCTTTTTAGTTTAGGTTTTCTCTTTATAGATGCTTCTTGTTTACATAGAGCACACCTAAGAATAATTTACATATTCTTCCATATTTCCTAAAGCAAATATTCTTTCCATTGTTTTAGATAGACAAGTTATTGCAAACGAGATATTTCACTTTACCCTTCATTAGAGGAAAAACCACAGTACAGGCAAGGAGATAAATGGTTAACTGACACCTCGTTTCTGATTGGGAAATACTAGGAAGTGATGAGGGAGTATGGCAGCTGTAACCCAAGCTGCATGTAGCAATGCAAACTCAGTGTTGCTAGATGCCTGGGACTGAGTTCTACTTAAATAGACTGTGACTTCTAAGACTTAATTTGAGATTTGACATCATTGGAAAACAATCAGTTAGTGCTTTATTTAACAAAACCAAATTGGTCATGCTTTTCTAATGCCAAATCCCAATTTTGGTTGAACTATTTAGATAAAGTCTAAGAAGTATGTAAAACAAATACAGTATAATTTGGGTTTTTTCCCTCTCCCCCCGAGGGTTTATATAGGAATCTCCACAACCAGATGATAGTGTTCCAAATCAGAGACAAGATTATATCATTGGATTTTGGCTGCAGTCAAATCATTTAGGTCATTTGGGACATGTATGTTGTGCTTCCCCACAAAATTGTCTAGCCCCTCTGTTAAAACATATGTATGACTGCTGTAATACTTGGATTTCCCAAAAGAAACAAATCATTCACTCTGTTAAAGGAACCATGGATTACTTAATGTGAAAAACATCACTTAACTTTAACTACCAGACTCGAGACCTTCAGTTTTTACAGCCCTTTTCCATGATTCTGTTTCTCTCTGTTCTGACACCCTAGGTGTCTGAACAATGATTGTTTCAATTATATTTTCTTGGTTTCCATCAAATCAGCTACACCAGTGGATCTCGTTTGCTCTGTACTTATTCATGTTTGGAAATAGCATTGTACAAAATAGAAGATGCTAGAAAAAGATCTGCTGGGACAGAATTTGTACAGGTATAAACTCTCTAGTTGATGCTGTGGGAGCCTTTTTCTTTCAAACTTTGCCCCTCATTTGGGCCTCATCATTTCTTGCCTGGATTATTGCCATAGCTTCTCATCTGGCTTCCTTTATGCCCTTCATAAATATATGGCTTCTAGATTAATATTTCTTTAACACAGTCCTGGTCCTATCATTCTAACATGTGGCTTCATAACAATCTACCTGTTATACAGATAAAAGGAATATAATAATGATGATAACGATGACAATAATAATTAGTGAATGCTCTTAGATGCTCCATCTCAAATATCAGATATCTTGAGATAACAGAGTGGAATTCAATATCAGAGGGTTTAACATTGAGGTATTTGGTGTGGGTCTGAATGCATGTGTGTAGTGTGGCTGATAGATCATCTGATATACATGAGAAGTGAGTGGGTGGGGAGTTGACATTTTGTTAGAAGTGCATGCTTGGTGTTTTGATAAACCATTGCACCTCCTCAAATCTTTGTTATCAGAAACGTTGTCAAGAAAATATAGCATAATTCAGGACAGCAGGAAAATCTTAATGCTTTCTATCCTGATCTTGGTTTTGCAATTAAACGTGTATGCTAAGTAGGAGGTTATTGCATTTGAGTGTTCATATCTGTTAAAGCAGATTGACTACTTGGTTACCACATTGTAAACAGCTTTTTTGAAGAACTTTTTTTTTTTAAACATCTTTATTGGTGTATAATTGCTTTACAATGGTGTGTTAGTTTCTGCTTTATAACAAAGTGAATCAGTTTGAAGAATTTTTAAATTTATCATTTATGATATATTAAAAGAAAAAGTAAGATATAAAACTGCATATAAACAGTGTTCACATTTAAACACCAACACCCATACCAACCACGTGCTTGCATACATGCACACATACACACAAACATACTCAGACACACACACACACAAACATACACACAAATATACATGTAAATGCATAGAAAAAAAAAGCTTGGAAATTAACCAAAATTTACAATTACTGTCACTAAGGTTTTGAATTATGAATTTTTTCATTTTCTTTATTAATTTTGTTAATATTTCCTGTATTTTCTACAATGAGTATTACTGTTTTAATGAGGAAACTGCAACTTACATGAGGGCTCACCTAGTGCTCTCATTCAGTGAGAAATGAGTGAATTATATTATTCACTCATTATATTAATTTGTTCAAGAGTGAATTATATTATTTTGTTCAAACATCACTAAAAAATCATTGAGTGACACAATAAATAGTCAAAGTTGAATTATCTTTTTATAAGGTAAAATAACATTTTAAATAGTTCTACTGCCTGCCATCTATGATCAATGCTTCTGGGAAATTGTATGTTTTGCTGCTTTTTTTTTTTTTAAACGACTGGGGTATTGAGTGAAGAAATCTAGCAATAAAATGAAAAGCTCTATAGATTACATCTCTGGTGCCTGGGATCATTTGTGGTAATTTTTCTTTTTATTCCTGTGATTTTCCTTTTTTATCACCAAATAGTGATACAGTTGATACCTAGAACCCACAAGGGCAGACACACACACACACAATTAAGAAAAAAGAGGATAACTTCATACTTAAATATATTTATTTATTAATTCATTAATTCCTCAGTGATGGTTTTTTTTTCTCATTTTTTTTTTCCTCAATGATGTTTTGATAGCCTGCCGTGCCTTAATCTTTGTGCTACCATTTTCTGAGTGTTATGAAAGGATAATAGATGAATATTAGAATATGGTCCCTACTCTCAACTTACATTGTTTAGCACCACAGTTCTTAAACTTGAGCGTTCATAAGAATTACCTAAATAATGGCATTTATCTGGTATACATTGGATATCAGAGGAAGCACAGGCTAGAGGAAGATGTTTGAATTCAGCTGCTTATGTGATGTTCAAAAAAGAAGGATTTTTAGCCAGCACTTGAGGCAGAAGGAGCTGAGGAATGGAGAAGATAGGGACTTGCCTAATGTCTTCCAGTAGTTACAGAGTAAAATAAAGGACCATGGCCCTTGGCCTCTTAAGACAGTGCTTTTTGGCTGGCTCGAACTCAGCTCTCTGTTTAAAAAATGAATGGGTTGCAGTGGAGCAGTGTTTTCCAAGTAGCGTTTGTCAGACTTCTGGGAATCTGAGAAGTTTCCACTGGTTTTCTGCCTGTTTTCCCTGGCTATAGTTGAATTCATTGAGGCCAGGAACCATAACTTGTTACCCAGCAGTTGGCAAAATTCCTGGCATTTAGAAGGTGGTCAGTTAATGGTTGATGACTGTATGAATGACACCGTTTTTCAAAAAAAAAAATTTCTTAAGTCATATATTTAGGGGCAACTAATGTATTTCTCTGCTATTGTGTGGCTTGGGAAAATGCAGTGTGTTCTCTGAAAGGAAAAGATATTTGGAGGTACGATTTTTTTTCTGTGTAAATAAAGCTATTTTATCTTAAATATTAGTATACACATTCATTTTATAAAACAAAATGAAAGGGAAAAATGTCTGTTTTCTTAATAATAACCACTCAGTGTTTTTTCTTATTCAGATATTGGAGTTAAGTCATGCTATATGTACAAGTTTTATGTCCTTTTATTTTCTTGTAACATTATAACATAAGGGGATTAGCATTCTGTAACGTATATAGATCTTGAGATGTTTGAAAGTGAATCTTGAAAATAGTATCAGAATGAGAAGTGTCTCAGTTTATACACCATTACAGAGGACCTCAGGTATCAGAGTTCATGGAATCAAAGGCTTTCCTGAGATGCTCTACGTGCAACCAGAGATCTTTGAATTCTTCCATTCAAATCCCCTCATCTTTTTATAAGATGAAATTGAGGAAATTGAGACCCAAAGAACAACATAAGTGAATTTGTTTTGACCCAGGGCTTTCAGACCTTGTTGTCCCAATTTAAATTTGTGTCCCAAAGAATATTTATCTGTATTTGTTAGTGTTTTCTATTTTGTAATGCTAAAAAGAAAGAAAAAAGGATAAAACAACTCGTCATTTTACCTTTGGAAGGAAGTTCCACTGAAGAAATGAGCCCCCAAATGATTGAACTCTATCAGCCATTTGTAGGATTTCAGGTGTTGAAGGGTTTTAGTAGTGGTGCTGCTACCCTGATCTTGGCCTAGCCATCATTCCCTTGCTCTTCCACAGGGCTCGGTCACCATGTGCCATGGCCAAAATAATGGTGGTCCCTCCCATGAGCTGTCTTCAGATTTCCAGCTGACAATGTCTATCTAGAAGAGAGAAAACAAAGTCTTTACTACTTCATATTTTAGCACATTTACCACACTGCATGATCTAAAATATCATACGGACTCTATCTGCAAAGCTTTCAAAGATATAAATGGACAGAATAGCATTGGGTGGTTTGAGGGACCATTCACACCAGGACTATTGTTGCTCTTGTCATTGGTATTTTAAGGAGACTATCCATATATTGGAAAACACTGTGCCAATTTCCCTTCACATCTGAAGTTATAAAAACTCAATCCTATTACCTAAATAGTTGTCCAGAGAAAGCGAGTAGGGAGCTACCTTAAGTGTGTTCTCTGTGACTGAGTGACAAAGACAGGCGTGAGAGAAACCTTTGCTTCCAGATCAACTCCTCCATTGCCTCACCCTTTTTTGGCCACACCAACGGGCAGAAATGAATCTACCCCCATGTGGTCATTGCGGGATTTATCCGGGCATTTGCTGAACCTGCTCGCAATTTATTTTTATTTCTTCCGATAGACGTGGATTTGGCACAGGAGAGCGAATTCTTTCTGGAACAGCAGATGTGCCTGGCGCACTCGTTTGCTATAACCATTTGTGCTGTGGTTGAAAAAACATTTTTTTAGGAGTGCAGAATTGTTGAAGGGGGAGGGTTAAAAAACCGAAACCATTTTAGCGATTGTGCAAAGTTAGAATGTGAGTAATTTTGCTGCAGTTAGTCATTATGTGCTTTCATAGCTTGTTTTACGAGGATAAAGGGATATGTACAGGTTTGGTGACTAGAGCTCTTATTTGTCCCTAATAGTTGCTCTTTACGAAAACATTTTCTACCCTTTCTCCTACTTGGTGACAAAAGTGCTCTCTCCTTAGAAATTATACCCTTCTGTGATTCAGCCCTTTTATCTGTCTACAGTAACTGGACAAACAGCCTGCATTTCTGAGAACAAATATATTAGGAGAAGAGAAACTTCATTTTCCCATACAATCTCTAATATGGATGATGTATATTCAAATCATAATAATGTAGTGATCATTTAAAAATGAGCCTTTTTTCTGGAAAAAGGAGAAAAAAAAACAGCAAACATCTAGTGACTGTGCTGTGAGCTTATTGTGCTGTAAATATGGTATCCTTGCAGCATTTTATTTGAAGTATTCAATAGGTCTTAGCAAATTTTTGCTCGCCGTATCCTCTGAGAACTGTAACACACCACCTATTGCTTTTCTTTTTACTTGTTTTCGGTCACCCAGATTTCTTTGGACATATGTGAACGAAGGGTCTGTTTGTTTCCACTGAAGCAAATATAGCCACTTGCTCACACTGGTGGCTTCCCTCACTGAATTCCACTACTATTTTGGAAACTCCTGTATGAAAACACAGCAACCCAACCTGTCCCCATTTGAGCCTCGTGGGTGATTTCCATGCAATACTGCCCAGTGTCTATATACTGAGGTTCACTTTTGTTACAAAACAAAACTGGATTTGTTGCCTTTTGGTAAGCTTGTTACTAAGTCGGGTCATTCTGGTGTGATGGCAGGAACACTGGTATTAGAGTTCCAACAGTGGTCTTGGAAAACTGGATTCTAATTCTGACCTGTCAAGGCCTTATCACCTTGGGCGATTCTTTCCTGAGTCTAGTTTCCTTGAGGAGAAGGTAGAAATTTATGACCTTCAAATTCCTTCAAGCTCTAATACTCTGTGATTCTGTAAAGAATATCATGTATTTTAGTGATATACAAGTAAGTCAACTTTATTTTTTCTTATAAATTCCTTTGTGTCTATATCTGCACCAGATAGCTCTCTTCAGACTGTGTCTCAAAGGTGACCACATTTTAACTTCCACCCTGACAGGCAAACTTCAGCAATGAGAAACCCCTACAGGACTTGGGGGTTTCCTGGAAAGATCTCACTCTTTTACTTATCTTTCTGTCTTTTAATGGCTTCTGAGTAGCAACAATAGACTGGAATGGTTGGTTCTATCATGGTAGTTGATTATAACCAAAAGCTACTGAACCAGCCTCACCACATTTCCTATTACCTACAGCTAAGAAACCTAAAATGCATAAGCTAACTCAGAATACTTTTAAAAAATTAGATTGAATTACAGAATCCTCTATCATACTTAAATACTTCTTGGGTAAATAACTAAGGGTTTGGCTTCACAAAGCTGGTGAGAAGGGACTTCCCTGGCGGTCCAGTGGTTAAGACTCCATGCTTCCACTACAGGAGCGTGGGTTCAGTCCCTGATCGGGAAACTAAGATCCTGCATGTTGCGTGACTTGGCAAAAAAAAAGCTGATGGGGAAAGTAGAAGAGTATGGAGTGGTTAACATTTAGCCAACTACTGCCGTTCTTGTTTTATTTCATTGAACCTCTCTTTTGTAGAGTTTGTCAATAATGCATTCTTGGAATCATTCATTCATTGAATAAATACGTATGGAGTATATTTTTGCTGGACATTAAGTATATGTTGAATGAGAAACACAAAGTCCTTGCCTGTGTGAAGCCCAGAGGGGAAGATGACATTAAAGAAGGAATTGCGAAACAGTGGACAAGGGCTGTCATAAGGGAAGTACGGCCTGTTAAAGGACACCAGTGATGGACACCTTACTGAGACATGGGGACTCAGGACTGACTGGCTTTCCAGAGTGTCATTCATTTGAAACCTGAAGGATGAATACTGGTTAGGAGTTGGGAGATGAGGCAGTTCGGAAAGCGTCCAAGTCCAGTAACTGCAGGATGGCTGGAGCATCAAGTCCCAGGGGGAGGGAAGGAAGAGAGGAGACTGGAAAGCAAAGCGATGGCTGTTTCAGGAAAAAGAAATTGAACTTCCTCCTAAGAACAATGGGAACCTTTGGAGATTTAATAAAAGAGGCAACGATCAACTTGGATTTTAGGAACATTCTGATGGCAGCAGAGTGTGCTAGTGAGCGATAAGAGGCCATGTTTAAAAATACCTGTATCCGCATGTGTGTGCATGTATGCGGCATACATATACATGTATATACACATATTGCAGTAAACTAGGGCACCAGTGATGGTGGACAAAACTAGGGTATCAACACATCAGTAGTGAGCACTGGAAAGGCTGAAGGTAATTACGAGATGGAATCAACAACCTTTAAAATACCAAGGGGAGAAAAATTAGTATGGACATATTTATAACATTGAGTCACATTACTATAAGTCTCTGAAATACCTACTAACCTTAAGTATTACTGGTTTACAATTTTATCAGTATACATATGCACTCTTACTTTACTTTTCTTTATAGACCATTGTTTTGAATACCTGTTTCCTTGCTTACCAGTTGTATAACATTCCGTCAGAACAATGCACCATGTTTTTCTCAAGCATCCTCTACTATTTTATTTTTAGACATACAATCAGTGTAAGTTATGGGCATTTTAATGGCTCTTCATTGCCAGTTTACCCACCAGAGGAATTATTCCAACTTCCGGTGCTACCAGTCATGTAATAATGCACCTGCACAATCGTATTCTCACAGAGAGGGTGTTTTATTATTTCTTGACTAGGTGCTTCAACTCTAGGTGCTTTTCACTAACCCCCTGGCCTGATTGGAGAAAAGCACATAGGCCCTTGAGGGGATGACTCAGTGCATGAGGTCACTTGCTATGGGAGTAGGCTCTTCTCTTGCCACATTCCTAGATTATAGAACACACTCAGATTGAATTAACCCTCATCACAGTGGCGTTTTATCCAGTGCGACTCCCATGCATGCTAAGGACAAAGTGTTCTGTACTGTACGGGTATTTATATAAATAGGAGCCCTGGACACCTCTCCAAGTCAAAACTGTTGACATACCACCTTATTTGATGTTTATTGGGGGGAAAACACTCCTTAAAATACTGGCTTTCTTGGTTTTAACATGATGACATGCTAGTTTTATGAACATGTGGGTGCAGGGCCCACCTGGGTCGTTGATTCTCTGTTGAATAGTTAGGGATTAAGAAAGGAGGACTTCAGGCAGCATCTTGGTGCTCCCAACTGCCTTGATTTTATTTCTGAGAAAACAAGTTGAGGTACTGGCATCCATGTCTTCAGTTGTCCAGGGAGCCCTTTGTCTTCGAAGTATCATATACCATTCAGAATGCTGTGAGAATTAATTAAGTGGAGAGTTTCTAAGACAAAAACTGCCCTGGACTACCACACCAGACTGTACTGCTTTTTCAATTTCAGCCTTCTGAAGTTACTGAGAATAGCCCCTCGCTAGCTGTTGTACGTGTTCCCAAAGCACTGCACTGTGAAGTGAACAAGTACTGATACAATGCACGGAAGTAAGACATTTTTGTATCCCTCTGACAAGAGCTCTTTGGGGGACTTGTCAGGTGTGTGTGTGTGTGTGTGTGTGTGTGTGTGTGTGTGTGCGGTTTAGGTGTCCATCAATGACTGAAAATTAGCATATTAGTAGTGTCCCCATCCCCATATTGGCAGCATTGTTTTGAACTCAGTGGCACCAGTTAAAATACTGTGATTTTAATTTCAAAAGTAATCTTTGAGATCACTTTAACCATTCACCAGTTTTCCACTGCTATTCATGAGGTAACTTTTTCTTTTAATGTAGAAAATTCAAAAACATATGAGGACAAAAATAAAAATTTCTGTTAATTGTATCAGCTGATGCCATTTTTTAACCTTTTAAAAGTATTTTAGGGCTTCCCTGGTGGCGCAGTGGTTGAGAGTCCGCCTGCCGATGCAGGGGACACGGGTTCGTGCCCCGGTCCGGAAAGATCCCACATGCCGCGGAGCGGCTGGGCCCCTGAGCCATGGCCGCTGAGCCTGCGCGTCCGGAGCCTGTGCTCCGCAACGGGAGAGGCCACAACAGTGAGAGGCCCGCGTACCGCCAAAAAAAAAAAAGTATTTTAAAATCATTTTTAATTTTTCCTATGTCCCTTCCTTTTTTTCTATGTACACACAGACACACCCAAGCTGGGATACTACAATGTTATTTTTTGGTGTCTATTAATTTTTAAAGTAAGTTATTTCATATATTAATTAAAATATATATTTACATGCATATGTATGTATGTATATATGCACACATCAGAGGACGATCTATATATATTTTTCACAATATGTGATTGTGTTAGAAACTTTGGAAAATAGGAGAAGTATATGCTCCAAAATCACCCCCTTAAATTAACCACTGTTATCACTTTGGGAACAAATGCTTCTAGCTCTATACGTGTGTATGTGTATGTGAGAGATACAGATAGATGCATATATTGATTAACACATATAAAACAATGTTCCCTAATGTGATTTTAAAATGTATAAAATTGTTGATTTTTCTTTCTTTTCTTTTTCCTTTCTTTTCTTTTCCCTCCCTCTCTCCCTTCCTTCCTTCTTTCCTTTCTACTATAGCAAGATATACATAACAAAATTCACCACCTTAATCATTTTTAAGGATACATTTAAGTGGCATTAAGTATATTCACATCGTTGTGCAACCATCACCACCGTACATCTTCAGAACTTTTTTTTCCCCCCAAACTGAAAATGCATATCAATTAAATAATTACTCCTCATTTCCCCCTCCCCGACCACCCTGGTAACCACATTCTACTTTGTCTTCATGAATTTGATTACTTTAGGTACCTTATATCATTGGCATCATACAATATATGTCCTTTTGTAACTGGCTTATTTCACTTTAGCGTAATGTTTTCATGGTTCATTCATGTTTTAGCATGTTTCAGAATTTCTTTCCTGTTTTAGGCTGAATAATACAACCTTGTATGTTTATACTACATTTTGTTTATTCATTCATCTGTCAGTGGGCACTTTGGTTGCTCCCACATTTTTGGATATTGTGAATAATTCTGCTATGAACATGGGCATACAGATGCTTGTTAGAGTCCCTCCCTGCTGTGAGCTCTTTGGGGTATATATCCAGAAGTGGAGTTGCTAGATTGTTGCTATGTTTTGAAACATTTTAATGATACAGTATTCCATTATATGAATATACCATCATTTATTTAACCAGTCCCCATGTATTGATTATTTAAATTGCGTATAATCTTTTACTTTTATAAATTACATTACCATGAACATTTCTTGAAATCTGAAGATTTAAACATCCATGGTATTTCCTTAGGTTAAATTCTTAAAAGGTAGAGACTTTGTTAGGGCTTCTGATACATATCACCAAATTAACCCACAGATTGCCCATAGGAAGTTTATAGAAACAAATATCACGTTGGTTCCTAAGCCTAAATTATATAAACATTGCCCTTTGAAGACAATTGGGATAAAAGCCTCCCATCACCCATAGCCCCCAACTCCAGGTATGATTCCCTATTCTGCTTAACAACAGAACCTAAAAATGTGGTTCTTGACTCTGGTATCAACAAAAAAAGCATTTGTTCCTCCCCTTTTTAATTTCCAGATTTCACTCCCCAAGTGGATGGGTCTAAGATAATTTGTATCTAAAAAGCTCTAATGCAAGATACTTGGTATTTAAAGAGTGCTCAGTGATTCTGTAGTGCAGTCAGACTTGAGAAGCGCTTCTCTAAACGTAGAGTAGCATATTCATATATTGTTCTCTTAGTCTGTTGGGTTGTTTTCTAGCTCATGGGGTCATCTATCAAGTGGATAGGGTGTGACTCGAATGAGTGAGGAATGCAACCATCAGTATTAAACCCTGAATTATGGAAGATAATCAGTGAGGGGACTCAAGAAAGCAAAATTAAGTTATTTTCTATATTAAGGCCTTGGATAAAATGTTAAGTAATTTTTCTTGAGCAAAAAACAAGTAGCAAATAATGTATGCATGGCTTTATAACTGAAATGGGTAAGCCGTGGTTCTTTTTTTTTTTTTTCTCACTGTATAAACTCCAACACCAAGCCTGTCCATTCATTTATCCAGTCATGATTTGTTAAGTACCTACCTGGTGTGAATCCTTATGACGAGATCAAGCTCTTTTTGGCCAGTAAAACTTACTGCAAGTATTCAGAATTTACCCTTAGAATCACTGGATTTTGAATGTCCGTCTGACTTTTTTTGTAGAGAAATAAATAGTATTAGAAGAACAAGAAGTGTGACATGCTCCCCTCAACTCTGTGCCTTGTCCAGTGAAGCTCATTTCTTGTTCGGGTTATAGAAAAACTCTTATTTGAAGAAAAAGATAGGAGGAGAAAATGACAGTATTCCCTGGTCTTCTTTGTTGTTCCGATGAGGAGTCCGTCTGGAGAAGTAATAGGAATTTTTCAGTGTCACTCAATTCTAAATAGTGGCAAAGCTGGAATTGTTTTCCCCCTGAGCTCTACTGCATGACCCTTCAATTTAATTGCTCATCCTCCCTGGTGATATTTCTATCTGCCAGTGTCCTTAACTGAGAATGGAAGTTGCAAAATTTGGCTTCCTGGTGTTTGCAATCAGTCAGTCAATCAATCATGAGCAAAGCTTTAAAGTCAGAAGAGGAGTCGGATCCATTTTTTATACGACAGCCATCAGCTGGCACGGTACAGCAGCTGCCTTAGACTATGAACTCTTACTGTGTACAGTTCATGTCACTCTATTGTTTCCCAGATAACGGCACTGAGTATCACTTGCTGTCTGTTGTCCCACTTACTCCATTATTTTTCTTCTAGGAGAGAAATATTTTTCTGTACCCACATAGACTGAGAAGGCCTCTTGTTTGTGTTTTTGTGAATTTCTCATATGTGGTTTATTTTACATTTTCTTTACCCGAGAGAGGTAGAATTGTTTTTAAAACTTCTAACTATGGAATAGGCTACCTGGGTTGAGTCCTGGATCTGACACCTGCTAGCTGTGTAACCTTGGGCAGTTACTTAATTTCTCTGTACTTCAGTATCTTCATCTGGGAAATAGGGGTAAGTAGTAGTTTCTGTCTCAAGGGTACTTGTGAGGAGTAAGTATAAACTGCATTGAATGCAAAATATTTACGGAAAGTAAATGTTACATAAGTGTTTGCTATTATTATACATCTTTTTAAAGATACCAGTAGGTATTTTAATTTGTTTTTACTGCCACAGTGATATACAGATAAAATACATAACTACAAGTGACAAATGGTCATCAGGTCTTGTTCAAATAACTTGAAACAGTTGTCATGAAAAGAAAATTGAAGTTGAAATATTTGTAACCCTATCTTCTAACAAATCAACCATCTCTCTTTCCATAGTTTGTCTGGTCCTTGTCCATATGGAAATACCGTTCTGTGTAGCCTCAATTGTATTGTACACATGATTGATTTCCCATTCTATGTTTTTCATTTAATATTTACATTTTCATTTAGCATCTTAAGCATGTTTTCCTGTCTTTATAATAGCTGGAATCAAAATGTAATGAAGGAGCTTTGAGTTTTATGTTGCTGTGTATATGTCAGGCTTTAGCTTTTGTATATTTTCCCCTTTGTTACCTTAGAAAGTTTCCTTTCTAAGTAGAAATCAGTTTTGCTCATTACACCAAATTTTGTCAAAAAATTGAATGAATTAAGAATTATTTGAGTGCAGTGACTTTGATTCACTTTGTCTTATTGTGACTTCAGCAACTAGCTCAGTGCCTGACACAGAGCAGAATTTCAATAATTTTTTGTTTAATAAATACCTTGGATTCATTAAATTTGAGGAGATTGGGATATTGTAATTATTTGATAGTTAATTCAAAATGTGTTTCTTTTCAGTACATGTTAAAGATTATTTTAAAATGCTTTAGTCTCTTTCTTTTCATGGTACTTTTTTTTTTTTTTTTTTTTGCGGTACGCGGACCTCTCACTGTTGTGGCCTCTCCCATTGCGGAGCACAGGCCCCGGACGCGCAGCGGCCATGGTTCACGGGCCCAGCCGCTCCGCGGCACGTGGGATCTTCCCGGACCGGGGCACGAACCCGTGTCCCCTGCATTGTCAGGCGGACTCTCAACCACTGCGCCACCAGGGAAGCCCATTCGTGGTACTTTTATTTAAAATTTGCCCATTGACTATTTCTGTAGGAGTTTGAGCTGGCATCAGGTAGAATTTACATATACAGTCTGACCATTGAAATGAAAATAAGCACCTCAAATGCTTCTTTGAAAGATAGTAGTGTTAATAAATTCAAAAGGTAAAGTCCTTAAACTGTTTAGAGGGAGGGAGAGACTAATGAGATTACTGTAATTAAGTATGCACGAACACATTATTGATTGGGGGATTTTTGCAGAAACTAACGCCTGTGGCCATAATACGCCTCCAGTCAAAAATGTGTTAAATAATGTAAATTGATACAGCCACTATGGAGAACAGTATGGAGGTTCCTTAGAAAACGAAAAATAGAGCTACCGTATGACCCAGCAATCCCACTACTGGGCATATACCCTGAGGAAGCCATAATTCAAAGAGTCATGTACCACAATGTTCACTGCAGCACTATTTACAATAGCCAGGACATGGAAGCAACCTAAGTATCCCTCGACACATGAATGGATAAAGAAGATGTGGCACATATATACAATGGAATATTACTCAGCCATAAAAAGAAACGAAATTGAGTTATTTGTAGTGAGGTGGATGGACCTAGAGTCTGTCATATAGAGTGAAGCAAGTCAGAAAGAGAAAAACAAATACCGTATGCTAGTACATATATATGGAATCTAAACAAAAAAAGAAAAAATGGTTATGTTGAACCTAGGGGCAGGATAGGAATAAAGACGCAGACCTAGAGAATGGACTTGAGGACACGGAGAGGGGGAAGGGTAAGCTGGAATGAAGTGAGAGAGTAGCATTGACATATATACACTACCAAATGTAAAATAGATAGCTAGTGGGAAGCAGCTTGGTGCTTTGTGACCGCCTAGAGGGGTGGGATAGGGAGGGTGGGAGGGAGACGCAAGAAGGAGGGGCTATGGAGATATATGTATACATATAGCTGATTCACTTTGTTATACAGCAGAAACTAACACAATATTGTAAAGCAATTATACTCCAATAAAGATGTTAAAAAATGTGTTATATCAGAGTTCCTTGATTGTCAAGTAATAAGAGAAATGAGATAGCTCACATTTTACATATTTGGTTGTAATCTGACAAGAGAAATGCACTTTTCTTGGGAGACCATTACTTATTTATTCAAATGTTTGTTACATGCCTACTATGTACTATGATATGAAAAAGCCAGTGGAAAAGCAGCAGCGAATAAAAGGGACAATCTCTAACTTTATGAGAACAGACATACACAAGTGTGATATGTGTAGAAGAGCTCACTGTGCCAGAGGATTTGGGCAGAGGTTCCCTGAGGAATCTGACACTCAAGCTGAGACTTCAGGGGTTCTTAGGAATTAGCTAGATATAGAATCCAGAGAGAGGTGGCAAGACCCAGAGGTATTATCCATGAGACAGGAGAGAGTCTAGCACATCAGATATGAAAGGAAGTCAGTGTCAGAGAGTAACATGACATGTACCTCTTGAGAGTGACATGACATGTACCTCTCAGGGAGAGACAGAAGAAATAGACTGAGTCCAAATCACTCTACTAAACCACTGAAGATTTTTAAGCAGGAAAGTAATGTGATTAAATCTGCATTTGAGAGAAATCACTCTTCCTACAGAATGAAGGATTCATTGAAGGGGAACAAGCATAGATACTGGGAGACCAGTTTGGATGCTGTTGGATAACTCCTGGTGAGAGGTGGTGGTGTCTTGGAATTGAATTACAGCAGAGGAAATGGTTGAAATGCAGACAACTTTGAGAGATATAGAATTTCCTATTTAGGGAATAGGATCCACAGGATTTGATACTTGAATGGGATGTGAAGGAGAGGCTGAAGAATGACTCCTAGTGTTTCTCATTTGAACAGTGCTGGGGTGGATGAGAAAACCAGATGAAAGGCATGAAAAGCAGATTCAAGGGAGATGATAAAACAGTTTTTAACATCTTGAGCCTGAAGAGCGAATGAGACATCCAAGTAAACACATGAAATAGACAGTTGAATATTGGGGTCTAGCATTTCAGGTACAGATGGATTCTGGAGAGAGAACTTCAAGAGAGTCATCATACATAGGAGCTATTTCAAGTTGTAGGCGTGGCCCTGGAGAGAGTTAATAGAGGAGAGGAGGTCCTGTGTCAGATAAAAAGGATCTTTATTCAGGGGCGATTGGGCAATGTGTTGACTAACGTTGTCAGTAGCACTTTTATAGAAAGATTGGAAAAGTACTTTTAGCAGAAAGCTAGCAAGAGCCTGGGTCCTTGCTGTCACTGTTGAACAGACATAGTGGTTCTTGGCTGCCCTTTCTATTACAAAAGACAAATTTCTATCTACGACCGTGATAATTTGATTTTCTGTAGCTTACAGTTTGACTTCTTCCCAACTTATAAAACATGCAAGTCAGTTATGAAAACCCTGTAAGGTATTTGCTTTAATGGAGGTATGTACAAAGCCCATTGGCGGTAAAGCCAGAGGACCATAGAAAACCCCCAAAATCCTTCCAGGGGATTTTTATGTCTTTTTATGTTTTTATTTTTCCATTAATTATTTTGTAAATATCTTCAACATGTAAAGCTCTTTTAGGCTAATGGGAAGAGGATAGGATGTCTCCCTGTCCCCCAGCAGTTTATAGTCTGGTATAGGGGCTAATACATAGTAACTGTTGAATGGATGTCTCCAGACTTCCGGAAAGACATTACAGAAGAGGCACCATTTGATCAGAGACTTAAAGAATCAGTAGGCAACTTCCAGGCAGAAGATGGCTATGTTTGAGCTGCAGATGAGAAACATGGAGGAGAGTCATAAAGAACAAATCGTAGACTATAGAAGGAGGTGGTGGTGGACAGATATGAGTACACACATGAGTGTATGGTCTATTCCCATCTCTACATAAGCCTAAGATTAGGCTTAATATGCTGTGACTAATATAGGAAATAAGGAGGTGTCTAGACAGAAAGGCAAGGACTAGATTGGAACGTCCTTATAAAGTGTATTTCAAAAAGGGAGAGAGAGCACACCATGATAAAAAGAGTTCCACACAAGGCAGAGTCACTGGCAAATCTGGATCAGCAGAGAGCTGGGATCAGATAGTCACGTTAGAGAGATCACTGTGACGGTATTGAGGAGGAGATATGAGAGAGAAGTGAGGTTAGATCATGGCAATAAACAGCTCTGAGAAGTGATGATGGGA
This sequence comes from Monodon monoceros, assembly GCF_005190385.1. NCBI lineage: Eukaryota > Metazoa > Chordata > Mammalia > Artiodactyla > Monodontidae > Monodon > Monodon monoceros. Next base: position 78,911,390 of record NW_021703767.1, on the reverse strand, counting down.
GCCAGAACTAGGAGAGAGAAAGTGAGACGGGGGTAAAGTACAGGGATGCCAGAAGTAATCAGGGCTTATATAGAAGACATAATAGTAGATTAGGGGTGTGTGCGTGTGTGTGTGTGTGTGTGCGTGTGTGTGTGTGTGTGTGTGTACGTACATGCAGGGTGTGTTCAGGGAATGGATGGGTCAATGGTGAGAGGGATATAGGAATGTAAGATGTTATTCCGAGTTGGGCAGAAAGGAAGTTGAGGGCCTGCTCCCAAAGGTGAGCACGAGAGGTGCTCTTACAGCCCTTTGTCTGTTCTTGTCTCATGGCCACAGCCAGTTCTGCCTGGTAGTGGAGACATCCGTTCAAACAGTAATTGATCAGTCCCTCTACCAGACTACATACAAACTCCTGGGGGACAGGAAGACATGCGCTATTCATCCTGGGACACTATCCTCCTCCCATTAAGCTTGCTGAGCTTTCCATGTTGAAGATGCTTAGAAAATAATTAATGGAAAAATAACCACGTAAAAACACTGCTACAGAGATATTCAAGTCTCAGGGAAAAAATATGTATATATGTGTGTATATATATATATATATATATATATATATATATATCTGTATGAGTGTAATTTTAAAAATGTGCTTGTTTTTCAAAATGAAAATGTTAAATCATGATAAAACTTCAAGAATTCTTGCAAAGAACAAAAAAGAAATGAAATGCCAAAAATAAATATTTGGAAGTGCCTACTAATCCAGTAAGTAGAAAAGATTCGCTGTGTAGTTAATTGAATATGTGGGCCAAGAAAGTGTTGCCATAGCTTTCTTTTATCATCAAGAACATAAATAAGTATGCTTTAAAATGATTCCTGTTCTTTACCCCTTCCACCTCCAATGAGGTAAAGAATTTAAAATTGCAAAGGAAAAAAATAGAGCTAAATGTGCTATTTTCACACACGTAGTTTTGAAATAGAAAATACTCAGAAACATGCCGGCACATACATAGCAGAATTCATAATAACGTTGTGAGAAACCTTCTCATCTAGGGAGATATTTCCTAGAAGATAGCAATGGCTCCTGAAATTGCTCCCTGATGCCTTCCTTCAAAGACTTTAGGAATCTGTAAGTAGTGAATGTGTGTGCACATGTGTGTATGTTCACCAAGAAAGAAAAAGTGAAAGAAATTTGTTGAAAAAAGTTGCTTCTAAGGAGTTAGGTCTGCATTCTTTTTTGTTTACTTTATGAATGTGATTGGTTTTCATCTTCAAAGTATGTGACTTTTGAAGTATCTGTTTTTGGGGCAGACTCCTTTCCAGCTGCGGCCCAGAGTTTGCCTGTCATTAGCTCAGTTGCTCAGTCACTGTCTCCATTTATAGTTGGGTTTGTAAAGTGTTTAAAATAGGAACTCTGGGTTTCTGCTGATCTTGAGTCATCAAAGAAAAGCAAAGCTTTATTCCTTCTTATATTCAGTTCCATCCATGTGGACATTTTTTTTTACATTTATCAAGTTTAATTTTTATTTCTCAGGAACTTTTAACAAATTATAATAAAACGATAGATTTGTTAACTGCTTAGTAGAGGGTGTAACACAGTAAACTATTTTAAGCTGTAATTATTATAGTTAACAATAATAATAACAATTATTATTATCATCATCTTTCAAAAATACTCCATCAGTGATTTTGCACAATTCTGTACACCTAAACACTGATAAACACTTAAGCACTTTTAAAACAATGCTTTTATCAAAATTTCATAGCACAGTAGCATCATTTTTTTAAAGCCTTGATTGAACTCTTTATTTGATAAATTATCTCTGTTTCATTAGTTGTTTTGTCAGGTTTTTTTTTCCTTTGAAACAAATTCCTCGGCCTTCTCATTTTGCTTAACTTTCTCTGTCTCACTGAAATTTGATGAAACAGTTACCCATCCCAGTCTTGAAGAGGTGTCCTTGTGTGAGACCATCCCTATACAGTCTACCCAGTGGCTTTGGTGGGAGAACTGTATCTGAAGTGAGCACGAGTTACATCTTTCCCCGGGGTGTGCTGGCAGCTATCACCTTGGTAGGAGGTGGGGCTGGAGATGGAGGGGCTAGGGCCAGAGCCAGGTGTGAGCCAGGGCTCCTCTTCTGTTCAGTGGCCAGTACCACGCTAATGGGGGGAAGAGTCAGTCCCCAATGTGGCCATTTTTTAAGACCGACATGGTTGACTAGAAAAATCTAACCTTACTTTTTTTTTTTTTAGGTTCAAACTGACTCTTCCATACTCTCTGCTACAGAATGTCAGGGTCTTACTGAGCATTTATTTAGGAATTTCTTCAGGATATATATTTTAACAAACCACTTAATGTGGAAACTGCATCTTCTGTTGGGTACTACTGGGACGACCTTCATACAGAAGGGAAAGGCTACTCCACCAAGACAAGAATACTCAATGATGCTTAAATGACAAAAGGAAATGGCAGGTTTGCTCCCTCAGAGGCTATCAAAAAAGGAAAAAAGATAACTCTATTCAACAGCTTTCTGTAACTTAACAGAAAACTAAATCTAGAATTACAAAATCTCTAGGAAACTGCAATTGAGACAAATCACAAATATGACAGGAAAAGATAGCCGTCACAGTCAGATCCCAATGAAAATGATAGCACACAGAAACTAGTCCCTTTCAAGGAGCTGATTTATAAATGCATTGTGTACATAGGTCCACTTGGGTATAGAGAAGCCATTAGGGACAAAGTGATAATCTGGGGCTAGCAGAGTCAGAACTGTCATCTCCCTAGGTTCAAGAGGACCAAGGGGGAGAGCAGTGATTTAAATAGGAGGAGAGAGTGTGGTAGAAGAGAGATCCTAGAAAGGACCAGTGACCCTCCTTGGCTGACAGCTGGGAACTTCACAATCAGGTTCCCAGAAGACATGTGGCTCAGGAGTTTACTGGTGTCTCTCGACAGGGGCACTGTTGTCATCTTGGGTTTGACAATGATGTGTTTTTGCCTTTTAACCATTCAATGAAAATAGAATCCCCTAATCACTGTGACAGTAAAAAACATTGCCACACATTTCTAAACTCTCCCTGGTGGCTAGGTGATTTCCTCTCCAGTTGAGAACCGCTATACAGAGAATTCCCTGGCAGTCCACTGGTTAGAATTCCATGCTTCCACTGAAGGGGGCATAAGTTTGATCCCTTAGTTCCAGGATACCTGGTTCGGGAACTAAGATCAGGCAAGCAGCATGGCATGGCCAGAAAAAAAAAAAGAGAACTACTATATTTTAACCAAACGTCCCTGAAATGTTTTAATCTTTATCTCTGGATCAACCTAGATCACCAGAAAGCTCTTCCCAGAAAGCCATATGTCTGAATCAGTATACTTGTATGTTATGGTGGGGACAGGATGGCTGTACTATCTCCAGCCCCACATCCACATCCCAGGCAGGAAGGAGGAAAAGGGAAAAGTAGGAAGGGATCATGCTGTGTCAGGAGAGCTCTAGCTTTTCCAGAAATGCTTCGCATACATCTCATTGGCCAGAACTGTGTCACATGGCAACTCCTACCTGCAAAGTAATCTAGGGAAGAGTGGGCACATTGCTGCCCCAAACAGAACTGAAATTTTTTGAGTAATGAAGAAGGGCGGTGGGTATGGGGAAGCAGTTAGCATCTGCCCCACATGTATGTATCTCTGATGGCTTGGTGTGGGCAAATGACACTAGAGTAATATAAAGTCTTGTGTCGTTTCTTCCTATACATACTAGAATTGACCTGGAAATTAATGAACAACCGAATTAAGGTGTGGTCATTCATTTCTTGTATCAACAGATCTAATCATAGTAAGCCAGCGCAAAATTAAGACAGTCTGTCACTGGAATGTTTACAGATCCCTAATAGACTAGTGCCTTAGGATGAATGTTTGAATCTTCAAACCTTCCCTAAGCCTTTACTTATCCCCAGCCTAACCAAGACCTCTCACAGTTCATCAGAAAGTCTTTTAATCTTTGTGGCCTTAGGACAGTTTTAGGGCATTCAGTAAGTATTTCTGAATTGAACAAATGAATGCGACAAAAACCAGAAAGATGTAAAGGGAGGAGGCTGCATTTGAGTTATCTTTGGTAAATCACTCTTTGACAGGAATCTTTGATCCTAAATTTAGTATTTCTTTGGTTGTGCCAGCAGTATTTGTTTATTTCTCCCAACACCCCTCATTGCTTTTTTTTGTTCCCTCTGCTTAGTCCTTCAGCTCTCTTGCTCTAGTATTGCCTTTTAGCAGTATGGTGACCAAGTCTTCGGGTAGTCTGTTTGAGATCCCATTGTTCAATTTATCTGTTTTCTTTTGGTGCTGGTGCTTTTGATGTTTCTATATGTATTTTTTAAAAAAATCATTGCCAAATCCAATGTCATGAATTTTTTTCTTCTGTGTTTTTTTTAAGGAGTTTTATAGTTTTAGCTCTTACATTTAGAGCTAGAATTTTGGGTTACTTTTTGTATACGGTGTAAAGTAAGGGTCCAACTTCATTCTTTTGCATGTGGATGTCCAGTATTCCCAGCACCATTTGTTGAAAAGACTATCCTTTCCCCATCAAATGGTCTCAGCACCTATGTCAAAAATCAAACCATGTATGCAAGGATGTATTTCTGGGCTCTCAATTCTATTCCATTGGTCTATGTCTGTCTGTATGCCAATGGAACACTGATTATTGTAGCTTTGTAATAAATTTTGAAGTTGCATAGTGTGAGAGCTCCAGTCTTCTTTTTCAAGATTGTTTTGATTATTCAGAGTCTCTTGAGATTGCATATGGATTTGTCTATTTTTGCAGAAAAGTTCCATTGGGATTTTGACAGGGATTGCATTAAATCTGTACATTGCTCTGGGTAGTATTAACATTTTTACAGTATCCAGTCTTCCAATCCATGAACATGATATGTCTTTCCATTTAGCTGTATCTTCTTTAATGTATCAGCAACATTTTGTACTTTTCAGTGTATAAGACTTTCACCTCTTTGGTTAAGTTTATTCCTAAGTTTTTTCTTTCTTTTTGATGTTATTATAAATGGAATTGGTACACAGAAGCACAACTGATTTTTGTGTTGTCTGTGAACTCTTAGAAGGCAGGAACCATGCCTTGTTTATGTTTTGCCGAGTTAATACAAAAGTAATAATGGCATTTATTAATATTTGTCTGTTTATGTATTTTTATTTTTTATTAGCAATAATCTTTGTCTTTTTTTTTTTCCTTTTCTCTTTTCTGCTTTAGGGCTCTACTAGCTCAACAACAGCTTCTCCTCCAGTCTCCACCCCTGTCACAGGACATAAGAGAATGGTCATACCAAACCAGCCCCCTCTGACGGCAACGAAAAAGTCTACAGTGAAGCCACAGCCTGTACCCCAGGCTGGACCCATCCCCGTGGCTCCAATTGGAACGCTAAAACCCCAGCCTCAGCCCGCCCCAGCCTCCTACACTACGGCATCTACCCCTTCAAGGCCTACCTTCAATGTGCAGGTGAAGTCAGCCCAGCCCAGCTCTCATTACATGGCTGCCCCTTCACCAGGACAATTTTATGGCTCAGGGCCAGGGGCCCAGGGCTATAACACTCAACCAGTTCCTATCGCTGGGCAGGGTCCACCTCCTTCTGCACGGGGAGGCATGGATTATGCGTATATCCCACCACCAGGACTTCAGCCTGAGCCTGGGTATGGGTATGCCCCCAACCAAGGACGTTATTATGAGCCCTATTGTGCAGCGGGGCCTGGCTATGGGGGCAAAAATGACTCTGATCCTGCCTATGGTCAACAAGGTCACCCAAATACCTGGAAGCGGGAACAAGGCTATACTCCTTTTGGCACCGGGAACCAGAACCCTGCTGGGATGTATCCAGTTGCTGGTCCCAAGAAGACCTATATCACAGATCCTGTCTCAGCCCGCTGTGCACCACCACTGCAACAAAAGGTAGGGAACTCATTGATACAGTGATGGGAGTAAGGGGGTACCTATCTTGGTCTGCCTTCCCCAGGAAGCAGAGCCTAAGGCAGAAGTGTATGTGCTACTTTTATTTCATTAGAAAGTACAATCTGAAGGAAGTGCATGAGCGAAGCAGGAAAATGGGGAGATCCTATTTGGGGGTATGGGGGCGTGTTACCAATATGGCTTCCGTTTAGTATCAAGTACAACTAATTTTTCAATCTTGAAGGACCATCTTCCAAAAGACCACATGAACCGTGGCAGCTCAGGACAATCTGTTCGGGGAGAGGAAGGGAAAATAATTTATCTTCCGGCTCCTTTCCTGTTGGTCAGAGCTTCCTTCTGTGGGTCATAGACTTCCTCACGCTTAGATGTTGCATTTACTTGGTCACTAAATAGATCTGAAGTATCTGATGCTTCAGCAGGGACAGGGAATCCCCACATGTGGAGGTGAGAGGTGCTCAGGGCAGCATGAGATGAGCTGATGACAGGTTGGGCTCATGTGAAGGTGGTCAGAACCCAAGCAAACTTGGTACCATAGTGACTGATGGGGAAGAACAAGTGGACAAGGGCCCAGGAGACAGGTGAGGCTAAGGAGATCTAAGGTAATGCAGATACCTTGTCTAGTTTTCTTTGGGAAGGGGCTATAGTAGAATGGCACTTGTTTACTACCCCTTGTTTATCTACATTAATGATCCTCCAAGAAGAATATTACTCTCCAACCATTAACCCTATTAGGCAACTTAAAAAAATTCTTTATGACAGTTATCTTTTTTGTTGTTTGATTTAATTTCAAGCATGTACGTGTTTTAAGTCAACAGGTTCAATTACTTCCTGTGAATAGGCAAGATATAATACTATACACACCTGCTCACCTACAACTTGGATTTTTCATGTGTCCTTGAACCAACATGATGATGTTTCCTCCCACCGTGAAAAGAGGAACCAAGGAGAGTTACTTAGAAGGAGATAGATGGAGAAACCAATCTAGTTTCCAGCCATTGTGTTAGAACCGAGCACTCCCTTCCCCGTAGTAAGAACTGTAAGAAATCAGGAATTGGAGAGCCCTTGATTATCGAGAAGTTCAATGATAAATTGGGAGGATGTACTGGGTGGAAGTTTGGACTATATGTTTGGTTTTTTTTTAATCCTTTACACAGTTGAGATTGTCAATTTCCAGGCATATCCATTCACACTTTCAACATTATAACAGGATTTAGTGAGGTCCTTACTCTCTGGATAGGGAGTTTACTAAATCACTATTCTCACATGAAAGCATCTGTTCTGTTAATGATGCAGATGGATTTTAGGTTCCTTAGAGGAAAGAGCCCTTCCCAGCAAGTGGGGCCTGTGGGTAGCTGGAGACATCCATCAACCTTATGATTGCCCATTACATGAAAGTGGACCAAGCCATGATCATCTTCCAACATAAAGATTTCAAGTGAAAATGTTAAGTGTTTTTGAAACATTACTCTTGGAAGGACTTTCTTTCCCAAAATCTCTGTATGAAAAGAAATGTTATTGAGGGTTTTTTGTTTTGTTTTGTTTTTTTTGTTTTTAAGATAAATATTGCCCAAAATAGCCAAGCTGGACAACCTTGCCCTTTGTTAACATTGCAGTATATTTGCATTCGTCCATCCTGACCCCAGAGCAACCGGTTCAGAAGAACATGGGGTTATTCAACTTTACCTCACTTTGGTACAATTGCAACAAATTCCCCTACAGAAGATTAAAAATTTAGGTTGGGACAATGGCCATCAACATTTAAGTTCCAATAGGTATGCAGTTTCTCCCTGTCCAAAGCAGCCTGACTGTGATAGGATGGCTGAGTGATGTTCCTAAGAGCAGGAGGTGGGCCCTGAGTTATTTAAGGATCCTATTACCCCACCTGGGGAAACAGACATGAGACAGAGCAAAAGTATGTCTAGGTGGAGAGAATGATCTGGTGAAGTACAAAGCCAATCTTTGAGTTTCCTGATTTCCCATCATGTCACTGGGCCCTCTGGAAGCAATCCAGTAGTGTAAACAAAAGGATCAGCACCCGCTGCAAGACCTGGTTCTAAGATGTTAGGTCCAGAAACATCACTAGTATTTGGTCTGTCTTCATCAGCTTACTTGGGGTGACAGAATGAACTTTTATTAACCCCGCTCCAGAAAGCATGAAACTTTATTTTCCTTCTTATTGCAGTAAAAGAATTATTCAGGATGATCTATTACCTTGTTAAGGATTCTGGACGTGTCATTTAAAAACAAATTCTGAAATATTTGTTTTTCAACAGTGTCATGTGTTTTAACATCATATTTTGCATTTTAAAAATGAAAATCAAATCATGTACTTTTTGCTGTGATTATTAAGGAGAGTGGTTAGAGATTGATATTTAGCCATCTGTCTTTGTTTTGGGAAAGGGGAAAGAGGCTGGTGAAGCTACAGATATCGTCTGTGTGTGTTGTGGGAGCATTGGTGGGTGAAGGGGTGGGCTCTTTCACAGTTGGTCTTTGAGCAGAACACGACTGTATTCAACTGCACCTGTGCACAGAGCACCTTATCGTCTCAAATATTAACTTTGCTTGGCTTAGCGATGCGACTCCTGGCTTGAGAAGTGAGCTCTTAATTCGAATCCCAGTTCCTCCCTTGATATTCTTCTTTCAGCTTGAGGAAAAGCCTCTAGACCTCTTTATGTCTTGCTCCCAGCCTCAGTAAAGTGGAATGTCATCTTCACTAATTAATTAATGATTGCAAAAGGCTTGGAAATCTGCAAGGGCTGAATGATTGCCAAATGAGGACTGTTCAGCTTTTTCACTGGCTTTCATTTATTTCCAATTTTTTAGGCACTGATGGAAAGCATACCTCGGTGCCTTAAAACAATTACCTTTTGTTACGTTGAGAAGTTCTTAGGAGTTTGGCATTTAACCCATTAAGGAAAAAGTTTTCAAAAAATGAAAGAAAGAAATCTCCTTTAGATTTGAGATAAGCTGCTTTAATTTTTCCACGCCATGGTGTGAAATAGAAGTAGAAGAAGGGAAGGAGAAAGTAGGAAAGAAAAGGAAAAAAAAAAAGAAAAAAGAAAGGAAGGAAAGAATGAAGAGAGGAAGGAGACCAAATCAGAACCTACAAGCCTTGGGGGACCGTGATTATATTTGTGTTTCCATAATGTGCTGAGCACTGAATCTGCATGCTACAGTAGACCATAATGTGTTTCCTGGACCATGTGAGCTGAGTTCCTTGAAAAATATTTTTATAAGCAAGTCTTTATAAGAGAGAAATGTTCTCTTCTCACTGGAAATCCTCTTAAAGACACAGTGGAATCTCTTCTCTTTGCCATTTTATAAAAGCTGATATCTGCTGGTTGTTGTGTTGTTCACAGAACTTTTGTCCTGTGTGTTATCTTCACATTCCCGTGAGGTAGGATGTGTATTTTCTCCAATATTCAGGTAAGGTGAGTCAGCTGGAAAGCCCCAGAGCCAAGACCTAGAGGCAGTCATCACTTTCAGGTCCACAGTGGCAGGTAGCTTTAGCTTCCACTTCCTTGTCATAAACCTAATCTGTGGCAGCCTCGGCTCTGTTGCAGAGACAGGTATTTCCTCTGCAATATGTTAAGAGTGCTCGTGCTGTGCATCTCTGGAAAGCTGTGGAGACCCAACTAGTGGGGGTGGGGGTAAGTTATATTCTAAAACCATCTCTTAAAATTTCCTTGGAAAAATCCTTCAGGAGAGTGAGAACTTGGAGATCAACCAATCACCTTTCAATAAATCCAACACCAAGTTTATCTTATCCAGAGTCAGAACAGATTCCTACTGTTCATTTAGTGTTTGAATCTGGGGATATTTAATGCGTCAGAGAGGAGAGTGAAGGTAGTGAACTACCAGGGTCAGTGTTTACGGATCCCCAAGACCTGGGAATTGTTGAGATTAAGAAAATATTTGAGAATGTTGATACAGTAGCATTTCAGATATTCAAGTAATATCAAAATATTTAAACTTCATTTCATTGTGGTCTTTCCCACACTGAAATGGAGGTTGTATATATTGGGTGTCCTGCAAGAATTGGTGGCATTTGGGAGAAAACTATCTTTATGGTAATCCCTATGCTAAATATCTCTCAATTCCAGGATCAGAGAAACAAAAAAGAAGTGTTAGTTCGGGTGGGGAGAAGGATAGATGTGGATATAGGCCTCCAGTCAGGTGCTAATAATACCTAGGTCTGTATAAAGCTGAGGATGGAAGAGATTGCTTGAGGAGGACAGTGACCGTAATATTAGTAATTCCCCTTTGCACAGGGATTTTCAGTTTCCAAAATGCTTTGAGGACCTCACAAAAAACATAAGCGATAAGCACAAGTAGAGGATTTTGTCTCTCTTTTACTGATCGGGGTTCAAAAGCTCAGTAATGAGAGTCACTCACCTAAGGTCATATGTCAAATTCATGGGTGAGCCACGATTCCAAATCAGGTTTTCAGAAGGTTTGTCCTCATGCTTTCCATCTGGTAAACGATGGATGTTGGTTTGGTGTTTGGATGGGGGGAGTGCCACATCAGCATTGGCAGCCACTGAGCGTGGCTCCGCCATGGCCCACATCACAGGCAGACATGTCGATAGGCTCAGGCAGTTGCGGTGCTGTGTCCTGAGATCAACAGCTTCAGGGGAAGCACCGTTAGATCCCTGCTGGGCACCCAGGCTCAGCACCATGGAGCTATGCTTCCTCTTTCCCATCACTATGTACAATTTATTCCAGTGTTTCTACGTTCACAGTATCTCAAATCTGTTTTCTTACTGAAGCGCCCTTTGCTACTGTCCTGGTTCAGTTGTCCCCGTTTCTCACCTGAGCCATTGAAATGGCCCTTTATTGGGCGTCCCCACCTCTAGTCTACTCCACACCTGTTCATCCTACACATGCTATCAGATTAACCTTTCTACCCCACAGCTCTGCGCTCGTCACTAATTACCTTTTCTCAAAAACCCTCAGGAGTCCCCACCCAGTTATGGAATGAATTGAAACCCCAGCCTAGATTTCCAGTTTTATCTCCCCCTTTAAGCATCCCAGCTTCCAGCTGAGAAATTACATTCCTAGTTATTTTTCATCTCTATAGCTTTCATCGTGGAGCTACTTCTTCCTCGAATGCCTTCCCAGACCTCCCCCCAAATAAATTAAATGTTTGCATATCCAACGTGACCCATTAAGACCAAACTAAAGTGTTAATCTCTCTTGTGAAGCCTTCTCTTTCTAAAATTAAGTTGCACATTATTTTACCCTCTCTTATGTAAATATTCACACACTTACTGTAATAGAATCATTTATGTACCTGTCCCTCACCAGGCTATGCCCTAGCATATAGTAGACTCTGAGATTTAGGGGATAGAGATGGTATCTGAGCACTGTTTCGTCCAGAGTAACTATGACAGTACATAATACATTCTTGTTTAATGAAGGTACTTGAAGAAACTTCCTATGTCCTAATAAAATAAGGAGTAAGCCCTGCTTTAGAACTTAGCAGATTGTTGATCAAAATGCCCAAACCCAAACCTACACCACCAAATTAGCTTAGGTGACCTCAGTAACACACGCATTGTCACATGAGCAACTCAGTGTCCAAAGTAGCTAGATAATTTCTCATGTTCACAATTGTGCTAATGTTTTACATTCCTTCTGGGATACATGTGTGTATGTGTATGCTGTTATGTACACAGTCTTTTTTACTTTTTGCATTTGCCAAATGTCCATAGAATTTGTTGATTCAGATTCTTTAATTACCTTTTTGAGGTTCAATTTATATACAATAAAATGTGCCCATTTGAAATGCACAAGGCAGTGAATCTTTGGCAAATTTGTGCACCTGGGTAACCACCATCAAAATCAAGATAGAGAACATTTCCACTACCCCACAGAGCTCCCTCGAGCCCTCTTGTAGTCAGCCCCCTTTACCCTCAGCCCCAGGCAACCTTTCTGCTTTCTAACATGGATTATTTTTTCCCTTTCTAGAATTCCATATAAATAGAATCATATAGTATATACTCTAGCATCTAGGCTCCTTCTACTCACTATAATTTTTTTGAGCTTCATTTGTGTATGTATCCATTATATGGATATACTACATTTTGTTTATCCATTCACTTGTTTGGGGGCATTTTTTTTCTCCATTTTTGATTATTAATAAAGCTGCTATGAACATTCATGTACAGGTCTTTATATGAACATAGTTTTCATTTTTCTTGGATAAATACCTAGCAGAGGAATTGCTAGGTTGTGTGGTAAATATTTAACTTCATAAGAGACTGCTGAATTGTTTTCCTAAATGTACCATTTTACAATCTCACCAGCATTGTATGAGAGGTCCAGTTGCTCCCTAATCCTGGCAGTACTTGGTGTTGTCAACCTTCTTAATTTTAGCTATTTTCATGCTGTATAGATGTATCTGATTGTGGTTTATATTTACATTTTCCTTTTGATTAATGATGTGGAACACTTATTATTCACCCACGTATTAGCCATTTGTATGTCTTCTTTTGTGAAGTGTCACCAAATTTTTGGTTTATTTTTTAAATTGGATTCTTTTTTTTTTTTTTTTTTTTTTTCTTTTGGAAGAGTACATTATGTATTCTGAGTAAGAGTCCTTAGATATATGCATTCCCAGTCGGTGACTTGACTTTTCATTTTCTTAATGTTGTTTTCTAAGAGCAGAAGTATTTACTTTTGATGGAGGTCAATTTATCACTTTTATCTTCTATAGTTTATGCTTTCTGTTTCCATAGGTATTTTTGCCTCCTCATGGTCATAAAGATTTTATTCTGTGCTTTCTTTTAGATGTTTTACAGGTAAATTCAAGGTTATAATTCACTTCGAGTTAATCTTTGTGTATTGTGTGAGATAAGGGTCAAAAGTAATTTACCCCCATTGAGGTGCACAGTTTTTCCATCATGGTTTATTGAAAAGACTCTTTTCTTCCATTGAAATACCTTGACACCTCTGACAAAAATCAGTTGACCACATATGTGTGGGTCCATCTGGACTCTATTCTTTTCCATTAATTTGTGTATCTATGCTCAAGCCAATGCCACACTATCTTGATCTCTGACTTTTATACAAGATTTTGAAATCTGACAATATAAGCTTTCCATCTTTCTTCTCTTTCAAAAGTGCTTTGATTATTCTAAGTCTTTTCCATTTCCTTATACATTTTAGCATCAGCTTGTCAATTTCCACAAAATAACTTGCTGTGATTTCAGTTGAGATTTTGTTGAATCTATAATTTGAAAAGAGCTGATATCTTAACAATATTGAGTCTTCCAACCCATGAACATGGTATATCTCTCATTCTATTTATGCTTTTATTAATTTCTCTCAACAATGTATTATAGTTTTACCTGTATTTTGTTAAATTATTTCATATTCTGGGTGCTATTATAAATGGTATTTTTAAAGAATTCTTAATTTGCAGTCATTTTGTAGTGTATACAAATACCATTGATTTTTTAATATTGACCTTGCATCTTATTCTTTAACAGTTTTACTAGCTTCTTAAGACTCCTTAGGCTTTTCTTCCTGATCATTTCATCTGCAAATAAATTCTTGATTCAACCGTTTATTTCCTTTATGGATAAGAGTCTATCCATCAACTTTCTATGTTTGGAAGATTTGCTTCTTGATTGAAGAAGAGACAGTTTCCTACAAATTTGAAGGACGGAAATTGGAAAATAAAAATAATAAATCTTTACTCTCCATTCCTCTAGACTGGCCTGTTGAAACTGTCAGACATAGAAGTTATCTCCAGAATCAGTAGGTTATAATCCCTTAAAATTACAGATGAGAAACTGAGGCCTGAAGAGTTACAGTGACCTGAAGAGTTAGTTATACAACTCGTAAGTGGCACCTTTGAGTAGAAAACTTGACACTTTTTTCTAAATCACAATTTCTCTCTACACTGGTTCAAGACCAATCAGATCGGAAGTATAAAGGACCTTTAAAAGGTATAATAACTGTTGTTAAAAGGAGCTGATCTCCTGGCCTTAGACCTCCACACTAATTCTGTAAGGCCTCTTAATAATAGAAGATGGAGGCCATTCTGGTGTTCCTTGTTCAGGCTCACAGTTGTTCCAGTGAGACGACTGGTTCTTAGGGTCTTTATGATTTTGACTCAGTCTGTCATCTCTCCTTCCCCTGATTTTATTTTTCTAATTTATTTATTTTATTAGAGTTTTTTAAAAATTATTTTATTTTATTGAGGCGAGCAGGGGCTACTCTTCGTTGCGGTGCCAGGCTTCTCATTGCAGTGGCTTCTCTTGTTGTGGAGCGTGGGCTCTAGGCACGTGGGCTTCAGTAGTTGTGGCACACAGGCTTAGTACTTGTGGCTCGCAGGCTTGAGAGCACAGGCTCGGTACTTGTGGCGCACGGGCTTAGTTGCTCCGTGGCATGTGGGATCTTCCCAGACCAGGGCTCAAACCCATGTCCCCTGCATTGGCAGGCAGATTCTTAACAACTGTGCCACCAGGGAAGCCCCTTCCCCTGATTTTAAAAGTTACCGTGAGGATGGATGTCCTAGTACACTAAGACATGTCTGTGAGTATTATTTATTCATTTTACTTGTATAATGTTTTCCATAGATTTAGATGTTTGAAAGTATCCCAGGTCCCTAATCTCTTTGGAAAATTAAATAGTTTTAACAAACGACTCTAGCAATATGTAATTTTTCTGTGTTTAAGAGCAAGAGAATGCGCTTCATTTTGCAAGTGGACCCACTGATATGTCCCTCTAGAAATCTTCTTTCCTTCTTGGCCAGCTGCAAACAACCACGCTGTCCTATTTCAGAGGAGAAACTATAGTTGTTCTCCCCAGCAAACAAAGACACTCAACCACTATCAAGGTATAATAATTAGTGGTGAATATAAAACCTTTGACAGATGTTACACACAGAATATTGGGAAGTATCCCAAAGTGAAAGTCAAATAGTTGACTTTCCAAAACTGCCATTGTCCCAGAAATATTTACTTGTTATGTTAGGTCTTTGATTTTCTGCAATATGGAAAACCCAACTTTTGGATATACTCTTAGCAAATAATACAGTGTTTGCTCTATTTCATCCTTAGAATTCAGTGACTGTTCTTCAGAAAAATACAATATGGTTTATTTCAGAAGTTTACTTAACTGTAACATCTTAGTTTATGTAACAATAACCTGTAGCATTTTTGTAACCGCTTACAAAATTTACCAAATACTTTCATATGTGGAGAAAACTCTGTAACATGTCCAGGGGCAGCTTGCCTAGTATCATACCAATACCCAATGTCAGAGGAAGGATAAGCTCTTAGGTCTTCTGACTGCCAACTCAATGTGTTCTTTCTACTCTGTGACACTTGCCTTCATTCGTAGCTGTCTGTATTTACACGTGTTAGCTCACTGTACAGTTATCCAAACATCAAATATTCATTGGGCCAAACACTTTAGGGGTTAAAACCTTAGAGTTGTATTTCTGGGACGTAACACACTTAACGTTTGAAACCCAAGATTCAGTCAACATTATATCAAGAGTCCAGGAGTTGAAGCTATATACTAAATATAAGTTCCAGATAACAGGCCCCCTTTTATTCTGTCTTTATAAGTACTTGGTATATTTATTGCTCAAATATAGACATCTTGTTTATTTTTTATGTACCTTTAGGTATTATTGTGAAAAGGGATAAGAGAGTAGAGGTGTGCTTTGTATTCTTTATAGATCTGTTAGCTAAATGTATTTTTCATCGTGCATACATGCAATCTTTAACATGAATTTGGATAGACTTACTCTAAAGATAATACTTATAATCTTTACCAGATGAACCCCCTTTTATTTTTTAAATAGCCCGTAATTTTATTTATTTTTATTTATTTATTTTTTTAATTTTTTTTTGCGGTACGCGGGCCTCTCACTGTTGTGGCCTCTCCCGTTGCGGAGCACAGGCTCCGGACGCGCAGGCTCAGCGGCCATGGCTCACGGGCCTAGCCGCTCCCCGGCATGTGGGATCTTCCCGGACCGGGGCACGAACCCGTGTCCCCTGCATCGGCAGGCCGACTCTCAACCACTGCGCCACCAGGGAAGCCCGAAACCCCCATTTTTAACCCTGCTTTTCATCCCATCCAAAGGATGCAGAGTATTAAACAGGCTCTCTATGAGACAGCTGAGGCTGATAATCCCTGCAGGGGTGGGGAAATTGCTAGTGACCAGCAGAGAACCAGAGAAGAGTTAAGCAAGGCAGGTGGGGAACATGGACCAAGGCCCTGCCAACTGCAACCCATGGGCCAATCTCACCTGCCACCTGGTTTGGTAAATAATGTGTTATTTGAAATTCAGCCATGCTCACTTGCTTAAATATTATCTGTGGCTGCTTTCACACTACAACAGTAAAATTGAGAAGGTGCATCGAAGCTGTATGATCTTCCAAGCCCAAAACATTTACTGTATGTCCCTTCACAGAAGAAGTTTATCAACCCCTTACTGAAAATATGGAAATGACTTTGCAAAATTTAGGTTCTCATTAAAATTGCTTGAGTACTTTTCAGCTATTTTTTTCTTAGCCAGTATATACTACATCTTGAGCCGGAGGTTATTGGTGGGAATCTGGGGGCAGGGAAGAATTAAATATCAAAACTCCAAATTAACCTGCTACTTACAGAATAGATTCTGCATCCCTCCTGTTTTCCCAGCCTGGTCAACTACTCTTTAGCCTTCAAGAGCTATCTCTAATATTAAGTGCTTGGAGAAGCTTGACCATTCACCCAGTCCTCACATATTATTAGTTTGTCTTTCTTCTGAATTCTTCTCACAGCACTTTTTAAAATCCCTTTACTATAGCATATGTCTTATTGGATATTTCAAATAGGTAATAACTTTTTTGAGATATAATTCATACACAATAGAATGTACTCAGTTTAAATGTACAATTCAATCGTTATTATTGTTATTATTATTTTAGTGTATTCATGGAGTTGTGCAACCATCAACGGTTTTCTCATCCCAGGAAAAAGCTCCTTACCCATTAACAGTCACTCATTTCCCTCAAACCTTCCAGCCCTTGGTAACCACTAATCTACTTTCTGTATCTATGGATTTGCCAGATCTGGACATTTGGAATTATACAATATATGGTCTTTTATTGGATTCTTACCATAATATTTACAAGTTCCATCTGTGTTGTAGCTCACATGAGTACTTCATTCTTTTTTATTGCTGAATAATATTCCAGGGTGTAGACATTCTACACTATATTTACTTTTTCGTCAGTTGATAGGTGCTTGGGTTTTTTCCACTTTGGCTATTATGAATGATGTTATCAATATTTGAGTACAAGCTTTTGTATGGACGTTGCTTTCAGTTCTCTTGGGTATATACCTAGCAGTGAACTTGATGGGTTATGTGGTAACATTTTGTTTAACCTTTTGAAGAACTGTTGGACTGCTTTCCAAAGGAGCTATACCATCTTACATTTCCACCAGCAGTGTATGAGCATTTCAATTTTTCCACATCCCCACATCCCGTTTGATTTTAATCATGTTACGTGTCTGCCTCCCCAGGTAGACATCTATGTTCTTCAGGTGTGTGAATCATGTCTAATTCAGTTGTGTTTCTTGTACACCTAACATAGTATCTTGCATATGTCAGGCACTCATGAATGAAAGAATCAATCAAAGTGAAATGATGGACATGGACCCACGTACAGTTCTTATTACTGAGGGTTCTTTGTTGTTTTTTTTTTAATAGCTGTGCTTTTATACGTGTTTAATTTTTTTTAATTCTAGCTGTGTTCCTGGTCTTTAGCTCCTAGCTTGTATTACCAGTAGATTAATCTTCTTTCAGATGGAGTCTATTTTAGTCCTTGTTAATTTCCCAGCCTACATCATTGTAGTCTTTCTCTCCTTTGTTGTGTTCAGCTTAAATTGCTCTTGTCTCTGTCCCATGCAGCTCATGTTATGTGTAAACCTAAAGAAGCTTTCTTCATCACTGAGGGAAATAGGACCTTCTGATCTCACCTTCTCCCATATGGCATTGTTGCTTTTTTCAGAAGTGAGTCTGCTCTTCCAGGAGCTCAAGCCTGAAACCTGAAGTCATGCTTGGTTTCTCTTTTCTCTCACACAGCAAAATGCGTTCATCTCCACCTTCAAAGTGTGTCTAAAACGCCACCATGTCTCAGCGCCTCCACTGCCTGCACCTGTCCAAGCCCCAGCACATCTTGCCTGGGTCATTTAACCCCCTCCTATTGCTTTGCTCTACTCACCTTTGTTCCGCTTTGCCCTGTTCTCAACCCAGAGTGATCCTGTTTGTCACATTCGTTCACTGTCCTGCTCAAAACTCCAACAGCTTCCCGTCTCAGCCAAGGGAAAAAACAAAAAGCCTGAACTGTGCTTACAAGGCCCCACTGTTTCCACCCATTAACAGGCTGACGTCATCTAGCTCCGCGCCCCCTTCCCTCTGCTCCAGCCACACTCCTGTTTCAGGGCCTTTGTTTTGTTGAGCCCTTTTCCCCTGGTATCCACGTGGCCTATTCTCTCACCTCCTGCGGGACCTCACTCAAAGGTTACTTTGCTGGAGAAATCTTCCCTGACCACCCTAAAATCCCTCCACTGCCCCCAAAGTGTCCCTATCTACCTTCACTTTATTCCCCTGTAACGTTTTTTGTTTTGTTCTTTTTGTTGTTGTTGTTACATTACGATTTCACTGCACATTCCTGCTCTTAGAGAACAGAGACCACGTATTTTTATCATTTGTATCAGGCACATAGATAAGTGC
The DNA here is from genome assembly GCF_005190385.1 of Monodon monoceros. Classification (NCBI taxonomy): domain Eukaryota; kingdom Metazoa; phylum Chordata; class Mammalia; order Artiodactyla; family Monodontidae; genus Monodon; species Monodon monoceros. The sequence goes on along the minus strand of NW_021703767.1, from coordinate 78,892,709 downwards.
TTAAAAACATAACAATTTTAAAAGCTAGTGCAGGCCACGCAGTCCATATATAGTTACTGTTTGCTCTGAGCTATCTGGAGCCTCCACGGTGTGCTTGCTTTGATTTCTTTTTTTTATTTTTTTATTTTTTCTTATTAATCATCCATTTTATACACATCAGTGTATACATGTCAATCCCAATCTCCCAGTTTCCCCTGTAATGTTTATTTCCATCTAACATACTGTGTATCTTAATCATTTGTTTTTTTGTGTCTCTCCCTCTAGAATGTATCCCGAGAGCAGAGTTTTGTTTGTTTGTTTTTCTGTTTAGTTAACTGCTGTATAGAGAACACTGTCTGACAAGTAGTAAGTCCTCAGAAAAAATGAATGAACAAATGCTGAGCACAGGATCATTCCCTCCGTTATTTTTTTATCCAGATAAGTCTGCAGTGATGTGACAGTGACTTTTATTATGTGAAAAGGGTGCAAAGCCCTGAGGTCTTTCAATATATGCCACCCATTTATGTATGATTTCCCCAAACTGCGTGTTCCCCATCCCACCCGCCTTCTACTACCTGAGCTCCCCAGCCCTCCCTTTAACACCATGATAATGTTGACATGGTAGATAGACCCTGGTATTTGACATCAAATCTGAGGTTGGAGTCCAAACTACAAAAGTCCTGCATGATGACAGATGGGCAAGTACTCTTTGATTATAAAAAACCACAGCTATTTGAAAGGTTATTATTATAATTTGAAGGACTTAGGATAAAGGAGGGGAACCAAAAATCTTAAGTGATAGATGGGGCTGTTAAATATTTTAAAGCTATATCAGGTACTGTGCTAAGCCCTTTCTGTGGATTAGCTCATGCAGTCTTCTCAGTAACACTTTCAGGTAGATAGTGTTATTATTTCCACTTTGCAGATAAAAACTGAGTCTTGGAGAGATTAAGTAGTTTACTGAATCCAGAAACTCTTTCTTTTATAAATTTTCATGAATATAAACAAAGTTAAGAGTTAAAGCAAATTAGGTCAATTCAATGTCTACTTTTGGTGCTGGGTTAGAGTCAGAAAGAGGGTAATATTTCATTCCTCTTCAAGGTTATATTCTAGTAGTGTTTACAGAAGAGAGGCAGTAAGACATAGTTTTAGGCAGTGATACTTTCTGTGGATAAAATAAAAGATTTTAATAATGAGATAGAGTGTGGCTGGTTTAGATAGCCAACTCAGGAAAGTCGTTGAAGAAATGACCTTTGAGCCAAAACCTGAATAATGCACAGGGGCCAGCTGTTCTAAGATCTGGGTGAAGAATATTACAAGCAGAGGACAGCAAGGATGAGTAGTCCTCTCAGCTTGGCATTTACAGGAATAGAAAGAAAGCCAGGGAGGCTAGAACTTAGTTGTTGGAAGAGAATGAATAAAATGAGGTGATAAAGGTGAGCAGGGCCCATATCTTACAGACTGTAGTAAGGAGTTTGTCCTTATTCTAAATGAAATGGAAATCCACTGGAGCGTTTTAGCAAGGGGCTGATAGGGCCTGGTTTTGTTTTAAGATAATCCCAGCCACTGTGTAAGATCAAAGTGGTTGTAGGAAGATTTGTTAGGTTCTGATGCTTCTGTGGTTTCCCTTAAAACTATTGAAAAGATGGGCTTATGAACTTTCTTATTTGCAAATAGAAAAGCTTTTATATTAAGAAATTGCGAAGGTATGGGCCACTTTCTGAGTACAGAGTTTATATCTGCAGATTCCTATAGTTTTGTACTTAAACAGACTCACAGTCTCTGGCTCTAGGGACAGTGGAGGAGGGTGGTTGTTGAATGAGAAGTGGAAATAGCAAATACACACCACTTGTTCTCTCACAAGTGGCAGGGCAAGTTTTCCCAAGATAGGTAGTAATGGAAGCCATGATGGTTCAAGACGTTTGGGAGACGAGCTAGAGTTGACTGTTTTTCAAAATCTTCTGGTTTTAATTACTTCGCCAAAAAAGATGTAGTGTGACACTACTATATATATATATATTTTTAAATGTCACTTGAGCAGTTAAAAACTGAATACTCAGTTAAAGACAGCATGGACATGGGTGAGGGATGAGAGTTTTGTCTACTTCTGTTTCTATGACAGGCTCTCTGGGATAACAGGGACCTTCTTACTCATGCAGCCTCCACCCCTGGTGGCAGTATAACCAATAAAGGCAGATGGTGATGACATCACGTTCTTCAAGACTTCCTGTTCACACCACGTGTCATTCATCTTGACATGTGCTTCTCATCAGCTCAATATTTTGTCTCACCCTCCTCTTTCAAGTTATCTTTTCAGGTTATCCCTTTGCCTTGAAACGACTACTACTGCAGTACTTTGCAGTCTTTATAACGATTCTTTGTATAAATGGCCCAACGTGTTTATCAACAGGGGACCGCTTTCCCAGCACCTGCAATTTGGGGATATCTTAAGGTCTTTCTGTGCAGCTCAAGAGCTGCTTACAAAGTACCAATGTTAATATATTCCTTCATTGAACTATTTTTCTTAAATTTTTACTTTCAGTAAATAACATATACCGTTTTTCTAGATGCCAAAAGATAAGCAAAAAATCAACTAAACTTTAGTTCATCCTCAAAGAGCTTGAGATATGTATTATTGGTGACACTGGCCTCTGACCATTCTTACCTTATTTTTATTTATTTATTTATTTATTTATTTATTTATTTATTTATTTATTTTGTGGTACGCAGGCCTCTCACTGCTGTGACCTCTCCCATTGCGGAGCACAGGCTCAGCGGCCATGGCTCACGGGCCCAGCTGCTCCGCGGCATGTGGGATCTTCCCGGACCGGGGCACGAACCCGTGTCCCCTGCATCGGCAGGCGGACTCTCAACCACTGCGCCACCAGGGAAGCCCTCTTACCTTCTTATTGATCAGTTTGAAGTACCAAAAAAAAAAAAAAAATAGAGCTAGCATCCCCACTTGCTTAGAGAATAGAGCATTTCCCCCCACGGTCAGTTACTTATGGACAAATAGTTCACACAAGACAGGAATTGTAAATGCTAAAAGAAAGGGCCTGAGAGAGTTCTAATGATCTTCAGAAGAAGTAGTGATCTTCAGTTTTGCAAGGGTTCATGTAGGATGTGACCTCTATTAGTTTTGAATCAATGGGATTCAAAATGAGGGGTGGGAAAGTAGCCAAGATTAGATTGTTTTATTATCCAGAGCCTCTAATGGCTGAGAAATCAAAAGATCTTCCTTAACTTAGATTTATTTCAATATTAATTGACTGCTATTCTGATTCTCCATTTTTCTTGCCATTTACCTTCTAAAAATAAGATCAATGTAAAGACTGGCTCACCACTTATATCTTAACATGTTATAGCTGAAAGACAAGCTTGTGCTGTATAGATAGCACAGGAAACAATACCCAATATCTTCTAATAACCTATCATGGAAGAGAATGTAAAAGTAAGCATATATATTTTATATATATGTATCAATATAACTGAATCACTTGGTTGTACACCTAAAACTAACACAATGTTGTAAATCAACTATATTTCAATAAAATTTTTTTAGAAATTAAAATGAACAACAACAAAAAAATACAAGCATGCCTAGTGAAGACCGTAACATAGCTCTCTGTTACTTACCAAAGTTAGTGGGTAAGTAATACCTAATAAATGATGAATACTAACAATAGTGATTTTTAACTACTGGGAGCTCATGTCCCCTCAGCAAGCACATTCTAATCACTTGAGAAACTTTATGCTTGAAAATCTAGTGTGGCAAAATGTGTGTGTGTTCTGAAGTTTTCAAACCTGCTTTCAAATATGAATGCTAGCTATCACCCAAGGCGAGTTATTATTTCTCTTTGCAATGCCTTCATGTGCGTTGGCTCGTTTAGTCCTGGAAGAAAGTATAAAAGAAAGTACTATTAATATCCTGAATTTTTACTAAGTGGGAAACCAAGATAGAGAGGGATTAGGCTACTCGCCCAAGACCACATGACAAGCTCTTAACCATGGATGATTCTCTATAAAAGGATGTTAACAAAAATCCTCCCTGATTTGCAGCAACCCAGCTGTAAACCTTAAATCACGTTCTTTTCTGATCATGAGTAGGACCCATATGCTAAGCTGCTAAGGATCCCTCTTCCTAGCATGAGTCTATTGAGAGGTTATCTGCCAGGAAAGCTTTCCTAATTATTTTTCTAATAGATGGTATAAGTTCATTTCTTCATTCCTCATCTACTGGTCTCTCCTGCCCGGTACTTACGAAGCAACAGCGTGAGGGGTGTGATGGGTGGGCTATGGAATGGAGCTAAATGGAATGTCATAGGCAAGAATCTAGCCAGTAGCCTTGAATCTCCGAGAGGAAAGTACTACTGAGCTCTGAGAGCTGCAGGACAAGTTGCATGAAGATGCATGAAGATATGAAGGCCTCCTCAGAGCCAATGTGTCGCATCAGCATCGTGTCTCCAAGTGAGAAAACAAAACCAACAATGCCCAGTTTTTCAAGTGTGATCTAATTCCCCCCAAACATGTGAACTAGCTTGCAAAATGCCAGGAGTAACATTGTTTTGTTTTGTACATTGGCATGAATAATTGACATTGTCTTTGAAGAGCGATCAGAAAAGGGTAAGGGGAAAGAAAAAGTTAAAATAAGCTGTAAAACCCAACCCATTTATATCCAAAGTACAAAGCCAGACAAAGTGAATGTTCCATTGACTCGTGACATTTGCCATTGATTCAAAATGAGCCGGTCCTGAGAGAGGATTAAATCGATCAATAAATATCCCAAACTGTCATTCTTAGAACCTTTGGGTAGAGCATTGAGTTGCATTCCTACAGGAGAAATGCCAAATGAGTGAGCCTAGGCCAGGTTTGTTTGGAAAGCCTTACTGAATGAACCGTGGAAGTGTGAACGTGGTCACAGGCAAAGCCCAGGACTGTTCAGCCTTCTGTGGCAGTTCTATGAGTCCTAGTACCAGGCTATTAATAGGGGGGAGCACAAGTGTGCTGTTGCTGCTTGCTTTCCTTTTTTTTCTTAACTGCATGGATCATGTTTACAAAGGCCCCTTTCCTTTAGCAAGAGGTGTTCAGGTGAGGAAGTCATTGGTTTCCATTTTATATCCTCTGGTTCCATGCTTATTCCACGCTAAATGTCCCTGTTAAAAACAGGAGTCTAGTTTTCTACTTTGAGTGTTAACCCATTACAAAGTAAAAAAAAAAAAGTCCTAGAAATGAAAACAAGCTTTCCCAGTAGTCTTCTGGAACATAATAATTACCACAAAAACGTTCTCAGTAATGGGAAGTTCACAGATTTTTAGGCTGTCAGAGATGAAACGTGTCCCTTTGCTTTCCTAAGAAGCCATCTTGCCCATTTACAAGAAATTACGACCCAGAGGATGACTGTCCAAGGTCTCACAGGCAGGACTTTAAAACAATTTTTAAACCTCTAGATTTGGGAGATCAAGAACAATCCTATGTCTACATTGATAGGTGATTTACCATTGCCTTCGATAAAATAACAGTGAACTTTTTAACGTAATACATTTTCATATCCATTGTCTCATTTGTTCCTGAAAACAAAATAAAACAAAACTTGTTGAGATGGACAAAGAGGGGGCGATTATCTTCTTTTCCAGATGATGACACGATTTTAGAGAATCCAAGTCACTTCCCCAATTTTGCACACTGTATAAATCATAGAATCCTTGTCCCTTGTCTATAAAATCCATAGCATGCAACATGGAACTAAAAGAAATTGCAATCCCCAGCTTTTCTCTTTACAGAATGCCCTCTGCAGTGGCTTAAAATTTAGATTGAAAAATAGGAAATTCATTTAACAGGACAGTCAGTAAAAGGCTGGGGCTGATATCTAGTGATATCTAGGTGTTCTTCAGAGCTCCATCTGGGAAGGCTCTACAGATGCTGTCTCTGTAGATGCCAAGGTTACACAAATCTCAGAAGCCAAATAAACCTTTTGATGAAATGATTGAATCCTAATTGGTAGTTACTACAGTATAAATTACTGTTGAAGATAGAAAGTTTTTGTAAAGAAGGATGTATAAAAAGTAAGAATTTCTGACAAAACAGCCTTGGCTTTCGCTACTAGAGTTAATACACCCAACAGTGAATAGTGAGATTGTGTGTGTGTGTGTGTGTGTGTGTGTGTGTGTGTGTGTGTGTGTGTAGATATATTCAGATTCTGTGGGACCTAAAGCTTTGAAGCTTATCGCTTTGGGGAGACTTCTTTTAAAAATACAAAATGATGACCAGAAAATTATTGCAGTAGTTTGCTAGGGCTGCCATAACAAAGTACCACAGACTGGATGACTTACTTCATCAGCAGAAATTTATTTTCTCATGTTTCTGGAGGCTGGAATTCTGAGATCGCAGTGTTGGCAGGGTTGGCTTCTTCTGAGGCCTCGCTCCTTGGCTTATTTATCGATGGGCATCTTCTCCTTGTGTCCTCAGTTGCTCTTTCCTCTTTGTGCATCTGTGTCCTGAGCTCCTCTGCTTAGAGGGACATCAGTCATGTTGGATTAGGCCCAACCTGACAATCCCATTTTAACGTAAGTGTCTCTTTGAAAATCCTATCTCTAAATACAGTCACATTCTACGGTACTAGGGTACTTCAACATATGAATTTGGGGGGACATAATTCATCCCAAAACAATTATGTAACAAAATGAATACTTATTTCAAGTGAGAAAAGTGAATGAGACATATTTTAAATTGTTTTTAAAAATCTGTGAAATATGACAAAAGTCACAAAATCCAGAAAAACATCATTTTAATTAATTAATTAATTAAATGCCCAATGACTTTTTTGTTTTTTTTCCCAATGACTTTTTCTTACATCTTGTGGCTGCGTGCTCTCTGGTCACCTCTCCATGCAACCTAACTTTGTAATTTTTTTCTATAAGGAGAATAGGAAAGATAATTTCACTCTTCCCTCTTAAATGGTTAATAGAAATTTATTGTTATTATTATTACTATTAAAAGTTTGGAAAACTTCCTTTAATCTGTACAACTGTTGTTGGTAATGTCCTAATGTCCTAAAACTTAAGATGATTGTCAAATTTGGGGAATCTTCTATCAAGTTTCTTTTATTTGAAAGCTGTTACAAAAATGCGTATACTGTTGCAGTGAGTTCATACATTGAAATCCACATCAAAAAAGAAAATCAAGTCAGTGGTACATTTATAATTGCTTCTAGTACATCACTGAGTACAGTCCTAATAAGGGAAAGCATCTGTTTTTGCATCACTGAGTACTGAGTAGTCCTCTCTGTGTGTATACTTTTACACATCTGACAATTGGTAGAACTTTCTGCTGACCTAGCTTCTGGCTACATACATTTCACACCCTGTTCCTCTCCTCTACCAGCATAATCCACATGCTGGGTGTTGCAGGACACATTCTTGTCACAGGATTTTTGGCTCCATAACCCTGAGTCCCAGAGCTAGGAGAATGGTGGACCCAGGGGCATTGAAAGTACGCCAGGAAGTCATTCCTACACAATGGTAATTGGCCATGCCTTATGCACACACTGTAGTGACAGCAAACTGTACATAAATGTATCCGACGATGCTCAACTAAATGTATCCTCAACTCATCTTCCCCTAAACAAACCCCCAAATTCCTGACACCATTCCAACACTGTCCCACATGAATATGTAACAGAGGACAGTCAGAGTGGAAAGAGGCAGCAAGGAATTGCTTGGACCCTCTGAAGGTCTTAGAAGGGGCCGAAGGAAGTGATGGGCCCTGAAGCTTCATTTCTTGTCAATCCATGTTTCTTTAAAAGTATCTCTTCTACTCTGGGTATTTGCTTGGGAAGAGTTATTCCTTCCCTTCCTGCCTCCTTCCCTCCTTCCATATTTCTCTTTCTTAAATATTTATTCTGTGCATACCATATTCCAGACCCCGTGTTAGGAGGGATAAAACACATATGATGATGCCTACGGCACAGGATAAAGTGATGGGTAGCCAAAGCTGTTAAAAATCTACTGGTATCAGATGATTTAGGGTCACATTCAGCTTGAGCGATCAGGGAGGTCTTTATGAGGAAGCAGCCTTTGATCTAGCCTAAAGGATGGCTAGGATTGGGACTGGTGATACTGGGAAGACAGAAGGGCCTTCCAGACCACCGATGCTGCACATGGCTGCACCTCTACAGGACCTTTTTCTGTATCTGTAGCATTTAAAGGTTTATTTGGTTACATGGTCAAAACAAATGGACTAAGGGGAAATCCCTGATGTGGTGGCCATCTCTGTGCTTTTGAGAAATGTCTTCCAGAGTTTGGTGCCTCTTTTAAGGCTCAAGGTTCAGAACATCTGATCACATCTTTATTGTGGGATCCCTTAAGTCATTTATGTGACAGCATCTGAAGGAATTAAGCTAATAGCTTTGTCTACTTCACCAGAGATAAGATATCAGACAACCCTTTCACTAAGACCCCATGTTTCAGTACTACCACCCATGGACAGATAGAATCTATTCTTCAATGATATTTAGTAGCAATGTTGATGCTCCATTTTTGACTTGCTGGTTTTTTCTCTCACTAGTCCTCAACTCTCTCCCAAATTCAGTATTTGCTTGTGTTTCCTTTTTTTTTTCGCCACTCCCATTTGCTCCTTTGTTTCAGTTATTCCAGCGACTCTTCTGTCTCCCATAGAAGACAGTCTAGGCACAGCCTTCTTTCTGAGCTTTCCGTGGCCCAGAGGGAGAAGAATCTAGAAGAATTTCTCTTCCACAGGAGATCTGAGGCAAGTGATTGGCCCAGCATCACCCAGTGTGACGTGATGACGGAACCAATAGGGATATTTGCACGTTCAATCGTCTTTGCATCATTCTGCCAAGTCATATAGATCTGTTGGTTATTTTAATCTTCGCGAAAGAGACATTTTGCTGTCAACGTACTAGACTGTGAGTCTCTTGAGAGTAAGGAACTCTGTAGTAAAGGGCACAAATACCTTGGTAACTGGTAGTGCATAGGCACCAACCAGTCTAAACAGAACCCAGCCGGGTTGCCTCCCACTTCACTGTGGAAACACAGTTCTTTGTACAGAGCACATGTTCAGTAAGCGTTACATTGATTTTCGTTGTGGCTTCCATGACAGTTCTTACTGTAATTTGAGAAGTAAAGGTAATGATGAATCGGTTGCTGACGTACCTGGTATCGTAAGGGTTAATGGTGGCAGATAGCAGCCCTGTGGGCACTATTAATAGTGCTGTCTGGTGGGAGTGGCTGTCTGTGTACTGAGTTTTTAGGAATAATAATAGGAAAGACTGTACAAAGACTACTCTTCCATTTGTAGTGAATGAACACACTTGTCTCGAGCACATTTGTATCTCACCTAATTTTGCTCCCCATGGTGATTTTTTTCCCAGATAACTTATTCTAATGGCGTGAGTATATTAAAATAAAATTGAGTGGAGTGAGGGGAATATGCCAATAAAAATAATCAATCCCTCTTCTGACAAAGGGCAAGTAATGCAGTCACAATATTTACAAGGAAAATAGCAGGGATGTAATTGAAAAATATATCTGTATATCACTTATGCAGTAATTCTTCAAACTATCACAGTTCTGTCTTTGACGGATGTTTCATCAAAATATTATCTAATGTGACATAGCGTTCCTCTTTTTTTTCTCTTTTGCTTTTGGTCATAAGAATTGATTTGAAGTCTTTTCACTCTGTGATCTCATTTTTTGCTCTGTTCCAGATGTGGGTCATTCTGTCTGCATGGAACTATCAGGTAAACTGCGTAGCTTGATTAGACCAGACCTGTACTACCTGTTTCAGTCAGTCTAGCGGTTCAGCACAAGGTATATTTTAAGGAGATCTCTACAAAAGGCTGAATGAAAATCTTCCATATAAAGTGTAGTTCCATAAACCTTAATAAAAAGAAAGTACCAGTAAGCACTTAGTGCCTCAGATTCTGGAATCAAAGCTTTCTTCCTTATCGTCCCTCTTCTCAGACCTTCAAGCGACCACCCTGATATTTTCTCGGTTGAAGTAATAAACTAAAGCGCTAGAGAGGGGTTTAGGTAAGATCTAGTTCAAGCCCTTGTTCCTCTCATTTACTCCACACACGTTGATTGAGCTCTTACCATGTGCCAGTCCCTGTGCTAGGGGTTGCATCTACCGAGATGAAGAAGATACAGTCCTTGCTTGTGAGGACTTCAGTCGGGTAGGAAATAGGCAAGGAAAGTAATGCTTAGAGCCAAGTGCTCAAGGCATAGAAGACAGAAGGGAGACTAGCACAAGGTCTCCCAGCCCACCATTCAGTTCTGGTTCTCCACGACTGTTCCATCCCCCTAACCCGGGACATCGCAGAGAATCTGCAGCTGGATTGAAATTATTCTTGTTCCTGGTTACAAACTTCACGGGCTCTGTGTCGAAACTTTATGCTTCAAATTTATGAATTTTGGTGTTCAGTATTAATTCCAAAGACATCTGGAAAAAGAAAGGATAGATTTTTGAGTGCTCTGAGCTTTCAGAAGCCTCTGTCTCACATTCTGGGCTGTTAGAAAGGTTCCCTTTTGTGACAGTGCTTCTTGGCCATCGGTAGCGGCAGTTTAGAAAGCCTGCATTGCATCTACCCAAACAGTGTCTGGATGTGTTTCTCAAGCTCTTTCATTTGAATTGTGGAGCATAGATCTCATAAGACAGCTTGTTCTCAAGGGGTTCCCAGCACGTTTGGTTCTATCCCACCACAAATATGGTGAGAGCAGGCTTTGTCAGACTATTTCGACATACTCAGGGCGTTTTGAACCACATGAGGGCTGAACACGACAACGCTGCTGGAGTCCCTGGGGTGCCCCACTCCAAGTATGCAGGGACTGGGAATTGCCTCAATACACCAACATCCTGTGTACCATTTCTGATATATTGGAGTCTAGATGTTCTCTGTTTTGGAATTTGATGCCATGGGAAATGAGAGGATGCCTTGGGGGATGGAAGAACGATGTGTACTTCCCTTGAAATAATGAAAATTTATTCCTCAGCATTCAAATGGCACAATAGGCGCTCAGTAAACATTTGTTAAGTCAATACCAGATTTAAGTGACCGAACTGAAATTAAAAAATGAAGTGGTGTGGGATATAGGAAAGTAGACTTTTCTAGGTCAAAAATCCTAGGCTCTAGCTCTAGTTAATAATCCATAAGTGGTTTTAGACAAGTCATCTCTCTTTTCTTCAGTTTTACGAAACAAGGAGATTGGACTCCTTTCTCTTTTACAAGTGCCTAAAGAGCCTATGAATCAAGATGCTTAGTATTTAGCTCACAAGTTCATTGAGAACTTCTCTAAATAAATACCAAGGGCATATCACAATGATGTTTCAAATAACAAGTTCTTAACTAACTCCAGGTTTATATCTCATTCCTTCATGTTTCTAGACCTAGCATATTTCTGAGCACCTAGCCCAGTACTCAGGAAACATTTATTAAAAGACTATAACGAATGAGATCATTGTGATTGTGATCTGACCCCATTTCCTAAACACAGGCCTATATTAGAGTACGTTGAGAAGTGGCAGGAAAGTGATGGACTCGTGTGTGTGTGTGTGTGTGCGATGACAGTATGCTACTAGTCACCTGCTCTACCCAGTGTCTGGCCTAAAAGTTGAATGGTATTATAGATTGAGAACTAGATCCCTATGAATGTCACCTTAGGATGAAATTCAACCCATTCAACATGATTGCCTCTTTGTACAGCATAGATGATTTACATGAGTACACTTTCAGTGGCAGAATTCTCGTTGCCTTTTGGACAACTCCATTTTTTACTTGAATTAGTCAGAATGTACCAGCAGCAGACAGGAGGAAAAGCTCTACCCCAAGGTCAAACACCAGTCTTCATGTCCATACCATTGCCAGAGGTTATTGATAGCCTGAGATGTTTTCCCCCCAACCATACCTTCCCACTCAGCGGTTACTGTCCATTTGTGAAATTCCTGAGAAGACAAGTCTAAATGCCATAATGTGCTTGTTTAGAAACAGTAGGACATACTGTTAAAATGATATGAGTGCACCGTCTATCTCATCCCAGTTTGTTACACATGAGTAATCGGAAGTGAGTTTTCTAAATGTCGCCAATCTCAAGGGAGGTGGGTACATTTGCCGTGGATTTTTCTCAGTAGGTTAAATCTAAAGGAGCAATTAAGACTCCATATTTCTGATTTGCAGGAAACAGAATAAGTAAGGAGGATAAAGGAAGACTCTCAAATTGCAGTCTGTGTGACCTGTTTTTGAATAAACATCATCATATTCCACAGTCAATTATCTCTAATGTACAGTGTGTTCTCCAGCCAGAGAGAGAGAGAGAGAGAGGGGGAGAGGGATAGACTGTCAGTTAGAAGTGGTCAGAAAAAAAAGGGTGCATGCATTGGAGTGTACATTAATCTATTGTCCTCTGAATAATTTTATACTATTTGAGAGGGAGTAATAAGGAAGATTATACATTATTTTTATGTGATTTCATAAATATAGAATTGTAGTCATCGGGGAAAGAGACAAGCATGGCTAGGAAAACAAAATGAGGTATGTCATGTTCAGCACAGTAATAGGGCTCCTAATACCAGAGGAAAAACAAGCCATTAGTTACAACCATTGAATGGAAGTGGTCTAATCGGAGCAGCAGGAGAAGCATCCCACTTTACTGTGGCTTCGTTATGTGTTTTGCAAGACTCTCTGGCTCTCCATTAAAATTATTTTCTACAGCAACACTGTGAGGGTTCAGAACCCAAGAGCGTAACCATTATTTTTGTTTACACCATGCTGCTCTGCTGGGAGAGTGAATCGTGTTTTGAGTTTTGTTTGTTTCTTTTATCCTTTCCTTTCTCTTCACCTATGAGAAGATCAAAATTGAAGAGAAATATTTGTTGGAGAACTATCTTAAAAGAAGCTTAGGTTTATGGGGATATAGGTATACGTAGAGCTGATTCACTTTGTTATACGGCAGAAACTAACGCACCATTGTAAAGCAATTATACTCCAATAAAGGTGTTAAAAATAAATAAATTTATTAATTTTTTTATAAAAAGAAGAAGCTTAGGTTTGATCAAAATAGTGTTGGCCACAGTGAAGACTGGTGCATTACCATCGCCTGTATAATCAGTTGGGCTTGTTTTGTTTTTCTTCTTCTTCTTTTCCTTTGGAGGTGAAGCTGGCAGCAAAGGAACGTTTCGGATGGACGAAGTACAGACAAAACGCTTCTGTTACTTCACCTGGGGACAGGGCAACCTCCCACAATAGCTGTGACATTTGGCCTATTCTGATAGACACCCTTTTCTTTCTGTGTGGCCTGGGATTTGAATCTTGAGGCCTTTGATCCTTGGCCTGTCTCCTGGCTGGCTGCTGGGTAGGGTGACTCTGATCATTCATTCTCCCAAAAAGGCCTGTTACCATCAGAAGCAAACTGCATCTTTGCTTTTACAGCAGTGGCGCGTGATAATTATTGGTGGTACTGGCCTCTGCCCACTCTTACTTTCTTATTCCTAAGCCTGAAGTATTATTTAAGAAAACAAGATAGCAACCCCCTTTGGGGGGAAATAGATCATTTCCCCCACATTAAACCCTGAGGTTTACTACGGAACAGCAACAGTGGAGTATCCTCCTTCTCATTGTGCCAACAAATCTTCACAAATTATTTATTTCCCATTTTAGACATTGGACAGTGACTCAGTGTGCCCTGGAAATACTATCACTGTAGTAATTTTCTTGTGTGGCTCAGCTTAGTGTTAGAGAAATGGGTAGTTACAAGTCCAGACACTATAAAGATGGAGCTAAATATTCTTCTAAAAATAGGATGTTTGGTTAACGTTTAGTAGTCAACAACTTTCCTGAAGCCACACACAGTGCCGGACTAAGAAATGGAATAAATGCCCTCATTCAGTGTTTGGTAAGGTCTCCCTTTAGGAGATTAACTTTTAATGTTAAGGATTTGGGATACTGTGGCTTCATCTGTGAGGCTTTGCTCTATGGCATGATGGTGTCTTTAACTCAAGGGGTCAACAATTGGGAGGAAATGCCATACTTATGGGTGATGGGTGGCATAAAACTGACTATAGGCAGACTCATTAACTCAACAAAAGGAAAATCAGTTCTTCTGAATCTTATATTTGTTGATGAGATCCATTCCTAGGTGGCTGTGGCCTGGCATGGGGTGCAGAGAAGGAAAGGAATGGGAAGAAAGAGGTTAGTATAAATTATGAAGTCAGGTAGAACTGGGCTCAGAATTTTTCTTTGCCTTATATTCACTATGTGATGTTAAGCTTCAGCTTTCTTGTTTGCAAAGTGGTATAATCGCGTGTACCTATAGGATTGTGGTAAAGAGTAAATGAGAAATACATGTAAACAGGTAGCCCAGTTTGACACATACTATATACTTAGTTAATGGTTACTTTAGTTATTATAAGCTTAATTATTCCCAGTGATGAGATGCTTATTACCTTCCAAAAGAGTTCACCCCATCTTTGAATAGATCTATTCTGCTTTTATTAAGCTGAAAGCTTTCTAAACCCTGGTGCTACTTTTAAGCTCTGGAACTTTTTCTCTGATATTGGGAAGATGGAAGGAAGGAAGGAAGGAAAGAAGGAAGGAAGGAAGGAAGGAAGGAAGGAAGGAAGGAAGGAAGGAAGGAAGGAAGGGCATACCTGTTTACATGGCTTTCTTTTTAGTATATTGAAATCAGTAGTCATAAATGCTTTCAATATACCCTTCATCTGGGTGACCATTGCCAGTTCTTAAATGGTTCTTTTTTAATATGGTTTTGAGGACCACATCTGTGTTCAGGGTGTTGCCCTCATCCATGTTAAGAAATGTATGACTCTAAATCAGATGTTGTCCTTGAGGTGTGGACTCACCAGTGGAGTGCAGTGTCACTTTCTTCTTATTAGGTGATAGGTGCCCAATAATAGCTGTTGTGTAGGCACCTGGATCCCTTCTTTCTAACATCAGTTTTGCCGTGTGGTCCCTTGTAACTGAGCATAGCTTCAGAGAAACCTATTGAGCCCTTCTTTCCTTGGTCATAAAATATTTGTAAAGGGATAGTACATTTAGAAGAAATGTGTTGTGTGCTTCCTTTTACCAATGCCAAATATCATTCCTTGAACAAAAAAGGAAAAAAAAAAAAGAAAGGAATTCCCCCCCCAAAATCTTTAAATAACTTAGATCAAAAGAACGAATGCAGTTCTAAACAATATTGGCAGAAAATAAAATTTTCTAGTCATTAGAGGAATGTTAAGTACCAAACATCTTTATATCTCATACCTTTGCCCATATCTTCCAAAACTTGGTTTTCTGTTTTCCTAAATTTAAATAAAGAAGTAAAACTAAGTCATTTCTGATATTTCTTCTGATTTTGACATTATATATGTCCCCTCACCTGTAGAGAAGATATTCTTTCCCTACATCTAAGGGTTGTTGTCAGGAAGGAGTGATATTGTGGATATGATAAGGCATTATGCTGGGGAAATATACTATATAGCTTCAGTCATTCACCTTAAGATCCTAATATCTGTTTGCCCTCCATGGTCCTTTAGGATTTACGCAGGGGAGTGGCCAACGATGGCCATCAGAACCTCAGTCCACTGCCTAGAGCAGCAATGCGTTAGATAGAACCATACCCAACGTCTTGCATATTGAGGCAGTTCTGGAACTCTATAGGCTAACCCTTGGAGGAGCAGGAGTGCTGATAATATTTACAAAATGACTCTTCGTATACAAAGTAATATAAACTCCCTGCAAATTTGAGTTAGTTAAGGCAGGGTTATTATTGTCTCTGTGTTACTGACGAGTCAATTGAAGCCCACAGAAGTAAGGTTGCTTATAAAAGTAAGGATATCAAGTGGAATCACCCACACGGAAAGCTGGTATGTCGTGAAGCATGACTTCAAAACCACCGGTAGCTTGCTACATGTAGGTACAGAAAGCCCCTAGAGTTCCACAGAATTGGAACATTACCAGATCTGAAATTTTCCTTAGAAATCATCTCCTCTGATGCCCTCACTTGACAGAAAAGGCTAAATTGTTCCTGAGGTGGAAACAAAACACAAGTTGTCTTTTTATCACTTTGTGCTGAGGGTTAGATGCATAAACACAGGAAAGCATCAGGAAACTATAAAAGGACCAAGGAATCATTGTGACCTCAGTGCAGATCTCATTGCTACTTCCTGGGCATGTCTGTAGAGTTCAGTTGCTTCCCCTCCCTGAGCCTCATTGTGAATAATGCATGCCAAGCAGGGTGTTGGCCTTTATTAAGTAAGATAACGTGTCCGTGTCTGGCTTAATGCTTGCCCCATAATGGATGCTCCACTAATATTTACCACCTTTCTTCCCTTCAGTCTTCCTCTTATGCTATTAGGACTGCTGTTTTGGGCTATTCATTTCTGGATTTCCCTGTGTAACCCCCCAGTTGGAGATGAGCACAGTATACTTCCCACCCCCCAGTCCCACCATGATGGCTCTGGGTCTGTCCTGTGCAGGCCACTGCCTACCTTGGGACCCTAACAGTGGTCCTCATACAGTGTTTAGTATCAGGGGGCCTGGCCCAGTCTAAGGGGCTTCTGCTGCAGGGCCTGGTTGGAAGCACCTACCTAATTAGGAGATAGGGCTTCATGAATGGATCTTTCATTAGTGACAAAATATTTGCCAGGAAGGACTGTAAACAGAAGAGAAGACTTGATTCACTTGCTCCTTTTCTCTTGCCCTCTCTTAGTTTTTGTTTAATTTAGTGTGTTTACACCTCAGGACACAGCTGCTACTGAGGCTCTTCCAAGGTTAAGAGAAACCTTTCTCTGCCGTCGCCCTCCCTCCCCGTTCCCCCTTGAACATCTTTAAGAGACAATAAAAGGTGTGTGGGTATGAGACAGAGCGTGCGTTCACATGAGTCCTGGTTATTATGGGGACCTCAGAAGAAACATTACCTCCACTCTGGCCGCAAGGATTTAATAGAGACCATCTGAGCACCTGAATTTCCCTCAAGCACATTTTTCCAAGAAAAGGGTCACTGCCGGTCATTTCCCTAATGTATCACTGTTGTCCTGACCTGATCCTTTTCTGCTCTGCCTTAGCTAACCTAGCATACTTTTCACTTCTCAAAAAGTATTACTCTTTCATAATTAAAGACGAGGCAGCACCAGTGAAGGGAGCTGCACAGTTTGCGGCCAGCACACAGGGCCTGTTGTCAGAAGATAGGACTTCAGTTATTTGGTCCTGTTGGGCCTCGGTGTTTTGATTTGGAAATCCAGGATACTTATATTTGGCCTGTCTATTTCACTCTGCTACGGTGAGGTTTAAATGTGAGACTCAGTGAGAAAGTACTTCATAGACAATAGAGCACTATATAAATAGGAAAATTAGTATTGGACTTCTCTCACGTTCCGTTAATAAATTGACACTCCGCATTGATCTGAGCACATGATGCGGTCAACTTAAGATTAAACTTTCCCTAAGAATTGCTTGGAGAAAATGAGCTACCAGTGTAATTCTCTGGGCCATGCAGGCTAGACGAAGGATGTTGAGTTCTTTCTGTACCACCAGTATGAGCTCCCAAAGGGCTGTGCCTTACTTATTTCCACTCTATAGATGACGAGCACAGGCCCCTGGGAATGCACTGAGCTAGCAGGGGTTCACCTAATGCCAAATCAGGATGGGAAGTTAGATCCTGGTGTGTGCTTATGACCGGCTTATGGGGTATTTCTTTTCAGATAATGAATACTCACGAAGGAAGATGGATGAGGAGGGAACCATGACATAGCTGTAGGCCCGACTCAGCTCTCTTCGAGACATCAGCTTTGGCCCATTGCAGTGAAAGCCTTGTCCTCTTGTCCTACTGGTCTCTCATTTTTTCCCTTTCCTTCCATTGCTCTCTCCAGCTCCCAATGCTTCTAGAACCATCTTCTTCATGGCACCCTTATTTTAAATAAATGGTACCATCATTTAGGTATTTGTTTCCAGTATTCCTGAGACTGGCGGATTTCTCCAGAGTTAACTGCAGACTTTGGTGGTCAAGCACCAAGAAGATTTCCGCTTGAGGCGGATCTGGCATGGGGGTTTATTTTTTCCCCTTTCTATTTTATTGTTGGCCAGTTTGGGCCAGCATGTTGCTAGGTTGTGTTGGTTTCTTAGCTCTTGTAACCAAGCTAAGATGCACATGTCAAAAAATACGTTTTCCTTCTCCCTGTAAAGGTCTTCCCTCTTTTCTGTAATGTTTCAGGATAGGAGAGGAGTGTTTGCTTGATTCTAATTCTGGTATGTGAAGTGTTGGCTACAAAATGCTTTTATCACTGTGTTATTTTGTCAAAGTGCTATCATCGTTGTCATTTCCAGCTTAATAGCAGGAATGTTCTACTTGTACCAAGGATATTCCATATTTTACGTAAATTCAAGAAAAGAAATTTCAAATGCAAAAAAGTAATAGTGAGAAGCTAATTAGTTTTACAGTTCTTGAAACCCAAAATTTAAAATAGCTTTAAGCTTCCAGTGCATCTTGCTCTGACAGTACCATTTACAGGTAAACGATGATGCTTAATCCAGACTATTGTTATATTGTAACTACTCAAGCAAAAAAAAAAAAAAAAAAAATCCTTGGAGGAAGGGGGGATACGGCTATTTGCCAAAACGGCCTCCAGGTTTCGGATGACAGCTGAGGTACTTTGATTTAATGCTTCTCTAGTTTTAACAGTTGTAACCAAACAAGCCCTCATCTCAGCCACCCCAAAGGAGACTGGACTTGACTGTAAGAAAACTCAGAGCTCCTGCAGTGAAACCCGCCCCCCTGTGGGACACGATAACCACAGGTGAAATTGTGAGCTAGATAAAGACCATCGTTCTAGTTCTGAGGGGATAGCAAAATCCCTACATTCCTCTGTCAGGCATCCAAGAGCTTTTAGTCTTCAAATACCTATGGAGGCTTTTACTAGATCAGGCCTTGCAATGAGCTACAGAAGAAATGAAGCAACATCTGAGACAGAGACAGAAGATGAATCAGTTATGATTCTTGAGTCAGCTGTGATCCCTGTCCACAGAGAGCTCATCATCGAGGAATGGAGATAGATGTGTAAATTGCTATTTCCAAATTTGTAAGCTAGGTATAATGAACAGGATACCAAGGAAGCACATAGGAGACTTTGATGAATTCTTCCTGAAGGAATTTGCCTCAGTCATAGGTAATAATTATGAATTTGGCTTCTACCTTGCCCTTTTCTATATCATTATTGTCATTTACTATTTATAGCGTATGTATGTGTCCATCTATGTATCTATCTCTCTGAGTTACCACCTAATGATATGTTTCATATTGGGAAAGATTCCTCACATGATAACACAGCATCTGTCTATCCATTTATCCATCCATCCATCCATTCATTCCACAAAAGTTCATGCTCTCAGTATGACAGACATTCTTCTATATCCTAATGGAGATAAATAATTCGGTTAGGAATAACTTGTGAGTTAGTAACGGAGACAAAAACAGCTGAGTAGGGCTTCCCTGGTGGCGCAGTGGTTGAGAGTCCGCCTGCCGATGCAGGGGACACGGGTTCGTGCCCCGGTCCGGGAGGATCCCACATGCCACAGAGCGGCTGGGCCCTTGAGCCGTGGCCGCTGGGCCTGTGCGTCCGGAGCCTGTGCTCCGCAATGGGGGAGGCCACAGCGGTGAGAGGCCCGTGTACCACAAAAAAAAAAAAAAAAAAGAAAGAAAGAAACAGCTGAGTAAATGTTATGGATCTATAAAAGAGTTAAAGAAAAAGACACATAGAACTTCTTGAAGATGGTGTCATTATAATCACAAACTCAGGCATTTGCTACTGAGAATGATGCCTGTGAGCCAGAATCACATTTCCCCATCTATCTTTTGAGAGTTTACCGTGCATTCCTTCCATGTCAGACACTGTACTAGCATAAAGTGAGGACATACATTCTTCCGCTATCATGAGACATTGTTTCTAACCCTGAATGCTTGCCATTGTGATTGCACCTTTACTTCTGCTCATCTTAGCCAAGATATGTACACATTGGTTGCATTGTTTGTCTTTCCTATTATCTTCCGTCCTTGTGGTTGGGTTTCAGTGGACCTATACCAGGTGCTGTCAGAAGATAAAAGACTGAAAATCAAGACGTGAGCATTTTCACAAGTGTTAAGCACTTGGTTGCAACTTAGGATCAGTTGTTGGAGCAATAGGGCATTTGATACATAGTGTTTCACATTATCTAAGTGACTTGGAACTGTTGGAAATAGTAGAAAGGAAGATTTCAGTTAGTATCTAGGACAGGGAGCAGCAGACTATAGCTCCTGGGCCAAATCCGGTCCACTACTTGTGTTTGTAAATATTTATCGGAACTCAGTCATACCCATTTGTGTATGTGTCTGTAGCTGATTTCTCTCTACAGAAAGAGTTGAATAGTTGTGACAAAGACCAAATGGCCCACAAACCCTACAATATTTACTATCTGGCTCTTTACAGAAGAAGTTTGCCAAACAAGGGGAACTTATGAATCTCTGAAGGAAAGCAGACAAAGAAAACAAAAATTCTAATGTCCCTAATCCTACTTTACTATTTATGTAACATGTGGTCCTGAAACTCTCCATGAATAAAACTCAGAACAATTAAGAAGAGAAAAAAAAACTTAAAACAGAAACCCCAAGCTAAGAGATGATGGACAAGAAATCCATAGAGTATAATTCCTCATCTTCTTCTACCAGCTTGTTCTGAGGATACTGCCTGTTTCAGGAATTTCTGCCAGATGCCGGATATTCAGGCAAATACAACACAGTCTGAGCTCCCAGTCTGTTAGCAGAGACAGACATGCAAATCAGCAAATGCTCTCCCAGTGATAGATGCTGTCATACGGGAGATAGAATAAAGAGGCCGAGAGAATGCATAGAGTTGGGGTGGCCTGACTTCTTGTAATTTTGGGGAAAGGTATCACAGGGTTGTTAAGATTTCACCTGCATCTGAAAGGATGAGCCTTGATAGATGATCAAGGGTAGAAACAAATATTTTATTTCTAGTAGCTTCAACTCTACCTTGAAATAATTTGGTATGCTAGCAATGGCATCACAGTTTATGAAATACTATTCGTCTGTAATCTGTCTTTACAGTGGAAGTTAGTTATAATAATTTTCTATGTTTTATTAAGGGCTGAGAGTTGATCAGGACAGATAAGTTACTTGTTCAAATTTCCATTGCTTGTAAACAGTAAAACTGACCTGACCCTACTTCTTCTGGCTCCAAAGCCACAAGACTGTCCCCCTGAGTCAAACTTCCCTGACTTAAGTCTACAAATACTCCCTGGAACTTGTAATTGGTCTGAAAGATGGGAGAAAGGGGCCTTTGACTTTGCCTGCACTAAAGTAACCTGCTTTATTTCAGACATTGCTAAGAAATGTTTTTTTGCACTTGGCATTATTGTACATGCTGCTGGTTGAAGTAACCATGGTCGGGACTCCATATGCTTTCCTCTTATATAAGTATGGCTGCCCTCATTAGATTGTCATTGGATTCTCTTATTCTCCATTTACTTGGAGCTTCCTCTGCTTTCTGTTATCCCTTTTTCCCCTCCCTTGTTGTGGATACCAGCTCATAGACCCTCTACCCCCTCATCACACAGTTTCCTCCTTCACTAAGGGAGCTTTGGACAGAGGGTGGGGAATCTGGTGAAATGCCAACACCTCGTAGAATGTGAGAGAAGTGGGAGGGGCCTCAAAAGCCACCATTCACCAAGTCCCGTTATTCACAGTCTGGTAACCATGGGCTTCTGACCTTGTGCCCACTCCCCTTACCAAATCCTGTTCCAGATGTCTTTTCTCCATTTATGTGCTCAGTTGTCTCTCCAGATCCCTAGCTTCAAATGTTCAAGCTCTTTACCCCCCAAAACCTCTATTTTCTCCTTAGTTGTCTGGCTTGGACCATGGAAACCTCTAACACTGTATTGTAAATGTGTGTTAGAAATGTCTCTTCCCACTGCTCTTCCGCAGCTAAAGGAACAGATTCTACCGCCAATTCTTATCCTAACAAGAGTGGCCTTGAAAAAAATAAATTGGAGCTTTCAGTACATTTTTTTCTTAGCTGAAAGTCATAAAGTATAGAGGTTAAGAGATGGGCTTTGGAATGAGTTGATCAGGATTTCAATCTTGCTACTTAACTTACTAGCCTGGACCTTAGGCACATCTCCCAATGTCTCTGGGCAAGGACTCTCCTGATCGGGCTGTTGTAAGGATTAAATGAGCACATGATAAGTTCTTAGGACAGTCCCTGGCCACCCCTACTCTATGCATTCTCTCAGCCTCTTTATTCTATCTCCCGTATGACAGTTTTAGTTACTATTGTTATTATCATTGTTTTTCCTCTTTTCCTTGAACTTTTCATACCATGTCTCTATTTTGGGTTCAGAAAATATGATTCACATAATCACAGGTTTAATAGAATTTTGGGGTTAGCCTTGGAGCCTAACCTCCAATTAGAGCACTGTTTTTATGAAAGCATGAGTTCCTGATATCCAAAAGATGAATTACAGAGAAACTCTTGGACTGAAGTTGCTCATCTATAAGAGATGCCCCAACTTGAAGAAGGAGCCAGATGGTGAAAGATAACAAAGTCTGCAAAGATCGGCATTTCTAAAGCACCTGCCCCAATTGCAACCAATCATGGTCATGTATACAGCCCTCAATCATTTGGTTTATGAAGTAAATGTATTTTCTTTGTTGGCTTTTGCTTCTATACATTTTGACCATGTCCATTTCCTCATTAATTAAGGAATGACCGCCAGTAGTTGGATGGCATCTGCTCATGGGTTTTGGATATAAAACCAACAGATATTTAATTGATTATCCTATCGTATCTGTCCTCAGGCTTGTAAACTGAGCTCAGTTAGTGATCTGCCACTATTGCCATCGCTTGATGCTAGAATGGGGTGAGAGGTTACCGTACCAGCATCCCCTGTTCTCTGTGAGCTTAGACTCGATGAAGGTATTTCATTGCTTGGTTTATTAAATGTCCATGACCTCTATTTTATGCTTTATAAATATAAGTAATGCTGGGGACCTCATCATATTTGGAACTAGCAAGAATACTGAGGTTTATGCAAAAGATAAATCCAATAGACTTGCACCAATATAAAATGTGTACAGAAAGCGGAGTATATTAAGTGCCACAAAGAGGAACAATGTCCTTTGGGAGTTGAGAGGAGCTTCAAGAGGAAAGTGGTGTTGATTGGGTCTTACCACTGAGCTTGGGCAATGAGTGACCTCACGGTACAGAGTATTAGGAGAGTGACATTCCTGATAGAGGAAATGGTTTGAGTATACTTAGGGAGGCAGAGAATTCTGGAGATTAAATCTGCCTATGCTTGTTAGTATGGCTTAAAAGTGGCACCTCTTATTAATATAGCCACAGTTTACTTTAAGATTCCCACATACTTTAGGGTAAAAATCAGAAAATCCTCAAAATGCAGACAATCAAATTCTTTCTCTCTGAATTGTGTGTGTATACATACACACACACACGCAAACTCCACATGTCTCCACAAATCAATGACAATGCCAAATGGAGCAAATTTCCACAGTTTTCTGCAAATAACTGCATGCTTAAGCACCGCACTCAGCAAAATGATGAAATCTATCAATATTTCTCAGTCCTGCTGAGTTTCTTCGTGGTGTCCAAAGGCTTAGCCAGTCCCTTCCTGGATTAGTGGCTGAGGATAGGAGAATCTACATCTGCAGGTAGCAGGATCCCTTCACAGGTGACCTTTAGACCACACCCACCTGCTGTCCCTTTAATCAGTCAGTAATGAGGACAAGAGCTTCAACTTGGTTACACCAGCAGGGAGAAAATAATCCTAACCATACTCAGAGAACAGACTCATGCAATCAATAGTTTCAGTCCAGGGATTTCATAGTGTTGGGCTGGCATCCTGTAGAAGGGGAAAATTGCCCTGGGGTAGGGTGGGAGGAGACATAATTTATATGGAAAAAGCATATATATGTATAAAATGAAGTGGTAGAAGTTATTCATTGGGTGAAGGTATGTATATTGTTGGAAAGCCAACTATGAACAGAAGATGCAAAATGAAGTGTTGTTAGTCTTATGTTTTGTTTTGCAGTGAAGGGTATGATGTACTATCCCTTTAACTGACACATCTGCATGATCCAGTCACCTAATATCTGTGTGGGTCTAAAATATGCCCCTGTCCCCCTCTTAACTTCAGGGTAAGAAGGTCCAGAAGAGAAGGTCTAGTTCCTACTATCATCTGGAAAAGAACCCAGAGCTTGGTAAGCACCATCAGGTTCGAGATGAGGGAAGGGATATCCGAAAAGGGTAGAATAGCCCTGCGGAGTTTCTAGGAGAAATGAAATTCAAGGTGGGTTTTAGAAAATGAATAAGGCAAAATTTTGGCAGACAGAATTAGGGAGATTGCTTAATAAACATGACAGTATAATAATGATCAGTGGAAGGTACATGGAAGAAACGATAGCTTAGCTCAATGACAGGAAGACCAAAACATAGCTGTCTGAAATAAAGCGCCACTGCTTTTGAAAGTAGTGAGATTTCCATCTCTGGACTGGAAGATTGCAGTGGGGATTCATCAAATGAAGCAGAGGTTGGGGGTTGAATAGATCACCATGGAGGTTGTTTCCAGCCTTAAGATTCCAAGATTCTACTCACTGAAATGAGTTCTTCTTAAAGAATAGAGAAAGGTATCTACTAGAGGTTAGAGAGAATTGGCTGAAGTCCAAACTTAGTTATCTTAGATAATCCAGACATTGGTCTGAACTTTTCAGGCAAAATCTCCTGCAGCTTTTAACTGTGACCTCAGAAAACACCAACCTGTGATGTTGATGTTTCCTTGCCCAAATTGCAAGCAGTAAAAATCTCACATTTAGAAAACACTTCAGGGCTTCCCTGGTGGCGCAGTAGTTGAAAATCTGCCTGCTAATGCAGGGGACACGGGTTCGAGCCCTGGTCTGGGAGGATCCCATGTGCCGCGGAGCAACTGGGCCCGCGAGCCACAACTACTGAGCCTGCATGTCTGGAGCCTGTGATCCGCAACAAGAGAGGCTGTGATAGTGAGAGGCCCACGTACTGCGATGAAGAATGGCCCCCGCTTGCCACAACTAGAGAAAGCCCTTGCACAGAAACGAAGACCCAACACAGCAAAAATAAATAAATTAATTAATAAACTCCTACCCCCAACATCTTCTTTAAAAAAAAATAAAAAAAAGAAAACACTTTGATTTAGGAAGAGGCCCCATGCCAAGCATTACTAAGGTGAGGGGTACTGCCAGGCCTCCAAGTGAGGGTCGTGAAGACAGGACTTGAGGGCTCCTTCCTCTGGTGATGCTTGCAAATATTGGCGGCTTTAATGCTCACTGTCTGTGACAGCTGGCTGATTTCGTTTCTTGAAGCTGATCTTCAAAGCCGTGAAGTAATAGCAAACTGTTTGAGATCCCAAATCAAAGAACAGATTGTGTAGACTCAAAAGAAGCAAACAAACAATTACATTTAAAAACAAAGTGTTGGGAAAAAACAGTGACAACCTTTTTGCTCACCTGCCAAGGCCTCGTGGCTAAGTTTCTGTTTTTCCCCAGTTACAGCAAATGACATCAGACCGTGCCCTACTGGCAGGTGAGCCATTTCTACTGGTTAAATCTGGAGAGGTTTTGGAGCCCTCACTCTTAACATGACTTTCCCACTGGCTAGAGGTATGAGGTTGAGCAAATCAAGCTCATTTTCTCCGTTTGGAATGAAGGTTCCATGAAAATTCTCCACTTGAGGGAATAATAATGACTAATAACTAACATTGACATTGGAGGTTCACAACAGCCCTGTGGAATGGGTGAGGAAACCGGGGATTAGAGAAGAGGCTTCTCAAGATCACAGGACCAGTAAAATATGAAGCGAGAATTCAAGCCCAGGCTTTCCGGTATCGCATCACTTGTTCTTTCTACTACATGATCCTGCTTCTAGCTAACCACCTATTTGATAGCTCTTGAAAAGGAGATTGTGTTACCTCCTTTGAAAATAATACCAGATTCCTACTTTCTCACAGGACTTTCCAAATAGGGTCCGTGTTGGCCCATTTCCATGGGATGTTTTACAAGTTTTCAAGTACTTTATTAGTTGCCTAATTGTTTGGGGGGTTTAAGTTGTCCCAGGATATCATATCTGAATTCAGTTACTTTCTCCTCTTTCCCCTCCAGTGTGCACATTCCCCTTAATAATCTAGTGATGTATGAGTTTCCCAGAGCTGTCAAGGAATGTATACACAAAAACAGAGCATGTAAGACATTTATTATAGTTGTTTTACTTTGACCTGGGCAAGAAACAATATAAAATGGCAAAGAATTTGGTGACTGTCATTACAACCTTAACTTCAAAAATGTTTGCCCTTATGTTATTTGCAACACTTAGCCTTCCTCAGTATTTTAAATCATTGATCACAGGCTGATATAAATTTAGCCTTACTACTAATTATATTTTATATGCTTTTTCATTTTGCTTTAGTCACTTTGCTACTCATTAATTTTGCTCTGAACGGCTTCCCATGACAATGGAAGGAAGCCTGCACTGCAGAGCCTGATATCCATGGACTTTTTGTTGTTCTCTCTCCATTACTTTTTGCCAATTGTCCTTCGCAGTCTCCACAGTTTACCGAGTCCAATCAAAGAGCTGGTCCTTATGCATACTAACCATCTATTTCTCTGCTTTTAATTAAACTGTCCCTCTGTGAAGAATGCTCCTTTTTTTTTTTTTTCAATCTAGGTTAGCTAAGCTCAAAAAGACCACTTCTATGACACCTTCACAGATTCCTCCAGATGGAAATACTTTCTTCCTCTGCATGCCCACAGCACGTTATTGAACCTCTCTTATAGCCCGATGAGAGTGTGCTCTGTAAACTGAACAGTGACATATAAAAACATGTAATGTTGCACCTGACAGGAGGGCATCTTAATATCCCTACTAAATTTTGATCTCCTTGACCTCCTTGGTGTTATCTGACATATTTGTTTATTAATCAACACAGTAGCAATGATGATGAATGAGTAACCAATGTTCTTGTCATTTATTTTTATTTTTTTATTGAAGTGTAGTTTCTCGACAATGTGTTAGTTTCAGGTGTACAGCAAGGTGATTCAGTTGTGTGTGTGTGTGTGTGTGTGTGTGTGTGTGTATACTTTTTCAGATTTCTTTCCATTGTAGGTTATTACAAGATATTGAATACAGTTTCCTGTGCTATACAGTAGATCCTTGTTATTTATCACTTTTATGGATAGTAGCATGTATCTGTTAATCCCATACTCCTAATTTATCCCTCTCCCCCCTTCCCCTTTGGTAACCATAAATTTGTTTCCTATGTCTGTGAGTCGATTTCTGTTTTGTAAATAAGTTCACTTGTGTCATTTTCTTAGATTCCACATAAAAGTGATATCATATGTCTTTCTCTGCCTGATTTACTTCACTTGCTACGATAATCTCTAGGTCCACCCATGTTGCTGCAAATGACATCATTTCATTCATTTTTATGGCTGAGTAATATTCCTGTGTGTGTGTGTGTGTGTGTGTGTGTGTGTGTGTGTGTGTACCACATCTTCTTTATCCATTCATCTGTTGGTGGACATTTAGGTTGCTTCCATGTCTTGGCTATTGTAAACAGTGCTGCAACGGACATTGGGGTGCATGTATCCTTTCAGATTATGGTTTTCTCCAGATATATGCCCAGGAGTGGGATTGCTGGATCATATGGTAACTCTAATTTTAGTTTTTTAGGGAACCTCCATACTGTTCTCCATGATGGCTACACCAATTTATGTTCCCACCAACAGTGTAGGAGGGTTCCCTTTTCTTCACACCCTCTCCAGCATTTATTATTTGTAGACTTTTTAACAATGGTCATTCTGACCCATGTGAGGTGATACCTTATGTAGTTTTTATTTTCATTTTGCTAGTAATTAGCGATGTTGAGCATCTTTTCGTGTGCCTATTGGCCATCTGTATGTCTTTGGAGAAATGTCTATTTAGGTCTTCTGCCAATTTTTTGATTTGGTTGTTTGTTTTGTTGATATTGAGCTGTATGAACTGTTTGTATATTTTGGAAATTAATCCCTTGTCGGTCTCATCATTTGTAATTATTTTCTCCCATTCCGTAGGTTGTCTTTTTGTTTTGTTTATGGTTTCCTTTGCTGTGCAATCTTGTCATTTAATGTTCCATATTTCTCAAGTTTTTCCTCTCTTTTTTTAAATTAAAGTAATACATTCTTCTAGTTTAACAAGCCTAATAGGACTAATAGGTGTAAAACAAACAATATCCTTTTTATGCTCCACTCTTCTCCAATCTCCCAGTCCTACTTTGCAAATAACATTTAGCTGCTTCTCCCTGGCATTTGCACTGCTCCATGTTTCAAAAAAAAGGGCATGTTTTCTATCTGAGGATTCATGAATTTTAGACATTAACTGTGGATTAACAATACAAAGGATATGAATATTCCATCTATATGTGTGTTTGCCTTTTTAGAGCCTCCCAGTTTGGGGGGCTTTAGCCCTTCTCCCTCCAAAATCAGGAAACTGTGACAATGAGGTCCTTTCTTGCTGCTGGCTTCATTGCTGGCCTGCTGACCTGGTGTTTTAGGCTGATTATGTTTGCCTTTGAGCCAAAAGAGTTACTTGATGATCCTCTAGGGCCCCATTTCCCCCACAACACTTAGGCTTGAAAGTTGCAGGAGAAATAATGATAGAACGACTTGGAAATTTTTAATGTCTTTACAAGAAATACAAGGTACTCTTATGACCACAGAGCTGGCAGCCTGTATTCATCTCAGTTTTGTTAACAAATATAGTCTAGATACTTGATAAGGGTTACGAAACAACAGTGTATCTTGATAGATTCTTTTTTTTTTTTTTTTGCGGTACGTGGGCCTCTCACTGCTGTGGCCTCTCCCGTTGCGGAGCACAGGCTCCGGACGCGCAGGCTCAGCGGCCATGGCTCATGGGCCCAGCCGTTCTGCGGCATGTGGGACCTTCCCGGACCGGGGCACGAACCCGTGTCCCCTGCATTGGCTGGCGGACTCTCAACCACTGCGCCACCAGGGAAGCCCTTGATAGATTCTTTATGGTATAAAATACCCTGTTCGGTGTTGGGGATAATTAGTTATATGTGATATATTTCTCTGCCCTCTGCCTCCCAGGGACTTAATGATCTTTGTTTAGAGATGATTGGAATATGATACAGTGGATAGAACATTATTATTTAAGTCCGGAGACCTGGGCTCAGCTGCTTTCTAGAAAGGCCATATTCCCATGTTACATCTTCTTTCAGTGCCTCAGTTTTCATCTATAAAATAGGATTACTAATCCTTTCCCTAGAATCATTTTTGTGTAACAATCAGATGAGCTGGTAAACTTGGTTATCTCTGTGGCTCACAAGTTGCTAATAAAGGAAGGAATCTGGGGTGGCCTTCAATATATTCTTTTGCCATTCATTTATTCACTTATTTAACAAATGTTTCCACAGTTGTTTATCAAAGTTCGGTTTATACTAAATAAGAGTCTGGTGGAGAAACAGGTGTGTTGGGAGCTTGGAGGGAGGCCCCACTAGAGCCCAGAAGTGCTGCCAGAGTACCCCACTCACAGGATTGCTTCAGATCCTTCCTTCATTTCATAGCTTGGCAAAGGTTCTCACCATCAGGCTTCTTGCGTTGCACTCATTAGTTTATTCAGTTTTAATTTTATATTATTGCTTCTGCCTTGTGGATTGGATCCTACACACACACTCACGTGACACACACAAGTTGAGAGCTGGAAAGGATTTTGCAATCCTGCTAACCTTTGTCTTTAATTCTTATTGTTCTTAATCCATTTCCCTTCATTCTTCATCTCTCGCCCAGGTGGTTTTCATTTTACGTATAACAGAAATGAGTTGATTCTAGACTACATTGGTTGGATCTTTTAATGCCTAAGGTTGTGAGAATAAATGGATGTGGAATGACACATGGCACAACTCACATATGTGTGCATTTGTGTACATGCTTTTCATTTTACATTCCCAACCTCCTTACTTTCTTTTTTTTTTTATTCTTTAGGACTTTTTTTTTTTAATTTATTTTTGGCTGTGCTGGGTCTTCGTTGCTGCACGTCGGCTTTCTCTAGTTGTGGCGAGCAGGGGCTACTCTTCGTTGGGTTGCGTGGGCCTCTCATTGTGGTGACTTCTCTTGTTGCAGAGCACAGGCTCTAGGTGCACAGGCTTCAGTAGTTGTGGTTCACGGGCTCTAGAGCACAGGCTCAGTAGTTGTGGCGCACGGGCTTTGTTGCTCTGTGGCATGTGGGATCTTCCCGGACCAGGGCTCGAATCCGTGTCCCCTGCGTTGGCAGGTGGATTCTTAACCACTGCGCCACCAGGGGAGCCCCCAACCTCTCCTTACTTTCTGCCTCTGTCCTTGGGATGGGTGGGAACCCTTCTAAGACCACCAGTCACTGGGCTTTTACCTCCTACTCCAATTTTATTTCCCCACCATGAATGCATGATATTTTCTTCTCTTTTTGCATACGCAAACAGAAAACCTAAGTTCTTTGGAATCAATTCTTTAAGAAAGTTACCTAAAAGCAGAAATGTTCAGTAACACGCACATGCTTTGAAGTGTGGAGCATTTGTGTGTCCATTATCTCATTCTCATGCTCACAAAACCCCTTAGGTGTTTCATCCCGTCTTACAGATGCGGAGGTTGTTAGAGAAGTTGTTAAACAACTAGTAGAGACTAGAACCTGGAGTCAATCCATCCTTTCTCTCTTAAAAACCTCTTTCTTTCAACTATTTTAGGCTACAGTGCTAAGCAGCATAGGATTTCTTGTCTTTCCCAGCCTGAAGTGAATTTCCAAAGATGTGTGTGTGTGTGTGTGTGTGTGTGTGTGTGTTTTGAAAAGACTTTACTTTTTGTAGCAGTTTTAGACCACAGCAAAATTGAGCAGGAAGGTCAGAGGTTTCCCAACCCCCTGCCTCCACACACACAGCTTCCTCCACCATCAACGCCCTGCACCACAACGGTTCATGTGTTACAATCAATGAACCTACATTGTCACATCATAATCACCCAAGTTCACGTAACTTTCACTCGCGCTGTTGTACATTCCATGTATATGAACATACGTATAATGATATGTATCCACTATTATAGTGTCCTGCGGAATGGTTTTACCGTTGAAAGTCTTAACTGAAAACCCTCTACCTATCCATCCCTTCTTCCTCTCTAATGTCTGGCAATCAGCCACCTTTTTACAGTCTCCATAGTGTTTCCTTTCCCAGAATGTCATATAGTTGAACTTGTACAGTAGTGTAGCCATTTCAGACTGGCTTTTTTCACTTGGTAACATGCATTAAAGTTTCTTCCATGACTTTCGTGGCTTGATAGCTCCTTTCTTTTTAGGGCTGAATAATCTTCCATTGTCTGGATGTACCACAGTTTATTTATCCATATACCTACTGAAGGATGTCTTGGTTGCTTCCAAGTTTTACCAATTATTAATAAAGCTGCTACAGACATCCATGTATAGGTTTTTGCATGGACAGAAGTCTTCAGCTCATGTAGGGAAATATCAAGGAGTGTGACCGTTGAATCTTATGGTAAGAGTATGTCTATTTTTGTAGGAAACTGTCAAACTGTCTTCCACAGTGGCTGTACCACTTTGCATTTCTGTTAGCAGTGAATGAGAGTTCCTATTGCTCCATATCCTGGACAGCATTTGGTGTTGTCAGTGTTTCGGACTTTGACCATTCTAACAAATATGTAATGTATCTCATTGTTATTTTAATTTGCAATTCCCTAGTAACCTTAGATGTTTAGTATCTTTTTACATGCTTACTTACCATCTGTATATCTTTCTTGGTGAGGTGTCCAGGTCTTTTCCCATATTTTAGTCATGCTGTTCATTTTCTTATTGTTGAGTTTTACGAGTTCTTTGTATATTTTGGATAGCAGTTTTTATCAGATGTATCTTTTGCAAATATTTTCTTTCCATCTGTGCTTGTCTTCTTATCCTCTTGTCAAAGATGTTTTTGTCCAACCACATTTGCTCCAGCGTACTGTCCCTTGTTTATAGCGTATCTTGAAATGGGTTTAAAAGATTAACTTGCAAGCAGCTTATTTTTTTCTTCGAGTTCTCTGTATTCCTTTTCTCTTTGATTCATGTAGTATAAAGCAGTCTTGGTGGGATACAAGAATATTCTGATGCTCAGTGAGTGCTTAATCTCTCATTTTTTAACTCTTAAGTAAAATGATTGACCATTACTGCGATAAGCAAACTTGTACACATGATGACATTTCAACGCCTGCGGTTAGTGTCATCAGAAAGAGAGAGGGGAGAGAGGAAGGAAAAGAAGGCAGAATCGTCAGCTCAGTCTTTTGCTTCTCTGTGGAACATTAGCAGTATTTAAATAATTGCTCTCAGTTATGCATACATGGTACTTGTTTATTTCTTCCTAAACTGTGAGCTTCCAAAGAGGAAGAGATTTATCTCAGAGAATCTAAGAGTGCCCAGCAGGTCGTAGACATTGGGCTTCAGCTCACCATCTTTGTCTTAATGGGCTCAACTGGCACAGAAGGTTATAAAGATTTGAGGGAGCAGATGGTTGGTGGGTATATGCCCTTCCCTGAGTTCCAGTTCTTTCAATTCCATGTAACTTGGAAATCCTTCCTGCTAGCAAGATTATGTGACTAAGGACTGGATCAGTTAATATTTGTTTTCATTCATGTTTGTTTTTATTCTTTAGAAGAACATAATAGAAAACCCCAGCTTAATGACATAACAAACAGAGGAAAATAACTTTGAAAATTGCACTTACTATTTAAATTTAAAGATTAATGTTATTAACCTAAAGGTTACCTGTTAATAATCTCAAGCATCTTATTAAAAACCCAGCGCTTAATTACGTAAAGAACTTCTTATTGCCTCTCCCCTGCCCCTCTCCTTCTCCACCCCCCACAACGCAGACACAAAAATCAAAGCCGTTTAGGGCTGTGAATCAGCGTATTGCCTATATCTGATTTATCTTTGCACAATGCACACATTCTTGAATTTCTCAGAGGCATGTGACTTTCAAGGATTCTTTAAATGTGTAAATACTATCATGATGTCCCTGATGAATTCCAGACACACTGCATTATTCTAGGTGTCTGAGCGATGCAAAGAATGGCTCAAATTCCCTGGTGAATTACCCGTTTCACACGTTACATTAATAAACATCAGTCAGTTTGCAAGAGTGGTGTGTTATCTGAATTTCATGAACTTCTGAACTGAACGGAATGCATCTAATTGACAAAGTGTCATCAAACGGAACAGAAGACAGTATAAGTCCCCAGAAAAACCGCAGGGAAAGGAGAAGCAAGAGAGAAGAAAAAACCCAGGACAGGCGGTGGGGGTGGCATGAAAATCACTGGAAGACATTTCTGTCGGAACGTGAACCTTGCGTGGACGTCCCATTCTTGTTTCAAGTGCAGGCATCTCAGATCTGGATGATTAAAGGTTCGTGGTGTCCCTGGCTTTTAGGCTTCATATTTCCTTTAATTGCAGTATACAAACTCCAAAAAGGGGTGGGGGAACTCACATTAAAGATAATCCACAGTAAAGATTTCAAGCTGTTAGGTAAATGAAGTGTTTCCACAGGAGGCTCTATTTTTTTTTTTTTTTTTTGCCTTCTAAATCCCTTTGCATCTAATAAATTAAAAATTAGTTCTTTCAAACAAGTTTTTGCTATTCTCTTCTCCACCCTACTTTGTCATATTAAGTATCAAGCATGTTAACTGCGTAAAGCTACATACAACAAGTAGCATGGCTATTACATGTGGTTTGTGTGCACATGATAAATATTACACGTATGTTCAGAACACAATGCCATGACCTTGTTTTCTGATGCAGTGTGAAAAACTATGGTAAGTGGGAAAAAGCCAACTGTTGTCATTTTGTGTCTTCAGGATGATTTTTGTGGAATTTTGTAATTGGGGCAAATGCTTTTGTAAGGTACTATAATGAAATTGGCTGTAGAACTTATACAGTTAAATGTTACGTGGTTTGCACACCCAGTCCATTGTAAGCCGTGTATCACCACCATGTGCCATACTCAGAGTGTCGGGGTGGGTAGAGCAGGAACATTTTGTTTTCAGGTGCCACCTAGCCAGTGAGCCTTTTCAGCTCCTTGAGCTAAAAGTGAATGCCCCTCTCTGAATTCTTCTTGCCCTTGATCATACACCTCTAATGGAAGTTTTAATCTCCTGCTTCCTATGTTGGTATGCTGCTAAGTGCATAAAACCTAGAAGGTGTTCCATAACCTTGTTTGAATGAATGAACAAAGAAAATCACACAATGTGCTTCAAGTTGACCTATTTCTTTGACTATCAAGATGTCTGCTTTTATTAAAACTGTGAAATTCAAGGCCTGTGTATTCTAACACCCTCATATACTCAGTGGCCTGATCAAAACAAATTTTAAAATTTTACTTACCTTTACCATTTGAGAAAGAGAGAGAGAGAATGTGTGTGTGTGAGAGAGAGATCCATTACACCGGCTATGTCCTCTAGTTATGTGAAAAAATTAAAAATTCTAAATAATTTTGAGACTGTCAATATCTTGTTTTGTGTTTTGTGTTAGTGGTCTTTTTGATCAAAGATTGATTTTTCAGGTGAAAGATGTGTTAGGGTTTTCCAGAGAAACAGAACCAATAGGCTATCCATATATTTAAATATTATAGGAATTGGCTCAAGCAATCATGGAGGCTGAGAAATCCCACAGTCCGCTGTCTGAAAGCTAGAGAACCAGGAAAGGCAGTGGTTTAATTCAGTCAGAATCCAAAGGTCTAAGAGCCAGAGTGTGGGGCGGGGCGGTAGGGTTGGTGGTGGGGAGGCACTGATGGTTGAATTTCTGGTCTCAGTCCGAAGGCCTGAGAACCCGGAGCATGGGTACCAGAGAGCCGGAGGAAGTGGATGTCCCAGCTCCAGCAGAAAGCAAATTTGCCCTTCCTCCACCCTTTCATTCTATTCAGATGCTCAGTGGATTGGATGAGGTTCGTCCACATTGGTGAGGGCAGATCTTCTTAACTGGTCTACGGATTGAAATGCTAATCGGTTGCAGAGACACCATCATAGACAAATCCAGAAATAATATTTTACCAGCTATCTGGGCATCCTTTAGCCAAGTCAAGTTGACACATCAAATTAACCATCAGATTAGCTACAGAAATATTACTAGGGATCAAAATTATGGAAAACTCGGGAGTAAAGTCTGGTGTTTTTCAACTGGTGTGATTCACGTTTAGGGCAAGAGAGTTCCTCATTTTCTGGCAATGTCTAGTGCATGCAGGCTCACTGACGTTCTTGGTCTGTACCCACTAAATGCCCATACGACCTCGTCACACACACACACACCCATTGTGACAACCAAAAACACTCCCAGTGCATTAAACCCCCTGAAGGAATCTATCCTTTCACTCTGGTGTCTTTGGAGAACCACTGTCTGGATTTATAGATCTCTTAAGGCTGATTGTAGCCAAGGGTTGCCTGAGAATCCTGCGCTGTTTTTCCTTTTTGCTGGTTCCTCTCAAATTCAGATTTTGTTACTGTGTTGGACCTTTTAAACTGTCATTTTAATGGAATTGAATATGTTGAATATTGTTGTAAATAGTACATCCCCCTTTTCTGTGCTGAACATTAAGTTCCAGAAAATGTAAAATTTTCAGACAATCTAAAGGGTAGAATTTTAGGACAAAGGAAAGAAAGATTCTGGTAAATCAGTTTATTTCATCATAGTTCCTACAATTCATGTTTGAGTAGTTACTGTTTTATTAGAAAATTGTAATTTCCTCTCTAAATATAGCTAACATATTACTTTGTTCCTAAATACAATTTTAAAAATACGTGTCTTGAGGCCAACTTGTCTTTTCCTTTGTAACAAGGATCAGTTTTGTTGAAGAAGTAAATGGGGACCTATGAATTTTGCATTTAGTGCATAATTTTATCTTAACCTCTGCCTTATTTGGAAGGATCTGACCCATCCTATAATTCTACAATTAATGTTTTACCAGAAATACAGTCATTTACATTTATCCCTCTAAGATTTTATCATTCTTATTCACTTATCCGGTCATTCAATCTCAGAATGCCGACTTTGCCAGACACTGCTTATCAACCGCTGGCCAGTTCGTTCATGAGTAGGTGAATAAGTGCCTTGACTAAAGAAGCTTATAAACCAAGAATCATAATGTCAGTAATTATTAATATTTCTGTAGTATGTTATCACTTACAAAGCAAAGTCACATACTCCTATTTGTACCCAAGAGACCTGAGAACACATTCTTATTTCTCCATTTACTCACTTATAATTTGACTTCTTTTGAGCCAGTGATTCTCTGAAGTATTATATTATTAACCCATCCTTACAGGGGTGGAACCTGAAAGGTCAGAATGATTCACAGCCTTGTCTGTGGTCAATTGAGTTGACCTTATGCCTTTCAACTTATAAGGTTCATCAAGGTAACCTGGCTTAGGAGAAAGAATAGGAAACTGTAAGTTGGGGTGGCATCCTGCTTCAGTCACTCTCTGGATATGTAAACTTAGGTAAGATGTTTAATTCTGAACACAGTATTTTCTTATTTGGGAAAAAGAGCACACCTCACAGATCTCTTTAGGACCATGATTTTTCGGTAGGGAAGAGGGAAAAGGGTATATGCTTGAATGAGCTTGCCATTTATTTAACAGTCCTTTAATAAATATTTTCGAGTGTGTCTCTTCTAGGCACTGGAGATACAGTACTGAGCACAATGATAAAAAATACCTGCCTCCTGGGTGCTTTCATTCTGACTGTATTATATTGGGCATCCCAGCTTTTCAAAGGAACTAGTATCTAACACCTTGCCAAAATCCTGAAACCTCCACTCCACTCTCTTCCAACCTACCCATCCCCATTTAAGAAGTCTCACTGTAAAGGAAGCCACTGTTTCTAGTCCTTGTGTGTTCTATCCCTCGGGTTTGCTGCACAGAAAAGGTGTTGATAAAAGTTACCATCCTAAGGCTTCCTTAAGATTTTCTTAAGATTGATGTACATTACTTGTGAATGAACCAAATGAAATTTTTGTTCTGATTCCATAGGATTGCTTAAAAATCCATAAAATCTTTTGAAATTGAACTTGAATGTCAGCAAGACTGTTCCCTCCATTTTATCATAAAGTGAACTAGACCCAGGCGCAAGAAGGGAAGGGTGTGAACCCTGAGTACGTTGGTGGGTGCTTTCTTTGTTTTTGATACCTCTCACCCCTGCAACTCTGTCCAGTAGTTCATATCTTCCAGATATGGAAACTGAGGCTCAGAGATTCTATGAAGCCAATTCACAGAGGAGAGTGGAAATGAAAACTTAGGGTCACCAACCACCCTGCAGGGCTTTATGTTTTTTTCTCCCAGGACACATATCCTTTGTGACCTGTTGACGGAGACTGAGTTAGTCCACTGTGTTAACTAGAGAAGTTATCATAGCTGTTTTCTTCCCTGTTTTCTTAATGTCAGTTTAAAACATTTACAAGAATCGGAAAAGAAGGTTTCTGAGAAATTTGTGCAGTTCCTATTTCAAAGAAAAGATAGACTTCTCTCGATGAAGCCTTGACGGCAGCAAATTTAGACAAAAACTGAAAGCAAAACAGCCTACTCAAGGTTAGACAGTGACTCAAGTCATTCCATGCACTTAAACAATATTTAGGATGACCCTATGTAAACTCACATTATCACTTAAAAGCCAGTATAAAAATACTACCCATCTGCTGTGCTAGTCCTGCTGTTGCTTTTGCCACATTCCTCTGACAAGCTGTTACCTCAGTATATAGAGAGAGTATACATTTTGAAATCCGGAGTTTGAGTTTGAAAAAAAAAAAAATGGTATCTAGTACATATGGACTAGATTCTGTTCTTCCAAATGTAGATTTGTAACCTCATTTATTCTTAAAGATGATGTGTTAAATTAGGGGCTTTTTTTTTTCCCTATTTCCTTTTTTTTTTTTTTGACTCTGAAGATGGAAACTCTTATAATTTTACGCCTGTGACATGAACAGTGTACAATGGGAAGTCATTTAGTTTACACCCACTGTGTGTTATGCAGAGTGGGTATTGGGAGGTGGTCACTGCAAACACCATAACTCAGTGGTATGGTTTCTTTGTGAACTATGTAACTCTTCAGGTATTAAATCGTTGTTAGATAACTTAGGAAGAAGTGCAGTATGTGTAATTGCTTACAAACAAGTAATTTTCAGTGCTGAACAACTCTTAATTCCAGAATCACCAGTGGCACTGAAACAGCCAAGATGTAATCGGCCTCTTCGATAGATATGTGAGCATAAGAGGCAAGCCTGGAAGTTTGATCCTGAGGTCTCATCCTTCTCTGATGCATGAATCTGGGGCTAAAGACTTTAGCTACGAATCACAATCTGGCATGGAAATACACGATCGCTGAGTGATTTGCTGATTTCTCCTTTGGACAGTTACTTCTTTTTGGGCCAATTGCCTAAGATATATCCAAAAGTATAATAATGGGAGGAACAATGTGTAATCTTCCTTGATATTTATTGTTAATACTTCAAGATTTTTCTGGAAATATAATCTGCTATGTTACTCAAAAACTCTGACATTTCATTCATTCACTCCACAAATATTTATTGAATGAACATTATTTGTAAGATCCTGTACTAGGAGCTCTATCAGATACAAACACGAGGTCAGTGGGATATTTAAGTGATATATAGACTAGGAGAGAAGGAACAAGGTATAATTTTAGGAAAACTGCAGAGGGAAGTAGGGAGCCTTTTGATATTGGGCAACGGCAATGGGATCATGATAGAGAAAAGGCCATTTCAACTCCATGTCGGCCCTCAGGTGGTTGTAGAGTCTTACCTACTCGGAGCACACAGCATATGAAGTCAGATTATTAGAGTTAAAAGACTGCCCTAATTTGTCTAGTCAAAGCTCCTTGTTTACCGATGAGAAAAGCAAGAGTCTGGGTGAGGAAGGGATTTGCCGATGGTCACATAGGCGTTTAACATTGTTTAATAGGAAACACAAGATGAGAACCCAGGTTGCCCATTATTTAAGCCAATAGTCTCCACCCTTTTAGTTCATGTTTGTGTCCACTGTTAGCCAAGGCTACTTCAGGCCAGCCATTGGGGTTTGAACCAATTCTGGCTGAGGGCATTTTTGAGACGGATCTCCTGCTGAACTAAACTCACCTCTGTGTTGGCACACATATTACTTCCTCTTCCCCTTCATAATTTTGCTATTGGATTTAACACATGTGGTTGGAGCTAAGGCCTTTACCACAAACATATTTGAAGATTATACTTATTTTTGGACGCAGCTTCCTTTGCTTCCAAACTGGATAGGGGTAGGAGACAGGGGAGCAAAATGAAGTCAAGGAGTTCTGAACTGTCACATCTCATGGCCACAGACTTTTTATTTCAGTCAGTACCATTATTACTGCTGGCCCCATTGCCATCCGAAGCATTCCATAATTGTCTTTCATTACCTTTTTGGCCTTGGCGCCCATCATTGCTACTTGTCAGCTACGTGTTTCCAACCTAATGGACCAATTTCAATACCTCCAGCCCCCCACATATATTCCACAGCAGTTGCCTTTTCTCCACACATTTGTTCATGCAATTTAGCTCTTCCTGGGATGCTCTCTTTACCTTTTAAAATTCTTCCAATTTTTTTTTTTTTTTTTTTTTGCGGTATACGGGCCTCTCACTGCTGTGGCCTCTCCCATTGCAGAGCACAGGCTCTGGGCGCGCAGGCTCAGCGGCCATGGCTCACGGGCCCAGCCGCTCAGTGGCATGTGAGATCTTCCCGGACTGGGGTACGAACCCGTGTCCCCTCCATTGGCAGGCGGACTCTCAACCACTGCGCCACCAGGGAAGCCCAAAATTCTTCCAATTTTTAAGTCTCAGATCAAGCACCACCCAGGCTAAAATGGTTCTGCCTCTTTTATGGCATTTATTAAAGCCTATCTTGGATTATAGTTGTTATACTGACACTAGATATTGCAACCTTGAAAAGAGAAATAGTTTGTATTTATAGTTACTATCTCCATTGAACCTAGCATTGCCTTTTTTTCACTTAATAAATATATGGGGAATAAATTATTTTGGCACACTATCCCGTATCCCTAAAAATTTCACATGACTTTCTTTGCAATCATGTTAAAAACTATAAAAGTTGACATCTAGAAGTGTTGGCAAAGCTGTCAGCATTTTCTTCAGTTTATCATGTTTCAATATTTACTTCACTGAAATTGAAAAATAAAAATTGGCAATTTTCTCAACAAAAAGCGCAAATCCAATTGACTAATACCCTCCCCTCCCCTTTTCCTTCACAATAGCAGTAGGAAGAATTACATCTTGATATGATAAAAGGAGAAACATTTTTGTTAATATTAACAGTTTGTCC
This sequence comes from Monodon monoceros, assembly GCF_005190385.1. NCBI lineage: Eukaryota > Metazoa > Chordata > Mammalia > Artiodactyla > Monodontidae > Monodon > Monodon monoceros. The sequence goes on along the minus strand of NW_021703767.1, from coordinate 78,852,270 downwards.
CATTGCCCCCTTTATCCACAAATTCATGAATTCTCAGAATCTAACCTAGCTCACTCCTCAAACTTGAGTGACACTAGAGTGAAATGGGTCAGGGCAGCTCTGATCAGTGTTAAATGTCACAGCTTCTCCGTCAGAACTGCTTGATTAGTCAATGGAAGTAAAGTGACATGTTCTGAAAATACAACTTTCATGCCAGCTGAAATGAAAATTGGTCAAGAGGTTCACTGAGAATCTGTGCAGCTCTGGCATGGTAAGGCGGGAAGAATAGTGAGGTTATTGATTGGATTGATGTTACTCTTAATACATCAAGTGCTCTTAGCCTTCTCCTTTCAGGTGATAACTAACACTGTAGACCTTAGTGGTTAACCTGATTCCACCTTCCTTGAGAGGTATTTTACATCTCCCAGCCTCTTGGAGTTTGGTCTGCTCATAGACAACCTGTATTTTCCATTTTGGCCTTTTTATGCATGGAGTACCACAGTGCCTCACACAAAGTTGGCGTTCAATATAGTTTGAATGAATGAGTGTCCTCAAAGCACTGGAACTTGATTTATATCTGTTGGTTGAATAATTTGGATCCTGCTTCCATCCTCATCATGTCTAGATCCTTCCACCCTTTAAGGACCTACACCAGAATGTGAGCTCCTACTATATGGTTGGCATTGTCCTAGGTGCTGAAGTGTTCACCCCAGCAGTGAACAAATTAAAGTTCCTGCTCTCATGGAGTTTAAATTCTAGAGGGTAGAAAAGGGCAGTTAACACACACACACACACACACACGCACACGCACACGCACACACACATAGGGTTCAATGATATTAAATGCTAGGAAGAAAAAGATTAAGAAGATGGAGTATGGATGCAGTAGGGTAGATTATGGAAGTGCTGTTTTGATTAGGTGCGTTTGGATTGAGACCTGAATGACGTGTAGGATGTGTGAAAGATCTGGGGAAGAACATGCCAGGCAGAGGGAACAGAAATGCAAACCTCTGAAGCCCAAGCAGGTTTGAAATATGCAGAAACAAGAAAGGCCAGGTACCTGGAGTGCAACGATGGGGGAGAGTTGCAGGACATGAGGTCAGAGAGGCAGCCAAGAACCAGGTGCTGTAGGGTTTTATAAGCCGTGGAAGGACTTGGATTTTATGCTAAACGAGTTGAGAAGGCATAGTGTGTTTTGAGCTGAAGCATGGCATGTGCCGACCAGTTTTTTGTTGTTTTTTTTTTAACATCTTTATTGGAGTATAATCGCTTTACAATGGTGTGTGAGTTTCTGCTTTATAACAAAGTGAATCAGCTATACATATACGTATATCCCCATATCTCCTCCCTCTTGCGTCTCCCTCCCACCCTCCCTGTCCCACCACTCTAGGTGGTCACAAAGCAGGGAGCTAATCTCCCTGTGCTATGTGGCTGCCTCCCACTAGCTGTCTGTTTCACATTTGGTAGTGTATATATGTCCATGCCACTCTCTCACTTCATCCCAGCTTACCCTTCCCACTCCCCGTGTCCTCAAGTCCATTCTCTACATCTGTGTCTTTATTCCTGTCCTGCCCCTAGGTTCATCAGAACCTTTTTTTTTTTTAGATTCCATATACATGTGTTAGCATAGGGTATTTGTTTTTCTCTTTCTGACTTACTTCACTCTGTATCACAGACTCTAGGTCCATCCACCTCACTACAGATAACTCAATTTCGTTTCTTCTTATGGCTGAGTAATATTCCATTGTATATATGGGCCACATTGACCAGTTTTTAAATGAATGACTCTGGCTGCTCTGCAGAGAATAAACTGTAGGGGTAAAGGGCAGTAGCAAGAGAGCAGTTAAGAGGCTATTACCATAGACTGGGCAAGAGGTGATGGTGTCTTGGACTCAGGTGGTAGCCGAGGTGTTCCAATTGTGTCGATATTTCAAAGGTAGAGTTGACAGGATTTGCCTCCGGATTGGGTGTGGGGCGGGAGAGGCAGAGAGAAATCAAAGATGTCAACATTTTCTACGTGAGACTGGCAGAGTGCCTTCTTACTCTGAGTTTCTAGAGTATTTTTATAGATGTTTAACATTACTTACCATTTTACATCTAGTATTACTAGTAATAACTGAATGGAAAAACTCCGGGACTACAACCTAGCTAAGGCACACAGACCCTCTGTGTTAAACCTTGTATTACTGTCCTGTGCCTGTACTTGTACACTTCTGCACAGACGCGGGTCCCTTGTATCTTCTGATTTCCCCACATGGTATTATATAGCACAAGGTCTTCTGCATGCAGAGGTGCAATAAATGTCTCATCAAAGAGCAAATGAATTTGAGTACCCATGTATCACCTATTTTTCTAAAGAGTTGCCTGGTAGTCTGCTGCATACCAAACATAATCTTGCTTCTGAAGTGAAGATAACCTAATTAACATTTTCACTGAGCATGTATATGCACACCCATATGTGTGCATACATGTTTGCATATGTGTATGTGGTTTAAATAAAGGAGATGACTTATTGAAAAGCAATTGAGAGGTAGTTGCATATATTAGTTTTGGAGGGGAAAAAAACTTCTACTTAATTCTGTGCTGTTCCTTATTTGCATTTTGAAATGTAACTGGTTTAGAGGGGTTGACCCATTCTCTCCAGAAAGCAAGGAGTTTTATTTTAGACAAATTACTGGACTAGGTCCCTGCATTCAATGAAATACAGAACCCTTCAGGCTGTAATACCAGAGGTAGCATTTGAATGTAACGTCGACTAATTATTTGACCATAAATGACAGCTCTGAACATTGTGCTCTTTTGGCATCGTTTACTGCACTTGTGGGACATCTAATTATGAAAAAAATAAGTATTCTTCAGGGGTCTCTAGCAACACTGCCGCCGAAGAGCGAGAACACACTCTGTGCAAAACGTTGTTTAAATAGAAGTGCTTGAAAATCCTCCATTAATCTTCATTTTTGCATTTTGAATGCTTTCCTGCTCACACTTTTTGTATCAGGGGACTGAATGAGTCTGAACTGACTGTACAAGGATTTAAGTAAGAACTGGGAGGAGCAGAAATGGGGAAGCTATTTGCATTCCTGGAAGGCCGGGCTCAGCTTTATTATAATCTTTCATGGTACTTCATAAAAGGCAGTCTGGGGCTTCCCTGGTGGCGCAGTGGTTGAGGGTCCGCCTGCCGATGCAGGGGACACGGGTTTGTTCCCCAGTCCGGGAAGATCCCACATGCCGCGGAGCGGCTGGGCCCGTGAGTCATGGCCGCTGAGCCTGCGCGTCCGGAGCCTGTGCTCCGCAACGGGAGAGGCCACAACAGTGAGAGGCCTAAGTACCGGGAAAAAAAAAAAAAAGGCAGTCTGTTTTCCAAATGCTGTTTAGGGTGAGCTTTTTGTCTTTAAGTTTTAAATTGTTATAAAGGATGTTATATTTTATTTTCACCAATGCAAAAATATATGAAAGGAAAAGTGGAAGTCACTGATAGCAGCCTTCACTCCCCAGGGCTCACCCTGCTGAGTTTGGTACATTGTCTTCTAGGCTCTTGTTTTGTTTTTAAATTTTTATACAATATTTAAATGTTATTTTCCATTTACAGTTATTACAAAACATTGGCTATATTCCCTGTGTTGTACAATACATCCTTAACCCTCTCTTACACCCAATAGCTTGTACCGCCCACTCCCCCGCCGCCCCCCACTGTTAACCATTAGTTTGTTCTCTACATCTGTGAGTCTGCTTCTTTTTTGTTATGTTCACTAGTTTGTTGTATTTTTTAGATTCCACATGTATGTGATATAAGACAGTATTTGTCTTTGCCTGACTTCATAATGCTAAGTCCATCCATGGACTGCAGATGGCAAAATTTTGTTCTTACTTATGGCTGTTCTTACTTATTCCATTGTGTATATATATACCACACCTTCTTTATCCATTCATCTGTTGATGGACACTTAGTTGTTTCCACATGTTGGCCACTGTAAATAATGCTGCTATGAACATCCGGGTGCATGTATCTTTTCAAATTAGTGTTTTTGTTTTTTTCGGATGTATACCCGAGGTGGAATTGCTGGGTCATATGGTAGTTCTATTTTCCGTTGTTTGAGAAACCTCCATACTGTTGTCCACAGGGGCTGCACTTATTTTGTTTTAATATATGCAACTTTTTTGATTAGTTGTTTTGTCTTTGTTCTTGTTATTGTACAGAGATGGTTAAAAGACCCAAGTAAAAATATCATTTGTCTTTTGCCCTTTCTCACATTCAGTGAGTGTGCCTGAGAGTGATGGTACATGTACCATTTTGTTTCTATTCGCTGTTGCCAACTCACTCCCTGACCCCAGGAAGTGCTGGCAGGTGCCTTCCTCCTACTCCATACCACTGAAGTCTGCACCTTCACTGCTCTTGAGTCACCTGTTCTTTCCACAAAAAAATTTTGTTCATTCTCTTTGACAACACCTTCTGGGGTTGCTTTGACAACACCTTCTGGGGTTGCTCCCTGAACTGTGGCTGAAAGAAAGAATGGCTTCTCTTCTAAATGTCTGGACCCTGAAAGGACAGGAACTGGAAGAATGGAGTTGATACAGTGTACGAATTGCTGTAGACTTCGTGACATAAAGTTTAACACAAATTCTATATCTGAGGACAAAACTGATTTCTTTTTTCATTTGTTCTTTTGTTTTGCTTCCATTCAGCACTCCTTTACTGAGACTCTCCAACTGTCTTAACTCCCATTTGGGCACTAAGATGGAGGCCACATGGTCTGTTTGTTCAAATAGAGGAAATGAAATGTCATATAAATAACTTTCCTACAAGTGATGAGAATGCTTAGGGAGGTACACATAAAACAACCTGGGGAGGTTCAAGTGAGAGAAAGCTTATTGCTAGCCAGGAGAAGTTCAACTTCCGCCAAGCAAATTCATGATAAAGAAGGCCCTCTTTTCTTTTTTTTCTTGTGGGGGCCCCTGTGAGTTTGGTCAGTTTACATCATTTCTTGAATGGCTGAGGGCCCTGCATGTGAAAACAAACAAACAAACAGAAACTATAAAATAGTGTCAAAGAAAGATAAAGATGTGTTCACCCCATCAACATTTATGTAAACTGTTAAATATTTATAATATGGTCTGATAGCATACAGCCTCTATAATTAATGGACATAGCACTTCTACGATACTTTCCCATTTTAAATTAGGATCTATAATATCGATGATAACTAGACTCATGTTTTCTGTCTCTGAGGCTTTTAAGACATCATTGGGGAGAGATCACTTGGCAGAATTCATTTATCAGCTAAGGATTAATTTAACCCGCTGATCTCGACTGTTCTAGCTCTCCCTGAAGCTATGGTTCTGGATTCTGTGCACATTCCTGCCCCTCCTGGCATAAAAGAAATGGACCACATTGCTGCTTCTCCATACTGAAGACAAGAAATGAAAACTTAACATGCCCTGCTGAAACTGGAGCGGGGATGGTGTATTGGTGGAGTAACTGAAAAGCGGTAAATTGGAATATGGCCAAGACCGACACCCAGTCTCTTGAGGAAAATTAGAGCCTCATGTTTTGTTTTGTTTTTTTTGGTGGTTTTTTTTTTTTTTTTCCTTTGTCTTGCCTTCAGAGAAGATTGAGTAAGATTCAGTCTGTCCGGGAGATGACTGATGAAATATACCCCTTGGGTTATTTGCATCTCATTCCTGTAGAGTATAAAGAAGAACATTCCCAACCCATTATAACCATGGGCATGTCATAACAAACACCACCGCTTTCTGGAATATATTATTGAACTCTTGGTTTACCGAATTAGCCTGACAGCCCTCCCTATTGAATTGCCGCATTCTGAGCCGAGCTAGTCATATTTGGCTACGTGTTCACTTAGTACATTCAGGGATGCTAGGTTTACAGAAATGTGGTTGGAAACTCTTTAACTTTTAATTTTGGCACAAAGGAGTTCCCAGCTTTCAAATTCCTAATAATCTTTCTTCCTACTACTATTCAATTCATTGTTTCCCAACCTCTTTTCTGTAGACACTTTGGGTAAATTTTTACTATTTTTGCTTGATTTCTTTCCCTTCTTTCTTCTCACTTTTCATTCATTGCAGAAGTGGCTTGGCTTTCCGCCCTCTTTTCCATCCTGTCTTGGATACACAGTAATGCATTTGAATCTTTGAGCATACCACAATATGATTTAGATTAGGAAACTCTTCCTTTGTAAACCTCACTTGGTTTTGTTGATACTGCTGTGCCCAAGCTCTGAGTTAACTTAATACCATACTCTCAGTGAAGGTAAGGAAGGAAAAGTAACATATAATGGGTACCTAGTTTGCAGCAGACACTGGGCTAGGCTTCTTCTTATACAGTTTCTCATTTAATCTTCATGGTAACCCTGCTACGTGTGGGTTACCATTCCACTTTGCAATGTGGAATCTGGAGCTCGGAGATATTAAATATTTTGCCTGAGGATACGTGTCTGAGGTGAGCTATGAACCCAAACATCTCTGACTTCAAAGTCCATGCTCTTTCCACCTCATGCAAACCCATACAGAAGATCCAGATGGAAGCTTCAGCAGTTATGACATATCTATTACTTCAAAGTCTGTAATCCCAGAGCATGCATCCCGCCTTAGCAACTAGAGATGTGTGAATGAAATATTGGTATTCTGTTGTGTAAGTCATTGACAAAATGACTTTTTGATGCCATTCCAATCCCGTTGAAAATAATTATGATTATGTGGGCATCGGAATAATCAAGAAATATTTTTTAAGCCATTCCTACATGCCTAGCACTAGCCTTAGTTATTTGTATAATATAAAAGGAGAAAAATAGTCCTTCTGGATGGTAGATAAAAAGATGGAAGAATTGAAACAATCAAATAACTGGCACTGATTAGGTTAATTTACAGAGATGAGGCAGTGTGTCAAGTCACTTTTCGCTGGGGTATAATGAGAGCCTCGCAGAGGGAGCGCGTGGGTGTTAACCAGTTTTGAGGAATAATAAGATCTGAATGGATAGCCTGGGTCTCCATTTCCATCATTTAACTTCCTTCCCTGTTCAGAAGCTTCACCAAAACACACAAGTACAAAGGAGAGAGGGAGATTGGGAGAAAGAGGGAGACAATAGCTCCAGCAAACAGGAGAAATATCTTCGAGTCTGTATTTCCTGGTGTATGTATGGCTGTTTGGGTATGAAGAACAACACAGCACAAAGTGGTGGTGGTAAAATCGGCTAAGTTTAGAAGCCAAGTGTACGGAGTTTAGTTCCAGTCCTACCGTCAGGTTACTGTTAGTGTATAATATCCCAGCCCCCCCAGTGTCCTCCTGGGATTGTAGGGATTAGGCTGGATGATCATAAAGTTTTAATTCAGCTCTAGCGTTTAATAATTTTACAATTCTTACTGTGCTTTGATTGCCCACTGCAGTATGGGGACATATATTAACTACTTTAGTATGCATCAAAAGAGGTGTGTTCTTTCTCCTCGAAAATGTTAAAGGCTGACCTTGTTACAAAAAACATTCTGGGGCTTCCCTGGTGGCGCAGTGGTTGAGAGTCCGCCTGCCGATGCAGGGGACCACGGGTTCGTGCCCCGGTCCGGGAAGATCCCACATGCCGCGGAGCGGCTGGGCCCGTGAGTCATGGCCGCTGAGCCTGCGCGTCCGGAGCCTGTGCTCCGCAACGGGAGAGGCCACAACAGTGAGAGGCCCGCGTACCGCAAAAAAAACCATTCTGGAATCATGCTTTCAAAATTCTTAATTTTCAGTTTTCCTTTTTGTACCTTAATGTCTCTGCTGCTGTGTTCCTCTTTCTTATAATAGACACCAGTTTTAAGTTTTGGTGTTCTTCCCTTTTACATTGGAAGCCAGTTTTAAGTTTTGATCACTGAAATCCCCTTATTTATTAATGAGAAAGAGTACTAGGGGTGAAAGATTACTCATCTCTAATTCAGAATTTGAGATAGACTGGATAAAAAGATAATATTTTTGAGAAGAAAGCATTAGAAAAGGGAACATGCTGGAGAAAAAGTAAGTAGCAGTCACTACCATATTCTAGTGGACCCCAACCCTTGAATATTTGTCTATTCATGGAATGTTCTTGGTAAAATCCTGCCTTATACTTTTTGAGAGGATACACCAAATTGTTGAAACAGCTACACTTTATCCCAAGGGCAGGTTGTAGCGACTCTCAGTTAAGTGTTTTCACTCACCTACTCTGTTTCCCCATCTCTTAGGTAATTTGAAGTGGGTATAGGACAGGCCATTAGCACTGAAGTTGAGTCCAGGGCTGGACTTCAGAGCAGGATTAATGCGTCTCAAAGTAGCCCTTGAGTTTTCTAACTCTGTCCAGAGGTTACACTGTGAAGGATTAAAAACAAAAACAAAAATGTTTTCTCCATTCTTTTTTTTTATAGATTTATTTCTTTATTTCTTTATTTCGGTACGCGGGCCTCTCACTGTTGTGGCCTCTCCCGCTGCGGAGCACAGGCCCCGGACGCGCAGGCTCAGCGGCCATGGCTCACGGGCCCAGCCGCTCCGCGGCATGTGGGATCCTCCCGGACCGGGGCACGAACCCGCGTCCCCTGCATCGGCAGGCGGACTCTCAACCACTGCACCACCAGGGAAGCCCTATAAATTTATTTATATTTATTTTATGTATGTATTTATTTTATTTTCGGCTGCGTTGGGTCTTCGTTGCTGCACACAGGCTTTCTCTAGTTGTGGCGAGCGGGGGCTACTCTTCGTTGCGGTGCGCGGGCCTCTAATTGCAGTGGCTTCTCTTGTTGTGGAGCACGGACTCTAGGCACGTGGGCTTCAGTAGTTGTGGCTCTCAGGCTCTAGAGCGCAGACTCAGTAGTTGTGGCACACGGGCTTAACTGCTCCGCGGCATGTGGGATTTTCCCGGACCAGGGATCAAACCCCTGTCCCCTGCATTGGCAGGCGGATTCTTAACCATTGTGCCACCAGGGAAGCCCCTTCTCCATTCTTTATCATATGTCTTTGTGCTTAACAGAGGAAAAAATACGTGTTCTGTATCAGACAAATGATGACAGGGCAAAATCTTCATCAATACCTACAGTTCCTTCTCAATTGAAAACCCATCTCTTGTATTTAAGACCACTGCAGCCTCTTAAACAGATATTTATGCAGAAGGCAGGAAATGTCATGAAAGCAGATAGACCCTAAGGTGGCTCCTAATTATCCCCACCTCCTGGTATTCATACCTTTGTGTATGGCACTGCCCTTGAGAGTGGACAGGACTTGTGACTTGCTTCTAACCAATAGAATAAAGCAAAGGTGATGACATGTACAAGATTACTCATACAGGATTGTGCTTCATGAGACTGTAATATCTGTCCTACAAGGAGGCTGTCTCCCTTGGTGGCTTTGAAGAAACAAGCTGCCATGTTGTAAGCTGCCGTATGGAGGGGACCATGTGACAAGGAGTTCAGTGTAGCCAGTAGCTAAAAGAAACTGAAGGCTTCAGTCCAGCAGCCTGCAGGAATTAAATGTTGCCCACAACCATGTAAACTTGAAAGCAGATCCTTCCGCAGTTGAACTTAATGGTGAGACCACAATCCTGGCAGACACCTTGCTTGCAGCCCGTGAGACCCTGAGGCAGAGGACCCAGCTAAGCCACGATGGTACTCAGGACCCACAGAAGCTGAGACCATAAATGGATGTTGTTTCACTCCACTACATTTTTATCGGTATGCAGCAATAGTTAATACAATCATGTTATTTTTAGAATCCACCATTTTCTTCATCTTTCATTCTCTTCAGAATAGTTACTAAGTCAAAGTGGCTTGTTACCCCATCTTCAGAATCACTGAGGGTATTTTATTTAGGAATTGACTTATCTGTGGCTTTGTGTTGGTCCTTAATGTGCTCCTCAGTTTCCAGTATCTCTTCAAAGGAGATGTCCCTTGACTATGTGTTATAAGGAAGTTGGATAAGGTTGAAAATCATTGATACACCCTTGCTGAGTCCAGTTGAATTACATGAAGTTGAGTTCCTCTGAGAGCTGTTTTTAAATCTTTCTGAGCCATAGGTGGTATATCAGAACTTTTCCTACTGGAGAATGGGGCGTGGAGATCATTCTTTGAGCTGCTCTGTCATCTGCATTCTAGTGAAATTCAGTTAAAAATCACGAGAATAGGAGGCTTAAAATGAAACTACCATTTCACAAGGTCACTTTTGAGCCTGAAGAATGTTAGGGAAGTGGGGCAGGCCCTCAAACGGGCCAAAAGAAGGATGTGTCTGTATCAGAGCCGCCTCTTTCATCTCCCGCGGGCCTAGGTGACCCCCAGGTGTAGTTTGCTGGAAGACAGGGGCTTGACAGTTTGGAAATGACAGAGGATCCTAATACTCTGAAACAAGTTGTAGCCCAGTGTGGCCCCAGTGTGGTCATGCCTCTTCTGACTTACATGGGAAATTACCAAACCCTCAACTAAGCTCGCTATCATTTCTTTATTCACCCAACGAAATGGAAGGTAAAGAGCTATTTGGAAAGTTCCCGGAAACACTACTTCATACTTCTATCTTTATAACACTCATCACATCATTCTAGCTTCTGTTCCAGTATCAGCAGAGCCCCTCTTCTTGGAGCTTCCATTTCCATCATGGTCCTGCCTTACGGCACGTTTCCCTCAATTTTGAATGAATGAGTGAATAAAGAAATGAATGAGCAGATAAGTATGCTTGAATGTTAATAAGACAAACCACATTCTTCTTCCCGTGAGGGACATTACATTTGGTATAGCTACATATAGCTCAGATTTATTTTATGAGTTGAAAGCCTTTTGTTAAACTATTTCTAAAACATTCTGAATAGGTCACCCAAAAGAATATGGGGAAATCAATTGGACTGTAACTTAACCAAGAAAGTATTGATTATCTTCTGGGCTCAGAATACGTTATACAATTCTGCATCACTAGTTAGCAGAGAACTCCTAAGGCTTATGAAGACTTTCCCAAGGACACAAAGCTCAAAAATATCAGGGAAGAGATATAAATCCTAGACTTGCCGATTCCAAACCTTATACTCTTTCCTTTATGCACAGACATATATTTAGCTAACATTTTCTGTGCATCCACTATGTCCCATGTACCATGTTAGATACGATGAGGGAATACAGATAAATAAGGCCTAGATCTTGCCCTTATAAGGAAAAAGATAATTAAGGAAGTGAAAATTCTGAGTTTTGTGGAAAGAAAGAAAAAGATGCGCAAAAAGAAGGCCAGGCTCAAGTGAGTGCAGTTAGATTATAAATCTGCCGATGTGGGTAGGTAACTTGATGTTTTCGAGAACTGTTTCCTCATGTGAAAAATGGGGGCTAATGATCTGCTTTACAGATTGGTTGGGAAGATTGAATGAGAAGACATGGGGAGTGGCTGACATTGAACAGACAATCCATAGTAGGAGTAGCAAAGTGAGCTTTGGGGTATGTTTGGTAGAGAGGCCCCTGACTAAGGGAGGAGTAGTGCTGGACAGAAGAAGCCATGTGGGATGGTAACTCAGTGACCTGGGCTCCAGTCACCCAGCAACATGTGACCATGGGCCAAGGCTTAAACACCTCAGACTCCTCAGGTGTAAAATGGAGATCATTGGAAGGCCCACCTCACAGGGTGGTTAGAAAACATGCAGATAACAACACAGGTGTGGCTGTAAATCATGAAAATCTGTGGGAAAGTTCACTCATTATTTTTCTTACTATCAGGAATATAATAGGAGCCACCTTCTTTAAGATTGTGCCCTTTCACCTGTTTGTAAAGTCATGTCTATTACCGTGTCCACTCTAGCCAAGCAAATGCACATTTCAGTATTTGTGATTATCTTGCTTTAGTTTGCCAAGACTTTGAATACGTGTGTGTGTGTGTGTGTGTGTGTGTGTGTGTGTGTGTGAAAACTACTTGGCCTCAGTGGAGAATTGGTGCATTTCTGTGTACTCATGAATGTGTTATATACACGCTCTATATAGCCACTTTGTACCTTACACTTGACTTTTCCACAAAGCTTAAGCTTTCTCCTCTAACAGAGACAAAATTAGTAGTAATAATAATAATAATGGTAAGCAGTTGTAATGGCTTATTTTGAAAACCTTATTCAAATACATTTCATATTTCTCTCCGTCCATAGAGACCATTCTAAGCATCTGAAACCTCCTGATGACTCAAGGTCATCGTCATGACTATCTATTATTGACTCTGCTGTAATGCAGGAATTTGTCTTTCCTGTCCCCTCAGGCTGTCAGCTGCCATTTCTGCTGTCACTGTGCCTCGCCTCTCACAGTCTTTCCCACCACCTTCTAATGTTTACTGGTTCTTATCTCCTCTGGTATGAGGAACAGCAGCAAAATGGTCATTAGAATTGTTGGTGAATATGAGCCAATAAGCACTGAATGCTCATTGCTTCCAGAGGAACATCCATCAGAGGAAAGGATCATTTTATTCTGGTATTTTTAAAATTTTTTATGTATTTATTTTTAACATCTTTATTGGAATATAATTGCTTTACAATGGTGTGTTAGCTTCTGCTTTATAATAAAGTGAATCAGCTATACATATACATATATCCCCATATCCCCATATCCCCTCCCTCTTGCGTCTCCCTCCCACCCTCCCTATCCCACCCCTCTAGGTGGTCACAAAGCACCAAGCTGATCTCCCTGTGCTATGCGGCTGCTTCCCACTGGCTATCTATTTTACATTTGGTAGTGTGTCTATGTCAATGCTACTGTCTCACTTCATCCCAGCTTACCCTTCCCCACCCCCATGTCCTCAAGTGGATTCTCTACATCTGCGCCTTTATTCCTGTCCTGCCCCTAGGTTCATGAGAACCTTTTTCTTTTTTTCAGATTCCATATATATGTGTTAGCATACAGTATTTGTTTTTCTCTTTCTGACTTACTTCACTCTGTATGACAGACTCTGGGTCCATCCACCTCACTCCAAATAACTCAATTTCGTTTCTTTTTATGGCTGAGTAATATTCCATTGTATATATGTACCACGTCTTCTTTATCCATTCATCTGTCGATGGACACTTAGGTTGCTTCCATGTCCTGGCTATTGTATATAGAGCTGCAATGAACATTGTGGTACATGACTCTTTTTGAATTATGGTTTTCTCAGGGTATATGCCCAGTAGTGGGATTGCTGGGTCATATGGTAATTCTATTTTTAGTTTTTTAAGGAACCTCCATACTGTTCTCCATAGTGGCTGTATCAATTGACATTCCCACCAACAGTCCAAGAGGGTTCCCTTTTCTCCACACCCTCTCCAGCATTTATTGTTTGTAGATTTTTTGATGATGGCCATTCTGACTGGTGTGAGGTGATACCTCATTGTAGTTTTGATTTGCATTTCTCTAATGATTAGTGATGTGGAGCATCCTTTCATGTGTTTGTTGGCAATCTGTATATCTTCTTTGGAGGAATGTCTATTTAGGTCTTCTGCCCATTTTTGAATTGGGTTTGTTTTTTGATATTGAGCTGCATGAGCGGCTTGCATATTTTGGAGATTAAACCTTTGTCAGTTGCTTCATTTACAAAAATTTTCTCCCATTCTGAGGGTTGTCTTTTCATTTTGTTTATGGTTTCCTTTGCTGTGCAAAAGCTTGAAGTTTCATTAGGTCCCATTTGTTTATTTTTGTTTTTATTTCCATTTCTCTAGGAGGTGGGTCAAAAAGTATCTTGCTGTGATATATGTCAAAGACTGTTCTTCCTATGTTTTCCTCTAAGAATTTTATAGTGTCTGGCCTTACATTTAGGTCTTTAATCCATTTTGAGTTTATTTTTGTGTATGGTGTTAGTGAATGTTCTAACTTCATTCTTTTACATGTAGCTGTCCAGTTTTCCCAGCACCACTTATTGAAGAGGCTGTCTTTTCTCCATTGTATATTCTTGCCTCCTTTATCAAAGGAGGTGACCATATGTGCTTGGGTTTATCTCTGGGCTTTCTATCCTGTTCCACTGATCTATATTTCTTTTTTTGTGCCAGTACCATACTGTCTTGATTACTGTAGCTTTGTCGTATAGTCTAAAGTCTGGGAGCCTGATTCCTCCAGCTCTCTTTTTCTTTCTCAAGATTGCTTTGGCTATTCGGGGTCTGTTGTGTTTCCTTACAAATTGTGAAAATTTTTGTTCCAGTTCTGTGAAAAATGACATTGGTAGTTTGATAGGGATCTGGCATTTTTTTTCCAATTGCTATTTTACCAACACAGAGCTGAGTCTGCTCCTCCTGCTGCTGCTTCTTCATCATCATCATCTTCTTTTCTTTTCCATCTCTCAGGGAAATGGGAAACGTAGGCTCTGACTATATGCTTCCTTACCCTCTGCTCAGATTTTGTTCTTCAGTCATAACAATTAGAGGAGTGTTTCTAAATTGGGTCACAGCTGATTGTCTCAGTTCACTGTGGCTTTAAGAACAAGCTAATTTGAAGCCACATACTGTTGGCAGCTTTCATCCATTTATTTGGACTATCAAGCAAGAATGCTCACAATCTTTCAAATGAAAGAAGACATCTTTATTTCCAGTTCACACCCTTCATAATAAGAATGGTATCTGAAATCAAGCCAAAAAGCATAACTTAGTTCTCTAACTTCGTATTACAGATGCGTGCAGTAATGGAAGAACACTTCCTTACTCCCCGGCCTTATCCCCAAATCAGCAGCAGAAAATGATGGTGACACATTCAGACTCAAACAGCAGCACGAAAAGAAAGAATCATTTGCTTCAATTTATAGGAAAGGCCTCAGCTTTCCTGAAAGTGTAACTTTAGGAAGTAAGTAGAGATACAGACCCAACAGAGGAAGATGCCTTTACTTAGAAGTCATGTGTGAAAGGATCATTGTGTCATTGTTACTGAAAAGGAGTCTGTGTAATAGTCACCCAAACTTTGAAATTAGGGAAAATCTCATTATGAAACACAGATCTCGTTTTACTCTGGTTAAGGCCAGAACTTAGAGGCTGGAAAACTAATTTCCCAAAAGAAGTGAGGACTTCCTGTTACAGAGAAAATGGAGCTGAGAACATTAAGTGGGCTGATTCTCCAGGCTCGGGGGCTGATGGATCCCCACTGCATCTTCCCAAGTTCACTTCCCGTTTAAGTCCTGGGAGACAGCCAGCGTCACGAGTCCATGTTAGGACACACTCCTATTGCTCCCTCCTTCCTTTCTTCCTGGGACAGCCCTCCCCACCACAGGCTCTGCCTCCCCCTCGCCTCCAGGAGGTACATCCTGAGCTGTTGCCCTCCCAAGCTCAAGTGATCTCTCTGGGGAAACTGTCCAAGGCATTAGACCTACTCTTCTCTGAAATCTCTTTGATCACGATGTACCTACAACGATGGTAACTTACATAATGCCTTATCTTTACGCCATCTGCAAGCTTCCTGAGGGCAGGAGCTGCTTCTAATTTATCTGCTTCCCTTATGAACCTGCACCCCAATGCAATTCTCAAAGTATGCTTTTAACCAATATTTATGGAAGGAAGGGAGAGAAGGGAGGGAAGGTGGGAAAGCTGAAAGGAAGGATATATTACAACTATAGAAAGCTTATATCTAAGGCCCTAATGTAATAATGCTAAATAATACTTTTGACTTGTGTGCCGTTTTTACCACGTACAGATTTTCGCTATTTCCGTAGCATTCATCACTACCCTAATATTGTGTGCATGGGTGTGTAGTGTCTATCTGCATGTGTATCTTTTTAATATGTGTGTATATTGCTCCTCTCTCTCTGCTTCTCTCTCTCTCTCTGACACACACACACACACACGCACACACACACACACGTTGTGTGCACCCACAAGCATAAGCTCTCTTAGGGCAAGGACATTGTTGTGTTCATGACTGTATCCCCAGCTACTTGAACAGTGCCTGACAAAGAGGGGAAGCTCAATAAATATTTGTTAGATGAATGAATGAAGATATTAACTCTTTGGTCATCCAAACCTTGTGAGGTGAATACAACACCATGCTTGTCTTTGCGTTTCGCAGGTAGCAAACCTAAAGCCTCGAGAGCACTCAAGGTCACATAGCTAGTCATGGGCACAACCAAGACTTGAACTCAGATTTTCTATTTCCATATCCTTTCCCTTCTGTCTTCTGGGAATTTGCTATATTAGTAGCAAAGCAAGAAAAGTCACACAAGGAAAATTTGTTTCCAAATTTAAATGCATGATGCGTACACAAGAAATGACTGGCTTTTCAATCCAATGATAACACAGATTGTGTGATTTTTTGGGGAGGAAAAACCTTTCTTTTCCGTCTTCTTGCCTTTATTAGCATATGTGTCAGTGTATGCACACATACACACACACACACACACACACACACACACACACACACACACACACACCCTGCAGCTCTCAGCTTGTACTTTTCCCGTCCCTTGTTAATTCCTCTTGTAGACTCTCCCTGCCCTGATAGCACCGGTACCTGTCAGCCAAGTGACATGCAGTAGGGTTTGTTATGGTCCCTTTGACAAGTGCAAAGGGCTTGAAGGAAGCAGCAGAGCAGGCATTTCAGGAGTAGAACTAGGCTGGGCTGTTGTCAAAAGTTTATGTTCACCCTAATTATAGCTCACATTGGCAAACACAGTAAACATCCATGCAAATTACTAAGTTGTACTGAGTGTCCAAGGATGTCAATAATCACCATGAAATCTGAATGAAATACCATGTTTTGCTGAAACAGAAGGCAGGCATCCCATGCCGTCTCCCCCTATCATTGCAGACGGATTTGGTGCATACACACCAGCCAGGAAAGGACACCCCTTAAGGCCCTGATGCATGGAAGGACCTGGAGACATTTGGCAGCAAATTGACGTGTAGCAACAGTCACTTTCTATTCTCAGGCACCACTCTGTTTTGCTTTTATCTTAAAACAGGATGACCACAAAGAGGAATAAGGTATACAGTGATACAGGCTCCTACACTGAAGTACAAGAGAAAACAAGCATTTGCTTATATCCGAAGCCCATGAGGGGAGAGATGAGTCAGTAAAAAAACTGTACAAAGGAGATCTTAAGTCACAGGCTCTGTGGCAGCGGCAGTGAGAAGCCCATGAGCTCCCCAAGGCCTCTCTTCTTACTCAGACAGATCATAATGGGGTGAAAGGCATGTCTACACATTCATGAGTCTGATTCTCCATTAGACCGTGAGTCAGGCTGTAGTCCATGAACTTGGGGTGCTCGGTGTAGGTAGGACTCATTTCTTGCCCTTTTCCTTTCTCATAAATGGCTCAGGAGACTCACTGGAGACCCATGTGAGCGTCTCATCCTGGAATTAGCACCGTGGACATGCATGTCCTCTGAGCTTCCTGGATTCACCCGATGAAGCGCACGCCTCTCCTTTGGTTTCACCTCCTGTATGTGGTTTGCAGAGGTGGGCTGTTTGGGTTTCCCGCCCATCCACGACTGGAAGTTTCTGTTTCCACATTTTGACTGCCAGTTCTATATTTGGTCAAAATCCTGCTTTCTGCCTGGTTTCCTAGGGAAACAGCTTGTCAAACTGCTGTGTTTTTGGTCCATCTGCCTTGCCCGCTTGGGTTTTCGATTGTGCACTCTGATTATTTCCTAATCTGACAGAAAGGCACAAGGCGTGAAATGAGGGAAAACTCTTGAAATTTCTTAAAGGCAAGTTTATGAAAATGAATGGTCAGTTAGGAAATCACAGTTGGGGAGGTAGAGAGGGCAGTTGGTGTTTGTGTGTTTCGAGTTGTCTATATGTTTACAGCAAGTAAGCCAGTGTAAGTGAACAATAGGAGGGTCAAGACATCTTATTCTATAGATGCAAAGATATTACATATAAAATATCAATGTAGGGCATCCCTGGTGGCGCAGTGGTTGAGAGTCCGCCTGCCGATGCAGGGGACACGGGTTCGTGCCCCGGTCCGGGAAGATCCCACATGCCGCAGAGCGGCTGGGCCCGTGAGCCATGGCCACTGAGCCTGCACATCCGGAGCCTGTGCTCCGCAACGGGAGAGGCCACAACAGTGAGAGGCCCGCGTACTGCAAAAAAAAAAAAAAAAAAAAAAATCAATGTAGATACAGTAACACCCCTGTAAGGACCATCCAGTCAGAAGTATCAGCTATGATGTAGTTAAAGAAATAAAAGACGTGAAGTCAGGAAACCTGAGTATTTATGTCATTTGAATCTCAGGCTGGATCTTTTCATCAGCACAAGCACCTCATTTTACGTTTGGAATTAAGACCCCCTGTGCTGAAGATACTGCCCAGCAAGCTGCATTTATTAAGGAAATGTGCGTTCTTTTCCAGTTTTTATACTCCAGCTCAGACACTTTGATCATACAGCGATACAACCCATGTCACCGCAATGAGTTGATATTCTATCAGTAAACAGGCTAACCCCAGCCAAATACTTGTGTATTTTAGGCTTTTTAAAATTTTGAAGTCATCCTGAAGCTCTATTATCCAGGTATCATGGCACACCAGGCCCTAGGGGCAAAAGGTTGAGGACCATTAACCTAGATGATTTCTAAAATGTTCTCCAGGTCCTTAGGTTAAACTCTCTCCCAAACTCTTTTGGGGAGTGCAAGCTGGCAGAGGAGGAGAAGGAAGTATGTCTTCTTAATTATGGAACACCTATGTTCACCTTCCCCGGGGAGTTATGTCAGTGGGCCTAAGGTCTGCCAGGTTCTTGCATATTCCTAAGATAGTTCTGGCTTCCTGAAGTAATAGATGAGCCAGATTCTCCCCCAGTGGTTCATGGGTAGACGGTTTGTGGGGAGCAGGTGTCCAGGTCACATTCCACAACATCATCACACGCCTAGTGTTAGAAACGGAGCCCTCAGCAGATAGAATCTGTTGTTTCGTTTAATTACTTTTCAAGATGCCATTACCAGAAATTTTATGTAAATACATATTTTATTCCCCGACACATGTTAACATGAGACCAAAATTATACAGCACTGAGAAGAAAACAAAAATTCCTTTTTACTAGTTTTCTCTGTGTGCTATTGGGAAGATGCTATAGGATAACAAAGGTGCTCAGTCTTAGCCAAAGCCTCTTGCTTTGCTATTCGGTTTGCAGAATCATAGGAATGTGGCATTGATACTCATTAGTTCAACACAATTCATTTCAATGAGCATTTACTGTTTGCCTTCTCTGGGTCAGGTGCTGGGTCCATGCTGTGAAAGTATGGACACTACTAATCCCGAAACAAACACTGAAGAGCTCCTATAGAGAATGGACTTGAGGATATGGGGAGGGGGAAGGGTAAGCTGTGACAAAGTGAGAGAGTGGCATGGACATATATACACTACCAAACGTAAAATAGATAGCTAGTGGGAAGCAGCCGCATAGCACAAGGAGATCAGCTTGGTGCTTTGTGACCACCTAGAGGGGTGGGATAGGGAGGGTGGGAGGGAGGGAGACGCAAGAGGGAAGAGAGATGGGAACATATGTATATGAATAACTGATTCACTTTGTTATAAAGCAGAAACTAACACACCATTGTAAAGCAATTATACTCCAATAAAGATGTTAAAAAAAAAAAGAGTTCCTATAATGTGCTAGAAGCATATAATGTACACTACTGGCTAGGCAGTAATTGGTGCCTCAGAGGGGGTACTTATCCATTTATCAAGTACTTATATTGCACTTATTACGTGTCAAGCACTGTTCTGTTTATTAACTCATGTCATCCTCAAAACAGCCTGTTGAAATGTGAGCACTGTGATTATCTCCATTTTGCACTGATGCACAGAGAGGGTAAGTCATCTGCTCAGAGTCACACAGTTAATAGCAGCGGGTCCAGGCAGTAGGCTCTGGTGTTTGTGCTCATAAGCACTATGCTATGCTTTGAGAGGTGAGAGGAAGAAGAAATTGCTTTGGGTTCAGGGTCAAGGAATGAGGCATCTGAAGTAGGACGTGAAGACAAGTAGCACTGACCCTACAGAGGATGTTTGGGACTGTCTGGCTCTTGGCATTCATGACGGTGGACATGTGGACAGTGGACAGTGGACATAATATTAGGTAGCCTTGAGGTGGAAAATGGCCTCTGTGGTTGTGTTGAAAGAATAGTCATTTCATTTGTCTGTGTGAGGCCACTAGGCAATTATAGGTCTAAGACCAGCATGGCAAGCGAGCACGCCTGTGTCCGCTGCAGCACTGTGCTCAAGATAGAGAAGCTAACTGCTAATACCTGCCGTCCTGAGAGAGAGCACCCTCAGGTGCATAAACCAAATTAAGCAAGCTGGACCACTTCCCTAAAAGGTATTCACCTCTCTGTTGGTGAAGGAAGCTTTCCAAATTCAACCCATTTGCTTTAGTACAACCCATGTCCCGCTGGAGCCAAGGAATTCTGAGTTGTAGACATTTTTCTTGCTCCCTTGGTCAACCTTCTCTACCCTTCTTAAATAATTTCTGGGTCACCCCTTCCTAGGTAGGGATGAGTCTCCACTGAGAAAAGGAGAGACAGGAGTAAAGAGCCCCCTGAAGGGGGTGCCCTTTAGCAGGGCAAAGTGCTGAGGAAAGCTTCTTTGCCTGCCTGGGCATCAGTTCCAATGGCTCATACACAGCTGCAGCTCTTCTCCCTTCTCCACGGTGCCGGCTTTATCAACCAGCAGGACGAACCCGCTGCCTGGGAGCTGCACAGCTCCCTCTTTCAGATGCCTCTTGAAATCTTTTGGAAAAACATTTGATATCACAGCCTGTGCTGAGTTTAGCTGCCATGCTTAGTTTATCACCTATGCTTAAAAATTTTCTTAATTTAACAACCGATTTTCCTCTAAAGGTTCTCTTTCCTCTACCAAGCACCACCTCCCTTTTCTTCACTCAGTTTGGCCATTATTTAGGCCAGTGTCAGAGGTATTATTAGGCACACAAACAGGTCCAAAGGATGACTTTTTACTCTTGGAGGCAAACGTGGACATACTGAGAGCTTCATTTTCCCTCCATCTTTGTGAAGACAGTGATGCAGTCAGGATATCACCATGGCCTAATGTGTATAATTACTGGCTTTGAAGGCAGGCAGCCCTGGGCCAGAGTGTGTTATGCATAGTTCACCTCACTGAGCCTCAGTTTCCTCATTTGTATAATGGGGATATTATCTGTACTTGCCTCACAGGGTTTGTTTTTTTTGTTTTGTTTTGTTTTGTTGCGGTACGCGGGCCTCTCACTGTTGTGGCCTCTCCCGTTGCTGAGCACAGGCTCCGGATGTGCAGGCTCAGCGGCCATGGCTCACGGTCCCGGCCGCTCCGCGGCATGTGGGATCTTCCCGGACCGGGGCACGAACCCGTGTCCCCTGCACTGGCAGGCGGACTCTCAACCACTGCGCCACCAGGGAAGCCCATCATAGGGGCTTTTGGATTAAATGCGATAATCTAAATACTTAGCCCAGTGCCTGCACACTCTCAGTGTCCAATAAATGTAGGTATTATTAATACTGATAACAACATGAAGGATGAATCATACCAATCAAAGTACCAGCTCTTCCTCTGGATGATTTTATTTTATGTAGCCACAGGCCTATACGAAAGGCAGTGATGATAAGGAGAAGGTATAGAAAGTTCTAGCCTCCATTAAACTAAGTTGAGTGGCTCCAACTTATCCCCACAGCCGTTCTTGCAACTCTTACCCTGACTGATGGCTCTGGGGAGAAATCTAATGGGCACCATGGATGCAGGAGGGATAGAGGATTCCCATGAGGAATGCCAGACAATAAAAAAGAGAGAAGTTGACCTGGTATACGACTTCCAGTGTTTAAACTAGCACTTGTTCTTGTCCCCATTTGCTGGTCAGAATTATCTGAGGAGCCTTTTAAACACACCAATTCCTGAACTTCATCCCCAGAGATACTGATTTAATTGTTCTTGGGTGGGGAGTGGGTATTTATTATTTTTTAAGCTCCCCAAGTGATTCCATTGGGCAGCCAGGCTTCAGAACCCATGACTTAGAGGATGGGGGAACCGAGGGAGGAAATGGAAATGCTCTGACGGCAACCACGAGAAGAATCAACGTGAGACAGACTCATCAAGTGCTCAGGGGGGCTGGTGCTTTGCTTCTGCTCCATCTCTTATCTCTGGGCCACATTTGCAGGCAGTACAAAAAAAGCAGGGGCAGGGGGACGTCAACATCAAGGATATGAAAGTTGCTTCTAATCTTCAAATAGATAGTAAGCAGGGGCTTTATGACTCTAGCTTGGGGACCAGCAAAGTCACCTGGTATGTGCGTGCTGAGGTGAAGTATATGTACCGATGTGAGCGCCTCAATGTCAGGCTCTCTGAAAGGACAGATTTTCTTAATTTGGCTTGCTGTCAAAATAATAAAGGAATTCTGTGGCTTTCTAAGGAGTCTTTAGATTTATATGCTTGGTTACAGCTTATCTCTTTTCTCCATGCTTTCTCATTTCCAGTTTCCAAATTATGGGAAATCATCTAGTTCAGTTCCAGCTGCCTCACGTTAGAGATGAGCAAACTGAGCGATGCCCGACATCTCACAGTCCTGTAGGAACAGATCTCTTGTCTACGCGGGCAGTGCATCATGGTCTACTCAATACGGGGTTCAAGGATGGAAGGGCTAACTTAGGAGTGTCTCCAACTTTCTCCTACTCCTTCTGTTTTCTTGACCAGAGCCTGGACTGTTCCCATGCCATCCTGGCTAACCATGTGTCTTATTTTCAAAGATGACTGAAGTTTCTTCCTTTTGAAAACACAGTTCTTACCTTAACTGCCCTAGGCACCACCGCAGAAGAACCATGACCTTGCTGAGAGCCACTGCATGCCAGATGAGACTCAATTTTCCCTGAGTACTTAGGAGAGGAAGAACAATAATGCATATGATGGGCTTTTGGCCCTGCACCCAGATCCTTGAGGAGAAGATACAATTTGCCACAGCTTATATTCTGATTTAAAGAAAAATGTTTTGTTCTGATGTCACTTGTCTAATTAATAGTAAAAAAAAAAAAAAAAAAAGGGCTGAATTTTCCCTATGCAATGTCATCCAGCCTTTGAGATTTTAGAGTTAGATGGCCCAAATCCATTGTCTTCTGTGAAGCTTCCTAATGGATAAATCTAACCCTGGTGTTCACAAGGCGTTATTGTATTCAGGGCTCATACATAGCACTGATCGTTCCCTTCTCATATTCGTGTGTTCATTCAGTGAACATTTGTTGACGGCCACCTCCATGGCCAGGTGGTTGGAGGTTAGGGAAATGGAGCACAGGGCATATGGAGGGGCATGAATAGTGAAAGTTGAGGCTATGAAGGCAGGCTGCAAAGAACTTTGTAAAGTAATTCTCAGGGAATTGGCAAAGAGCACCCAGCAGAGGTGTGTGAGAACAGAGGAGTGGCGTAAGTGGATTTGTATTTTAAGAGAGAAAACATCTGATTATGGTTTATCCATTCAGCAGACACTAATTAAGCACCTTCTGCATGGCAGACACCACGCTTGGCTCTGAAGATACAAGAAAGAATAAAAAATGGTCCTTGCCCTCAAGGAGCTCACAGTCTATTGAGTTGCCTTTCTGACTTTCCCACTAGATTGTGAGCTCCTGGAGGGCAGGCACTTTTGTTCAACTGAAAAAAAAAAGTGCAAGTTTCAGAGTTAAACCTGGATTCCAATCCCAGCTCTATTTATTTTTATTGTATGCACCTCAGTTCACTGATCCGTAAATCAGGGCTCTTAGCGCCTGCCTCACTGAGGATGTGGAAAGATTCAGTGAGAAGATAGGATGTGCTTGACACGGCAGGAGCTTTGTAATCTGTTTCTTTCTGTATCACAGTGCCTGGCCTGTGGTACGCTTCCGGAAGTACACTTCTGATGTCTGGCTGGTGGGAAGGCCTGTGTACTCTGGTGCCTGTAGGTTGGGGGGATTTCAGCCTAGGATCTGTAGCTGGCAGATCTCTTCTCTGCTTGGGCAGTGATCAAGTTGCTTACTCCAGGCTGTGAACTGCAGTCAGGACTGTATTGCCTTGTGGATCCTCAGTCCCTGAATCCCAGGCATGCATCTTGTAAAAGTCAGAAGCAAAGTCAAAGGAAAATGACGAAATTTTCTCTCTGGCCAAAATGTTATCACTTCATCAAGGGCAACAGAACTTCTTGGCAGGAGAAGTTGATTTGCCTGTGCTTATAATTGTACTCGCAAGTGACTGAGTCCTTCTCACAGTGGCTTAAAGGGGTGGCGTTGGCTGTCCCTGGTCTTTGTCTGACATTTTGTTGTTTTCACATTTTCACAATTCATGATGTCACTCATTCCTAATAAAATCTCTCTGAAGTCCATATGGTCGGAATTTGAACACTTTACTGTGTTCATTCAGTCACCAAGGAGATTGAGACCCACAAAAGTAAACTGACTTGCCCAGTCATAAAGCTCCTTGTGCTATGTGTTTGTAAGAGGTTTGCTGTTACGTCAGAGAACCTGTGAGGATAGATACTAGTACATTTTTGTCTGATTAACCCATGATGGTATGTCAGGAGATCTGCGTTCGTTTTTTGACTCGGTGAGTGAGCGTGGGCAACGCAGAATGGGGTTCTTAAGACTCATATGCTTCTCTGACCTGTGAAATCACTGTCTCTCTTTCCCTGACTGATCACAAGGTAAACCTGTTCCATCATAGACCATGTCTTCAATATATTGACCATATTTACATTTGACAAACTCTTTTTTTTTTTTTTTAAACATCTTTATTGGGGTATAATTGCCTTACAATGGTGTGTTAGTTTCTGCTTTATAACAAAGTGAATCAGTTATACATATACATATGTTCCCATATGTCTTCCCTCTTGCGTCTCCCTCCCTCCCACTCTCCCTATCCCACCCCTCCAGGCTGTCACAAAGCACCGAGCTAATATCCCTGTGCCTTGCGGCTGCTTCCCCCTAGCTATCTACCTTACTACGTTTGTTAGTGTGTATATGTCCGTGACTCTCTCTCGCCCTGTCAAAGCTCACCCTTCCCCCTCCCCATATCCTCAAGTCCGTTCTCCAGTAGGTCTGCGTCTTTATTCCTGTCTTACCCCTAGGTTCTTCATGACATTTTTTTTCCCCTTTTGACAAACTCTTAAAGATTTCTATAATGCTTCCAAGGGTAGTTATCTTCAAACCTACTCTGTGAAGTATAGGTAGAACCCACTTGGTCCAGAATAAGGTCTAGAGAGATCAGGTGACATATGCTAGGTCATGTGACTAGTATGTGGCAGATTTAGGGCTGAAACCCTAGTCCTCTGGCTCTGACTCTGGTATTTGTTATAGTATCTGACATCTCAGGCTCCATCTGACCTCCTTGCTGTTTGCTGTGGGTTAGGCTTTCCGTTTGGAAGTTAGAACTTGCCAAAGCTAAACTGACAAGCTTCTAAGTTTGCCATAGTAATGCAGGTGTGATATACCCTTCGAAGTGAAAAATGCGTGGCTTTAAAGGGACTGCTCCACGCGTTTAAAGAGAAGTTTTCATTTATTTCCCAATTTTACCTCTAATTTTTTTTTAACATTCCGCAAAATGTTCCAAGTTTCTTTAATCTACAAGTTGGAAGTGAGAGGTTGGCCTAATTTCTGTGTTCCCTTCGAGCACAAGCAATAACACATTTTAAAGGATGATAAATAGCAGTGTGAAATATAGATGGGTTCTATAAATACTCACCAAAATCCCTGTAGTCAGAACCAGGTAGAATAAGAGAATAGTCACGGCATTCTTCTCTCCTTCCCCATCCTCCCTCTTCTAGAGGTAGTTTCGTGGTTAAGAACACAAACACTAGAGCCAGACAGTCCAGGATTTGAATCTTGGCTCTCCCTGTACTACCTGCAAGACTGTAGACAATCTATCTAACCTTCCAGGGCCTCTGTTTTCCTCATTTGAAGAAACAGGTCTAATGCTATTTCATGTAATTTGTAGAACATTGATTTAGTACAATGCCTGGACATTTTTAGTTGGTAATTATGGTTACCTCTTATCACTGTTGTTTATCTTCATCCAAGACCCTTTTTCTTACCCTTTAGGATACGTCTGTCTGTGTCTTTTCCATAGAGAAGAAATAGTACCAGCTACATTTAACGTCAGTTTATGCTACTGTGTTGTGGGGTGTTTTGCATTTCTAATCTTATCTTCACCTTTCTAATCAAAGTGCTGACTCATGCATATCTGCCACCTTGTGCCGGCTCAGTAAATACGATTTGGATTAATAAATTTTAATTTTAACTTACGAGAGCAACATAGCCAAAAGTTTAGAAAACAGAGAAGCGAAAACACCGACAGTGCAACACTCATAATACCACACATGGTATAGCAGTCAAGGCCATGGACTGTAGTTGTATTTGAATCCTGGCTGTGATACCTTGAGCACTATACTTACAACTCCAGGCTTCAGTTTCTTCATCGCTGAATAAAGACAATAAGAGTAACTACCTGAGCAGGAGGTTGGGAGGGTGAGGTGCATTTGAAGCATTTCGAACAGGTCCTGACTCGCTAAATCTTAGCTTGGAGAGAACCGGACCCAGAGAGGGGAAATGACTATCTAAGTTGAATTTAGCAAGTTTATGGCAAAGAGGGACCTAAAATTCCTAACCACCAGGCTGCTCTGTGTTTGTTTCCTATAAAGACTTCTTAGTTGGGGAAAGTAATTTTTGACTCCTAGTTACTATCCAAGATTGCAGATTAAGCTAAAGAGACAGTAAAGCACATTTAGCTTTTTTTTCAATCTGGTTTTGTGTGACAGTGTTTCATATCAACTGGAACATAGATGCCTATGTAGATTTCTAAGGGGCAAATGGGGAGGATTCCTGAAAACGTACAGCCAAGCTTTTCTTAAAGACAGCATATCGCTCTGTGGAACCTGCAAAAGCAAATAAACAAACAAATAAATAAACAGCTTCCATCATGATTCTCATCTTTTATGTGTTGGCACAGCCCTTGCGGCAAAATCCCAGGGCCCCCATGTTTCTCTACTCTGACCTTCCTCTAGGCACTGAGTTGTTGGCGTCAGAAATCATCACAGCTACTTGTATGCTCATTTTCTTCAGCCTCTCACTAAAGCAATCATTTTTTTTTTAAGATCAGCAGCGAAAAGCAAACATTTCAGTGAGCAGTATGCCCTCGAGTCTGGAGCAGCTGACCTGCTGTGCAGAGGTCATGGGCTGATCTGTTGACATCTCCTCCTGCAGCCTCATGTAGGGGTGGATGTCCCAGTAGACAGTTCCCTCACTTTCACTAAAGTCTTACGGACATCTTCATGCACAGCACAGTGAAACTAACAAAAGGGAACATAGAGGGCAGAAGAGCCGAAGGTCAATTACATGTGATTTTTACCTGAAATGAAAGATGATAACTGATCAACTTGACTCTCTCGTGTGTCCCTCCTGGGGTCTTCACCTGGAATGTCATTCTTGCTACATCTCTGCATGTCCAAATTCCATATTCATCCAAGACGTGCTTAAAATGCCACCTTCCCTTGTGAGTGTGCCTTCATCTTCCCAATGTGAGCCACCTCCTCTTTCTCTGTGTTCTGGTAGCATTGATTAAAACATTTAACTTGGGTTATTGTATTTTTGGATATATTTCCAGATGTCTAATATTGCCTACTACACCTCTTAGAGGGCAGGGCCATGTCTCAGTTATTTCTTTAATTTCTTTAGCTCTAGCACTTGCTAGGCACTCGGCAATTGTGCTTTGAGTAAATGTATTACTTAAAATTGTCTGCTCAGTTATGTTTAGTTTCTGTGCCATTAGGAACTTGCTAGGTTGCATCTCATATGTGAAACAATGTGATCTTTAATGTGCTTGATGTACTGTAACATCTTGTACTTGTTCTTCTCCCACAAGCTCATTTTATATTCAAGAAGCAATGTGAGCTGAGTCCATAACATTCAGCATTGTCATGAGGGTGGAGGCACTGCCTGCCGAGTGACCTGGGTCAGTCACTGCAATACGTCTCTTGGTTAGAAAAAGCATAAAGCCAGTAATAACTTGCTTCCTACCTATCAGCGAGGCTGGTTAGAATGACAGTGATGATGAAACATATAGAGTTTTTGATGATATCCATGGTGGTGTTATAACAATAACTGTTGTTAAGTTTCTGGCACTTAATGATATCAAATCCACTTCATTCTTTTTTTTTTTAATTTTATTTATTTATTATTTTTGGCTGTGTTGGGTCTTTGTTGCTGTGCGCAGGTTTTCTCTAGTTGCGGCGAGCGGGGCCCACTCTTCGTTGCAGTGCACTGGCTCCTCTTTGCGGTGGCTTCTCTTGTTGCAGGTTATGGGCTCTAGGCGCACAGGCTTCAGTAGTTGTGGCACGTGGGCTCAGTAGTTGTGGCTCTCGGGCTCTAGAGTGCATGCTCAGTAGTTGTGGCGCACGGGCTTAGTTGCTCCGCGGCATGTGGGATCCTCCCGGACCAAGGCTCGAACCCGTGTCCCCTGCATTGGCAGGCGGATTCTTAACCACCCCAGTTCATTCTTATTATAGTGACACTTTCAACCCCATCCTTCTGGGTCTTATTCTCTAGTTACTAGAACTTGAGAGGCAGTTTCTAGAATCAGTGTGGTTGGATACATATCCTAGCTCCTTCTCACACCAGCTCCGTGACTTTGAGCAAAGCTCTTCGGAGTCTCTGTGTCTGTTTCCTCATCTGTAAAGTGAGGTAGCAAAAGTGTTCGTGTAGTTGGATTATTTCAGAGGCCAAATGAGGTAACACATGTAGACAGTAAGTGACTCCATAAATGGTATTATTATAATCCCTGGGCATTGAATAAGGCCCTGGATCAAGAAAATTCTTACCAGAAGGAAGTATTTCTTTCAGAAAGCCATGTGTGTCATTAGGAAACAATGGAAGACAAAAAGGAAGACAAAAAGAGAGGGGAGATATTGAGGCCAACTTGCCTAGGACTCTGGACTCCCCTGTGACGACAAGTGGCTTGTGGGGTCTGCATCATGTGAGGAGAGACAC
Organism: Monodon monoceros; assembly: GCF_005190385.1. Classification (NCBI taxonomy): domain Eukaryota; kingdom Metazoa; phylum Chordata; class Mammalia; order Artiodactyla; family Monodontidae; genus Monodon; species Monodon monoceros. Next base: position 78,823,419 of record NW_021703767.1, on the reverse strand, counting down.
CTTTTGTGAAGTCAAGGAAAAGGAGACTGGCATGGGGGTGACACCAGCACAGCCTGCAGACTCCTCTGGGGACCACATCTGTTCGTGCCAGCTGTTGTCAGTCTGTGTAAGCTCGCCGAGAATAACAGCCATGATTTTCACGTTAAAGCAGCTTCCATCTCAGGATCTCAGAATGCTGCATAAATGGAGGTGAGGGCTCCCAAAGTCGTGCCAAGAGGGAATGTACTTTATGGGGCATCGAGAATGCATCACTGTGCTGAGTGCATCTTTCACTGTGGAAAAAGAACGAACTAGTTTCAAAATAGACCTCTTTCCTGATTTGAGCCCTTCTTGATTCCACCACTCATTTTTTAGGTGACCTGGGACAGCTCAGTTCCCCTCCTTGACTGTCAGTTTTCTCCTTATAAATGAGGGGATTCACCTACCACTAAATGATCTCTAGTGTGTTCTGTTTCTGGAATGCTCAGAGAGTGCCGGGGATCTACAGTTACCTCCCAGTAGACTACCGCAGACTACAGCGTTTTACATTTCGGTGAGGCCCAAGTTCTTATAGAATAGAATATTGCGTAGTGTTTTATTCATGCTTGGACTTTTAACCCAGCAGAAAAAAAATTATTACTTTGGTCACTAGGAAATGGTACTGTCTTTTAGTTTTTTATATCAGAGTATTAATGACCCTTTACATGATTTTTCCTTTGCTCACTTCTAGTACGGTGCTAGTTACCATTTCTTTTTACTGTTTTAAGATTTAGCATTACCCCCCAGAGATTGATAAAGGAAGTAGTCTTTTGAAGAGCAGTTCTACTTCTCTTGCTGAATCGTGAATGAAGACATCAAAAGTGGCCCTGTCTCTCTACTTCTTGTGCTCAGTCCACCTACATCAGAATTACCCAGGACGCTTGTTATTTTCTAGGTTGCCATCTTTCTAAACAGTAAATACTGCATATTTACAAAACAGAAACAAACTCACAGACATAGAAAACAAACTGATGGAAACCGAAGGGGAAAGGCAGGGGAGGGATAAATTAGGAGTTTGGGATTAGCAGATACAAGCTACGATATATAAAATAGATAAACAACAGGGTCGTACTCTGTAACACAGGGAGCTATATTCAATATCTTGTGATAAACTAGAAGGGAAACGAATATGAAAAAGAATATATTTACATATATTCAACTGAATCGCTTTGCTGTACACCAGAAATTAACACAACACTGTAAATTAACTATACTTCAATTAAAAAAAAATTGTTGGTATTTGTCCCTTAGGAAGTTTCCTTTGATAGTTCAAGACTTCATAATACAAGATTAAATTCTCCTAAACATAAGTAGATAGATCATAAAATCCCTCTGAAAAAAAATGCAGACGGGTTGAGAGGCTGAGGCAGTTGTATAATGGTTAAGCATGCACTTTCTGGATTGATGAGTGCATTCTGATTCCAAGTCCCCAGGTACTGTCAAGGTGATCTCTGCGCCTCAGTTTTCTCATTTGTAAAATTGGAATCTCTGATCTGATGGGGCTGCTGCGGTGATTAAATGAGTTAACGTATTTTGAACATTGTCTGGTCCCTGCTGAACTATTCAGGATACCTTAATTATTTTCAGTGTCATCAATTATAAATCAATAAATATATAAATTAAATCCTGACATATTTCTACCTTTCAGAGCTTATGGAAGGAGATACTCCTTCAACAGAATTACTGTTATTTGAATGAAGGCTGCTGTTCAGTTAGAAGTGTTCAGTGCTATTGACCTTTAGATTCAGCATCAGGGCGTGATCTACTTCCCCCTCTGCTGCAGTGCTGATGAATGGCACTGAGTCATTCATATTCCCTCATCCACCTTTCTGCCACATTTGAAGGGTAGCCATAGCTCACATTTGACAGACTGTTGGTGAGCATTTAATACAAGTCATGAGCCCCTATTAAATATTAGCACATGCCATGTGTCATCTTAGGTATTACAATGGCCCTGAAATGGAAGCATTCCCTATTCCCTGCCTGCCCCCCACCCCCGACCCCATTTACAGATGAAGATGCTTATGCTAAGAGATGTTTAAAAAAACTTGTGAAGTGTTATGCAAAATAAGGGATATAACTTGCTATTTGAACCAGCTTTTGCTGCTTCCAAAGCCCACACTTTCTCCATTACACCACAATCAATGTTTCTGAAAGTAAATGGGGCCACATTGGTCTCCAACCTCTGATATAATTAGCATCATGCTTTCATCAGTGAGGTTGACTGTCTTGATTAATCTTTATGACAGATCATGTAAGTTTCATATTTCTACATGAATATATAGAGGCAGCTGTAAATTAGTGGAAAAACAGTGAGCTGGGATCAGAAGACTCTTGTTTAAATCTTGGCTCTGCCCCTTCCTATGGGTGTGATTTTGGCTAAGTCACTTAACATAGTCACTTAACAAACCACTAACGTTGTTTGTTTCTTTGTACAGAAGACACACGTTCCTGCCTTGCAAAGCATTAAATAAAATGCAGCGTGCGTGTGTGTTGCCCCAGAGTTCCTTGTTGCCTGTGAAGGAGCGTGGAAATGCAAAGGCCTTTCTTCCTTTGCTTCAAGTCCCAATGCAATCTTCTCATCCCCCGTGGCGTGTTTTTGCTATGCCCCAGTCCTCTGTAACTTCTCTTTCCTCTAAATTCACATCATCCATTGGAGTATTCACGTGGTATCTATTACTGTGTAGCATATCTTAAGGATAAGAATAAGCTCTTAATCTGTGCAGGCAGTGAATGATTTACGTGGGCCATCTCATTTAACTCATGGGGTGCATCCTGTTGACCCCATTTTACGGTTTATGCAACTAATACTTCGTAACATGAAGCATCTTGCCCTGAGTCACACTAGTGGTAAGTGGTGGATGTGGGATTTGAATCCAAGCAGGTAGCCAGCCCCTAGAGCCTATACTCTTAAGTGTCTAAACCATACTGATTACCATGAGCAGTCAGTGTTTTGCTTCGTTCTCTATTTCTCCCTCATGTGCCTTGATTTCTTGACTGAATTATAAATTCCTTGAACTGGAATTTCAATTCCAGTAATTGAGATATTGAATACCCCTCAGTTATCTTGATGATTGCCATAATGCCTAATTACTAGCATTTGTGGATAATTTAATGTAGATTTCACCGAGGGTACAGTTTTTCACACTGCTTCAGTATCCTGGAAGCAAGGACTTTTGACTCCTTGCTTGTCTTTGTCTCCAGAAGCTAATCTTCCCACCACGTTGAGCTACTTTGATTTGATTTTCACAGGTCAAGCAAAAAACCTTTTCTCTGTTATTCTCATGGACACACTTTGCCTGCCTCCCCGCCAAGGCCCAGAAATCCAGTGTGATCAGTGCATCTGTCAGAGGATGGACTTGTTTGCGGCGGGTGGCATTGTTACTGAACAAAACACATGCCCTCCCTTTGCATCTTAAGTGCCTTGGATTGCTGAGCAAGAACCTTTCTGACTCAAATGAAAACCACCTTGTGTTAGGTGAAATATGGGGAGTTAACCATTTGTTTGCTGGCGTGCATTTCCCACGAAAAACTCAAAAACAGAAATTCACCTCAGCCATGGAAAGTGATGTGCCAAGCGTCATATTTGCATATTAAAACCGAAAACTGATTTGCATGTTATTTCAGTGTCTTGTGTCACGTTCAGGCATCTGTCAAGCCCACTTAGATAGAAACAGCATGTATAATAGGAAAGTGTTTCTGTGCATATCTGACTGAAAATCTAGGTGCCTTTATTTTTTTCAACAAATTGTCCCCACTTTACATTCTTCTTTTGCTTCTGGCTTTGTGTCTGAAAATGCTAAACACAAGACTGAAATCCCATGTCTTGTAAAGAATAGTTCTTATTTTTTAAGGGTCATCCATTTTTTACTATATTTAGATGATTTTAAAATATTAAAGAAAAAAATTAATATTCCCATCATCCTAACATGAGCTGTTAACATGTTGGTATTTTTTTCTTCCAGTATCTGTTTTTTTTTGTACCTACATAGACACACACGCTGGCACCCTCACATATATATTTGTATACATTTGGAATTATCAGATAGTACTATTTTAATATCTTTCTGTTTTTTTTTTTAACATGATAATGACAAGAATTGTGAAACAATCTAAATATGTAACAGTAAGGAATTGGTAAAGCCCCAGTGAATTAGAACCATGGTCAAGGCTGGAGCCCTGGTAAGAGAAACAGTAAGATGTCTGGTTGAGGGTGGCTTTTCTGTGGGACAGTGCCTGGAAAGTAGCGCATTGTGGTAACACTTTTCCCCAGTGTTGGAGCAGCTAGCCCTTTGCATTGTTCCAGGCAATCAAATAAAGATGAAATGTCTTTTCAGCGGAAGTCACTGCCAGGTACTAGTGGAGCACAGCAAAGACCGAGACCTCGTTTTGTTTGAAAATGCAACCTTGAACAACAGTTCATCCCATTCATCAAACTTTTTATGTCTTGAGTCTTGTTGAGGTGAAACCTACCAATGGAAATAATGTCTTGTCATTGTCTTTCCTTTGTTGTATCAGATCCCTTCTGCAGAGCACACATCGGCCTAATTAATGGAGCAAAGAAATGCAGGTAGCTTTTAGCTCTCGTGCTGTGGAAATAGCTTCTAGAGCCAGCAAAGCATACCTTCACCAAATGTCATGTGTTTCAAGGTTTACAATTAAAAAGACTCAGAGGACTTACATCTCTTGCTACGACAATTAATGTGAAATTCAAATAGACTAGACTGAAGTACTTTATCAGCAGATAGAAGAGTGAAGTTACTGGAGAGATACTATTATCTGCAGACATTCCACTTCCAAGAAGAAAATCTTCTTTGTTAGTGGTTTGTAAGGTGTCCCTCCTGGTAACCGCAACTGTAATTTAAACACAATATTATGTTTAATATTTTACAGAGCTTCTTCATATGAATTAGATATTAGTATCTTTCAGTTTATAGATGGGAAAGTCTAATAGAGAAACAAACCCTTGGGGAACTGAAATGGTGCCCTAGCTGTCAGGGCCCGAAATAAACATGCTCCAAGCGAGGCACTCTTAAGGCTACCCTCATACTTTGGGGACTGGTGGGGTGGGCATGGAGAGAAGGCACTACCTCTCAGCTCAGCCTATGTTACCATAATTCTCTGGTGTGCAAACACCACAGCCCCTAGGCGGACACCCAGCACTTTCCCCTGGCTGCGGTGACATCCAGCAACTCCACCAGGCTGTCATTCAGAATCATCAGTCCTTGGCTATGACTCCATATTTGGCCTAAGAAGGGTGATTTAGGGGCATCCATGCATGGCATGAGAAAGGGAATATGAAAAACGGGTTGTAAGAAAACAAACCTTTTGAAAGTTGAAGACTAACTGGCATGGATTTCGAAGGTAAAATCAAACTTTTAAAGTCAGATTTTCTGGATGGTCTCCTTTGTGCCCTTAACCATTCATTCTCCAAGAAAATGGACCTTGGGAATAGAAGAACTAAGCACATGCCTTTCTGCTCCCATACAGCTGTGAGGATTGTTCATTGGTGGGTTTCTAATTGTTAATAAGTGGTTCTCCTCCTCCCCCTTCCTTCTCTGAGACCCATTGCTTTAAACCTGAAGCAGGGTGGGTGTCCAGCACATCATCTACCTTTGGCCTGCTTGAAGTGGGGTGCTCCTTCCACTGAACAGTGAGATGTTGAGCATAGAGTATGATAATTCAGTGAGAGTCAGAAAGTAGAAGCAGCCTCAGGAAATTGCAAACTGCAAACTTGACACAGTTAAATAAGGGGAGAAAAAAAGAACGAAAATATCAGAAATATATTTTTTCTGGCAGGCTTTCAGCTCAAAATGGGGCTAATTCTACCATTTGAAAGAAGATAATTTCAGTGTTTCTTTTTTCAAGAACGTGTAATTGAAGTTATTTTCCCTCTGAGAGAAGGAACCTCTTGTACATCATTGCAAATGGACAAGAAAAATGAGAAGCTCTGGTACCTAGAGTGATAGAGTATTCATTATCATGTAATCCCTCTGAATATCTTGGCTGCCTTTTCCCAGTGTTGTATCTGCCTGGGCAGTGCTTTTCTGGTAAGGTTCAGATTTGTACTAAGTTCCAGTTACCTAGCACTCTGTAACTAGGAAATCAACAACAGGTAAGGACTCATGGGAGAAAAATGGCCCATGGCGAGGTCAACATCAGAGTAACCCAGAGGCTGATGTGATGACAGATTAGGTGGCCATTTTGTAATAACGGATTCTTAACACATACATTTAATTAGTTAAGTTGGTGATAACAAAGATTCAAGGAGGTGGGTGTTCTCCTAGGGGTCTTTGCTGTTTTCACCTTAGTGTAGGCTGTTTACCATGCTTCCTTTTCTCTTTAGGAGGGACAGTTCTGCTTTCCCCACCCAAGGAAGGGTGGTGGTAGGAAAGGGTGGTTAACCTTTGTATGTTCTTGATTTCATGCCCCATGTGTAGTGAAAGTTCTGTAGGCTGCAGAAACCCTGTGACCTGCCAGCTGCTTACTCAGATTTAGAATGCTGAATGAAGTTCTAGATTGTTTCAGGGGATGCTGACAAGTGATTTAAGTCCTCATGTAAATGGAAATCTCTATAATAATGAGGTCTCCACTTGCTGAGTGTGTCTGTTTTTATAAGCTACAAAGCTGCCATAAATATGAATACCTGTGATTTCACTATAAATATCTATAAATATGTGCATGTTATGGGTACAAAAACGTGATAGAGTTAAAATCAAAGGAATCTTTGAAAACACCATTTTACACATAAACATACCGAGGCTCAGGGAATAGAAATGATTTGATCCAAATGACTGGATAAAGTTAAAGGTGGAACTAAGATTAGAGAGATAAATAGGTCTTTTGACTTAATAGGTTCTGATGTAAGAAAATACAAAACACTTCAAATACCATGAAGTGTTATATAAGTATGATGGATACTGTTATTTGTGCTGTTCTTAATCTGGCAGAGTTTTTTTGCTCACCAAGTAGATTCTGTCCATATGCATTTTGTTTGCAGAAACAGTCCTTATTTTTGCACAGTCTCATCCATAACCTTTACCAGGGACCTAGATCCAAATTTGGCTGTGGTATTCATATTAGGCCTTCCCCAGAACGATAATCAGCTGGGCCCCTAGCAAGGAAAGAACCATGGCAGAGAAGAGTCGGCTGTAGATACTTGGACATTTTCTGTGTCCTGACACTTCTGTGTCAGGAAAAAACAATATTTTTCACATCTGAGGAAAAAATCTTCATTGTAGAAAAAGGAAAGTATAAATAAAAGGAATATAAACCACTGCCCATCTCTTTTAACCATTAACCTCTGAGCATATTTCTTTCCAGTCTCCCTTCTGTAACAGTTCGAGGCAAGCCAGCCTGGTCAGTGGATGGCTGTCCTCCAGGAGTGAGCTCCTTTCTTCCTATGCCTCATATGGCTGTATCTAACTGCAAGGGAGAATGGAAAATAGTCTAGCTGTGTGCTCAGAAGGAAGAGGAAACACATTTTGCTCAGGAGTTAGCAAATTTACATAGTACGTATCAGAGTTCTTTTAAAGCATGTTAACCATTAAATTGGTGTCTGGTTGCATTTTTTAAAGTCATCATTCACTTTGGGTATAAGATATTTGCCAATAGGCATATTTCAGAAGCATGACTTTAGTAAAAGTCAGCCCACCATATTAAATCTCCTAAAGATTATCTGTTGCCTAAAACAGTCTTGACTTTGACCACAACCCATTTCTCTAGCCTCATCCTAGCTCTGTTCTTCCTCTATTTCTTAACATTTTTGCTAATATCCATGTTCTTTCATACATACTATTCTTGGAATATCTTTACTGTCTTTCTCTTTCTTTTTTCCTTTTCTTCTTTCTTTCTTTCTTTCTTCCTTTCTTCCTTTCTTTCTCTCTCTCTCTCTCCCTCTTTCTCTCTCTCTCTCTTTCTTTCTTCCTTTCTTTCATCTGGTAAAATCCAGTTTATCCTTCAATATCAAACTAAGTGGTCACCTCCTTTCTGGCAGTGTTCTGTTATCTCAGAACACTGAGTTCATACCTGTGTTTTTGTACTTACACTTTATGGTAATTACCTATTTTCATGTCTCTCTCTTCCTAAACTGAGTTGTCAGAGGCAGGAATCCTGAATAATTTGACTTTATAATGTTAGTACTTGGCATTCCCTTAGGAAAAGTATGTTAAGAGAATTTTGAAGGAATTCTCTGAAATTTATTTTTCAATAATTTCATCTATGGGTCATGCAATGTTTTTTTTTTTCTTTTTTTGCCTTTACTAGGAGGTCCAGGCATTTCAAAGAATGCACATATTAGTGATTAATATTGATACTTATAAGAATGTCTTTTTCTTAGAAAAGGCTAGAGGCTGTGTTTATATTTGTTTTGCAGTGCTTTTGTTTCACTATTTAGCAGTAAGCCTCCACTCTGAAAAAGTCTTTGCTTATTAGATAATACAATCACTATTTTAAAATCCAAATGACTATAGTGATAGAGCTGGAAGGCTTGGAAATAACAATATTGGAATCCAGCGAGGCCTTGAAGTGGAGCCAAAACACGGCCAACTCAGCATACCTAGTCTCAGTCAGGGCTCTGCTGGCTTTCAGGGCTGGTACTGCACACAGCATTGCTCAGTTATCTTTTCTGAGCCTCAATTTCCTCATCCATAAAATAGGATGATATATCACACAGGGCTGTTGTATAAGCGTTTGAGATGACATATGTGAAAGCAGGCACTTTGAAAAGGGTCATACAGATACAAGGAACTGTTATTATGTCACAATGAATATACTGCTGATACTATTCATATTTCTACTTCTGAAGAAATAAAAAACAAAATAATATATCACATCCCCTGCCAGCCCCCCCCCACCCCCCACTTATAAATTTTCAATTGTGTTTTATTGCCCAGACACAATTTTAGAAGCTGCTTATTTAAAAATGATTTGGACACAATTATTACTTTTTCCTAGGATGTGTTGAGTCCTAAGCACTCCCGAGAGAGAGAGAAATTGAAAGGGATCTCTTCATCCCAGTGAGAAAGTGCTAAACAACTACTACTTACGAGATTTGAACCCTGAAGAAAGTCCTGAGCTATATTTTCCTGGGTGTGAGAGGCAACTGGGAAGAACTTGGCTTTTTACCACTATGTATTCCACAGAGGTTGAGTATTACCCACTGGAGGTGGGGACAGTGGGGAGAGTTCTCTAGCCAAATAAGGTCCAGAAACACTGGAAGAGATGATCTCCTGGGGGTCTTTATTCAGAAGGAATACCAGGAATCCAAGATCAGCAATATATGAGATTAGAATCTAAAAGAAAAGAGCCTTTTCCAAACTTCAGAAACAGTATAGCAAGCAAATAGGAAGGAGTATTTGTAGAATAAAAGGTATACTATATGTATTGTTTCTTAAAATCTGTGAAATACTGACAAGGTAAGTACTTTGAAATTAGGCCTCTGCTTGAAATGTAAGTGCTAAAGGTAGAATCTCAATTACTGGCTCCGATTTACAGAGGACAGACTTGGCTTTCTTGCTGCCTTTGTTTATATGAAAAGGGAAGCCAGCAGATTTTAGGGCCAAACAATAATAAATTGTGTCCATTCCCTAAGGGTTCACCCTAAGGCTGGAAGCAGGAATTATCAGATTTTCTCTACTAGTTGTTGATTTAAATTAAAACAGCCACCACCATTAATATTTCATACTTTTCTAGCACTTTCTCTATGGAAAGCAATGTTTGGTTGGAAAAGAATACGTAGAATTTAGAGTCAGGTAATACCAAATTTGGGGCTCAAGTTCTCTCTTAATTGCAAACCTGCAAAAACAAGTTGTAGATAATTTTCCTATCTCGTCTTCAATGTTGTCACCTGAACTGGCATAGTCCCCTCCCTCAGAGGCAGGTTGGGGGATCTAGAGTCCCTTTGTTGCCATGGCTTGAAAGTAGTTAAGCTCTATTTAGCATGAAGTGCAAGCTATCTCATCTTAATTCTAACAAAGACCGTGAGGTAGCATTGCAAGCCCATTTTACAGAAGGGGGTCTCAAGTTCAGACAGGTTCACAAGCTCACCTCATTAAATCTGTCTCCAACCACAATGCCACTGCCACACCATATATCCCTTCACTATCTCTGGCCACAATAATTTTATGTTCGTATATGAATATTTCTGTAAAATTTTCTTGAAAGTTGATAGCATATATGAGCAATTTGAAGTTTAATTATACTAGCAAATCACTCCTCCAGTGTTTATATCTGCATACACTCCCCCCAATATAGTGTGCTTTATAGAACTGATGATCATCTGTGTCTGCCTTTCACCCTCACTAGACTCCAGTCCTTTCAAAGGCAAAGACTGTGTCAAAAACGTCTTTGTGTTCCTCCCTGATGCTTGCAGAGGGTACACAAAATAGGCACTGTAAGAACGTGTGCATAAACTAATGAGCAAAACAAATGTGAATGAGTCAAGAACTTCTTTAACCCTCACACTAACTGAATAGGGCACGCATTATTTGCAGTTTAGAGGAGGCCCCGAGATTAATGTTTAGGACAAATGAGTGAATCTAGGATGGGCTCTTATCCTGGCTTTAGCCTAATTAACCCTGCTGGATCTTTTTGGGTGTCAATTTCTTTACCTCACAATGAGTAGATTGAGGTAATGATCCTGCAGATGCCAGATGAAAGATAATTAGAGAGAAAAGGCCAAATAGGTGCCAATCAACAATTTCACATATGTTTAGAAGGCATTTCATGCCCTAGCCATAACACAAGTAATTAATACCCTTCTTAGTTGTTGAAATGTTGCTGGTAATAATAATATGAAACTTTTGTACAAGGATTTGTTCTTCACATCCAAGAACTCATTTGGTATAGTGAAGATAACGGGTGAATGAGTATGCAGCTTCAAGTCTTGTTGAACTGATTCTTGTAAACTATTCATGAAAGGAGAAACTCTTGGTCAACAATCTTAAGACCGCATAAGATCAAGGCAGTGCATTCCCAATGTCAGCTCTTCCCATTTGCCATGGGGGATAGTATCACTGATAGTTCTAAACCTTTAACAGTCTTTTTATTTTTAATACTTTGAAGATACTGGGGTGTAATATCGGAAGTGGTCAAAGTTATAATATAGGCAAAGGAAAATCTACCAAATTCCCTCTTACTTGCATAGCACCAGCTATTTTACATCTGGCCTCTGGTCTTTCTTCTTTCTTTACATACTTTAGATTCTTGGTTGATCACCTCAAGTGTTCTTTCACCTGACATTTGGTTCCCTTGCGTTGCTTTAATTCAGGCACATCCGCCTATTTAACACCAATCTAGTGTTTACCGCTGCTGATTTACCTCCTCATTTGACACCTGGTGGTTTGCAGTGCAGGGGTGGTCTGGTGGGGTGGGGCAGGGGGGTTACTCAACCTCCTTAACTGGAACACAAGGCCCTTCACTTTGTGGACCCCATGTACCCAATAATATTCATCTCTTTTCTTATCTCAGACTTTATACATAGGAGTTCCTTATGCCACCTGGCTTCTTCCTCACCTGAATGTAAAAAAAACCTTCAACGTTTATGGTTCCTCTCCTTTAGCTGAACAAATCCTAGTCTGTGCTGATGCCTCTCCTCTGGAATTCTTCCTCTTCGGCCACGAGGGAGTCCCCTTTGTGCTCTGATTGTGCACTTTCTACAGTTGCTTTATCTTTAATTACTAGGGTGCCTACATCTCTTACTCGACCGTAAGCTCTGTAAGGAAAGAGACTCAGTTTCTTCATCTTCTTTTTATAAATCTACAACTGGCACACAGTGACTGCTTAGCAATTGTTGAATGAAACAGAGTCCTGTTCTTTGTAAACATGGATTTCTAAGCCTGAGAGATGGCTCATCTATATAAGGCAAGTGAATAAAGTAGTGCCCCCAAGGTCAGACACTGGGTAGCTGATAAAACCAATATTAAACCCAGGCCTCCTAATGGCCCCATCCAGTGCTTTTTCCTCTACAGTGCAAACACTACCTGATTGCCTTGGTTGATGTCTAGGTTGCACTTAAAGGAATCTGTGTTTTCTGCCTTTCAGAGTGGACAAACAGGATCCATGGGGCCTCCGGCTGTCCCTTCCTCATTCCGCCCTGAAGATGAGCTCGAGCATCTGACCAAGAAGATGCTGTATGACATGGAAAATCCACCCGCCGATGAATACTTTGGTGAGTGGGGTCTAGGGCTGAGCTCTGAAGTAAAGGTTGTGTTCTGTTTTCCTTAATTAGTAATTAGGAATAGTACCGGCTCCACTGGTAAAAGTTTTGAGTCTGCATGTGTTGGAGCTGGTATGCATGTACACACACACCTGAGTGTTCTGGAAATTGCTTTGTGAGACTGCTGTAAATGTGATGTCTGTTTAGCTTGGACTAAAATTTCAGGGGTAATGCAGAGTTTCTTGAATACAAATTTGATTTTAAAAGTTATTTTTTGACAATTTATTAGCTTCTTATTAGGCAGAAATCGGGTTTCTGTGTGTGTTCAGGTCTCTCACTGATCTAAATGTTCATTTACAAAATGTGAAATCGGGTAGTATCTAAACTTTGTGCTTTCAATCCTTTCCCTATTTAGGAAAAGTTGTTCCCTTTATATTTTTTTTAACTCCTCTCTCCAAACCTGTGAATAATTATCAGTGGTTAATCCATCCATTCCATTTTTGTAATGTGAATTTATGAATTATACACCAAGTATGAGGTGTTAAAGATACATAACCTACCCTCAGGGAGGTTGGAATTATTTAGAAAAGATAAGAAAAACAAACAATTGCTAATCTAGGTAGAAAGTTATGAGGCATAAGAGAGGCTTAGGTCAAGTGTTACAAAATGTAAAAGCTCTATTGATCGAGAACATCGGGAATGCTTTTGAGAAGAATTGGTGGTTCTTGAACCTGGACTCAAAGCAGTGCCTTTCAGATTTTCTGTTTTCTCCCTAATCTGTTGGAGACCAATATTTCCATAGAGTACAATTAAAATTAGTTACTAAGAAAATGAAATAAACAGAATACAAAATGGAAGAATGAGTTTTACCATTATTAGATTTAACAGGAATAAATTACTCTATTAAATTGCTATCATATTTTCTAAATACTGTCTGTGTCTGTACTTGTCTCATCGCAGAGTGTCTTAGTCAGATAGGAATCTGTAGATCATTCTGAGTAGCACTGCTTTTCAGGCATCTGGAGAGAGGATATTACATTTGGGGAGCAGTGGAAGCAAAGGCATAGAGGTGGAAAAATTGCACGGGACTTCTACTTCTTCATATACTTCCTATTTTCATGTCTTCCCACTTGCTTCCTATTTGGGAATATGTAATGACAGGTAAACTGAGGGCACAAAGCCACATCATAAATGGACTGGGTTAAAATATGAAAAACGTGACATTTCTTTGTATGCAGGAGACAGTGTAGCTTAGCTAAAAGAGCACAGTAGTGGGGATAAAGAGTTCTGGTTCTGGTTCCTTTTCTGCCTTTTACCAGCTAAGCAATATTGGCCCGTTCCTCAACTGCCTCAATCCCATTTCCCACCTTGGTGAATCATAGGTGTGAAGCAAATGTGCTTTAGCATTTCTTTCATAGTAAGTTCTCTGTAGAAACAGCATTAATGCAGAGAAGTACATAAAGCTAAAAGTTAAATGTAAGTTGATAGAGATTAGCACAAATGCATAGAGAATAGTTAAAAGAAGTCTCTAGTTATATTAAAATGTACTAAAAGTTTATCACGCTCTTGTCATTGACATGGGAGAAGGGCTTATATTGGAGCCTAAGGTAACTTTTTAAAAAAGCTTATTAAGAGTGAAAACTAAGGCCTCTGTATTAAGGTATACCAAGCACAAAAAGCTAACATACCAAATATATATGCTTCCATTTTCACAGCAACAAAATAGATAGCAATAAAAAACACTGAACATAGGTAGTAACTGCGTTAATGAGTATATATTAATCGCTCTGGGAGATCAATTAAATATTACCTTTGCCTTCAAGAACTGTCCTAGCTCTGCTACTCACTAGCTTAGACAACTTGAACAAATGGCTTATTCTCTACATCCTTTTGTTTTGCTTTATCTATAATGTGGAAATAATGGCTAGTTTATACTTTTATAGTGAGTAGTGAATGAAATATTTATAGAAAGCACTTAGCCAAGTTCTTGGCATGTAGAATATGCTCAGTAATCAGTTATCCCATGCTTTACTAAAGAAAACAAGATATGCCCATTAAAAAGCCATTAATAATACGTGATTTAAACTGAAGTTTAAATTAAAGTTCAGACATAGAACATATGTCACCAATTGGTAAATAATCATTGCCAAATGAGTGTTACAAACCATGAGAGAGAATGTGGAATAATGATAAGTTTTATTGAGTGCTTACAATATGGCAGCACTGTTACACAGTATGTACTTCATTAAGAATGAACTCATTTCATCCTTACAGAAAAAAATATAACCCTGTGAAGTAAATGCTATTATTATTTCCAGATTAGGAAATCAAGGCACAGAAATGTTAAGTAATCTGCCCAATACCAACAGCTAATAAGTTGCAGGACTGGATTAGAATCCAAACTCCAGGTCTATACATTTTTTTTTTCTTCTAAAACTTTTTCCACAGCTTTATTGAAGTAAACAAAGTCACATAATGAATGTATACAATTAGGTGGGTTTGGATGTATGTCTACGCTTATATGCCGTCACCACAGCCCAGGTAACAAACATACCCTTCACTTCCAGAGTTTACTTCTGGACATTTAGGAAGGGTCTTATGGAGGAGATCAGCTTTGGACAGATGGAAAATAAGAGAAGGGCATTCTCTTCTAGGTAGATAGAATAAATAAAATAGAAATTGAGGCCAAGATTATGTAAGGAAAATTGCTTTATATGGCAGATATCCACCAAGGGCCTATTATGTGCAGCTACTGTGCTAGGTAGGTGTTGGAGACATGTGGAGCTAGGGAGACGTGGGCCTTCCCTTTAAAGGAGCTTATAGTCTTATATAAGAGAGGATGTGTACAACGTTGTGGTGTTTAATCCTAACACAAGGCAGAAAGCGACAAGTAACTTATTTGAAGTTCAGCCAAAGTACTTTGAGAACTGAGAAGAAAGGAGAGAGAACATTATGAGGCAGGAATGGAAAAGTGTTTGTGAAGTGGATAGCCTTTTTAAAATTACGGTAATAGAGAGTTGGAAGTGCGATGATAGTAGAGAAGTGATGTCATTTCTGAGGAGTAGAATTTTAACATAATAGGCAATAAAATCATTGGAGTGAGGCACCCATGTGGGAAGGAACAAATTTTGGGAAATAAGGTGGGAGAGGTAGGCTGGGACCAATGGCCTAAAGACTAAGGACTTTATCTTATACAATGAATGCTGCACGTTGAGATCAAAGGTTATGGGAACTGTTTCATGAAATGTGGTTAAGAATGTGGGTTCCAAAGCCAGTATGCCTTGGTTTGAATGCCAGCTCTACCTCTCACTGGCTAGATAAAAGCACGAAGCAAAGGATGAGTTAACAGAACTATGGTTTACTGTTGTTCTACTCAAACATTAAACATTTCCCGAACATGTTTTCCATGCCTGCTGCTGTGTGCAAGGGACACCAAGCAGAGTCTCTGCCCTCAGGGGATTCACAAGTTCTGGGAAGGACAGGAGAGAGGCAGGCATGTAAGGAATGTCAGTGCAGCAAGGGGTGCAGCACTGTGTTGGGTCTGCCTGAGACACTAGGTGAGCATAGAAGACAGAGTTAAGTCTGAAGATGAGAGAAGGACGGCTACATAATAATGTGTTTGCAACAGAAGGGCCTGACCCAAGGGAGATGAAGAAGAGTCATCTCCTGTTCTCTATCAGAATTTTACCTGAGTTCCATTCTGGGCTGGAAATAGCATTGCTAATCACCACCTTAAAAGAACTTTTCACTCTTGTGTTAACATGCCCAGCCCCAACTCAACCCCCTCACTTTTTCTATCACTTTGCCTATTTAATGCTGGAATTTTCATTGACACTATAACTGATTTGCTGAAGGTCATTAAATGCTTTCATGTCAAAGATCTCCTACTAGATTATGAGCTGCACCAGTGAGTGAGAGGGAACAAAATGTAAATAAATGGTGTCAATGGAATAGATTCCCCTGTGGTCATGTTCATTTTTTTCTGTGCAGCCCCTATTTTCTTTTTCCTTGAGTGGAATAATTCATGAATATATTTTTGTTTTGTTTTGTTTTTCATTATGGAGTTTCCCATTACTCTTAGCAGTTTTTCTTTGTTTGAAGAACTATAATTATGGCATGCTTCAAAGTAGGGGAGGAATATCAAAATGTCATCTCACAGGTGACTTAAGTCAAAGGAGAAAAGATACCTTCACAAATAGAGAGTTTGGAAACTTTCTTAATCCAAGTGATGAAACTTAGCATCACCAAAATGGGACAAACTGACATGTGCCAGCTGATATGATGTAGTAGAAAGTACACAACATCACCTGTGTAACATAGTCTTGCTGAAATATTTAACCTGAAATCCAACCATTAGGAAGTAGACAAATCCAAATGATGTGCCATTTTTCAAGACAATTGTCCTGAATTCTTTAAAAATGTCAAGATTAAAGAAAATGAAAAAAGACATGCCAGTCAAATGCAAGGCATGCATCTTGATTGAATCTGGATCAAAAAACAAAGTATTGGGGCTTCCCTGGTGGCACAGTGGTTGAGAGTCCGCCTGCCGATGCAGGGGACACGGGTTCGTGCCCCGGTCCGGGAAGATCCCACATGCCGCGGAGCGGCTGGGCCCGTGAGCCGTGGCCGCTGAGCCTGCGCGTCCAGAGCCTGTGCTCCGCAACGGGAGAGGCCACAACAGTGAGAGGCCTGCGTACCGCAAAAAAAAACACAAAAAAACCAAAAAAATGAAGTATTTAGGGCAAGTTTAGAGAAATTTAAATATGAACTATATATTAGATAATACATCAATGTTAATTTTGTGGGTATGGTAATGGCATTGTGGTTATATAAGATAATATCCTTGTTTGTAGGAGCAAAATGTTGAAGTATTTAGGGTAAAGTGTCATTATGTCAGCAACTTATTTTGAAACAAGATAGATAGATGTAGAGATATTATGAGGAGGGCAGAATCGCTTCAGATTATAACTATGAGAGATACTATAACTGCACAGCTACAAAGGATACCCTTTCTCCCCCCGGGAGTATTGAAGCCTATCACAAATGAATTATCTTTTATTTTTGTACGTGCCACACGGCATACGGGATCTTAGCTCTCCAACCAAGGATCGAACCTGCGCTCCCTGCAGTGGAAGCGCCAAGCCCTAACCATTGGACCGCCAGGGAAACCCCACAAATGAATCATCTTAACATTCCCTTCTTGGGCAGGAGAAGTAGAGAGTCATTCCTATATCTTGTAAACTTGACTGTTTTAAAATTTCCCTTTCTTGTGTATCTGTTTCTTTATTTTCTACTGGACACATACCCTTTCTATTGTTGGTGAGATGATAACCATTGTGGTGGAAATGATGAAAGCTAGATTTACTTAAAGCTCTACAAGCTTAAAAAGCCCACTCCCAGTCATGGTCTGACTCATATAACTGGCCATGAAGTTTTCATTTCTCTGATGAGGAAACAGAGATTCAGAGAGATTCAATGAGTTGTTCAAGTCACACAGCTATAAGTTTTAGGATTTCGACTTATTCTTCAGATCGCAAGTCCATTCTGATTCATTACCGTTACAAAAAGGCATAAGCTGTTCCTGTAGGTGGCTATTCCTGCCTCATGTCATCCTTTACCTCCTGAAGTCATGATCTTTAAGTAAGAGACCAACTGTTCTGAGGGCGTCTGTAGCCCAGACTTCAGTGTCACTGGCAATATACTTTGACTATCTTTAACTCCTGAATTAACTGATGTGACACTAAGCATAGGCTTTTTGCCATGGCTCAGATACATACTCTAGGGAGATAACCCACCTAATACCTCTGTATCAGCCATGTTAGCTGACTGTTGACCTTAAGGGAAAGCAAATCACTAAAAATCACTAAGAGCTATAGTGATTGTTTCCTCAAGTCATTTCTTGATAAAATATTACAAGCTGGAACATTCAATTGAGTCTCAGCTGATTTTTTTTTAATGATTTCTTCTGAAAATGTGCTAGTTTTAGTGCTTCCATGCCCTTCCTTTTACATCTTCATCAAAAATTGTATCTGTTGCATTACAGTATTAGCTAAATGCCATAGCAGATGAATCATAGTAGAGCAGTATGATAAGTCCAGATCTTTGAAGGGAAGATAGCCTCTCATGTTCTGAACATTTTTCATCTACTTGGACTTGAATTTTGGCTGTAGCAGATTCTTAAGTGTCTTTCCATTAGCAAGGGTGTACTTGAGTGGGCCTAGAATGCTGTGCTATAGGGGGAAGAGAGGAAATATAGAAGAAAGTTGAAGGTAAGGAGAAATTCTCATCTAATTCAGTTAACCAGGCAGTAGATCTTTAGTTCACATCATTTGCAAGGCTACAGGCCTTGGTTCAAGTGCTTGTATCTTGGAGCAACCTGTTTCCCTGGGCAACTAGAAAACTATGTTTCTACTAGAGGAGATTCTCAGTGCCAGGGGTCGATACATAGAAAGAACAAGGGGTGATGAACTATAAATTACTATAATTTAGGGTAAAGTTCAGATCTTAAAATAGGAGAGGGAGGATTTTAAAATTAGCTATTAAAATTAATGGGGGAGAAAGTTTTCGTTGCCAGAAAATTAGGGAGCTTACAGGGCTAGTGGCCAGCATTTGGAGCTTATATTTTTCAGATAGTTTTGAGGGAGAAATGTAAAGGAAAGTTGAGTTTGTCTCTAGATATCCCTGAGTCATGTCTGTGAATTTATGCAAGTGTTCTCCATGTTGGTTGGTATACCCAGAGCCTCTAAGTTTTGTGTTTTCATTCATTTTGAAAGAGAAAGCATGTTTTGTAGGTGAGAACCATGTCTCAGTCTGTGGCCATGGCATGATTCTCTCCAAAATAATGGTGTTCTGGCTGTACAGACCCTAAGGCAGAAGGCAACAATCTTGGAATACAGTATCTCTGGAAATGAACAATGTAATATATCTGAGGATGGACTAAAAATATCTACCAGCTTATTTTTAAGCAGGAAGCTGTAATTATCTTGGCAGTGTTTACACGGTGTTGTCTTATTCCTTCTTCCGAAAAAAACCTGAAGTGTGTGAGTCTTAATATTGTTTAGTGAGCCATTTGAAGAATCCCTATGCCTTTAGAACAGCACTAGGTAAATTCTCTTCACAGAACTTGGCATTTATCTAAGAATTTTTTTGTTTATCTCTTGAGCATTGTTAGTGAGGCATATTGAGAGTTTTTGCATAAAGCCAGGAGTTGGTTCTAGGGGAAGTAGGCTTTATTGCTTCAAAGGACAGGTGGACAGGGTGGAAGATATGAGGCAGTGGGGGCCCAGCATGTTTCAAGCCCTAAGAGAAGAAAGGCATGGAGGGGAATGTGCTACGAGAAATTTACTGATAAAACGACCTCACCATACTTGGTACTATGTATCTTCTCAATTGAGAGCAAGATGGAGGTCCAAAGGATGTTCGTGAGTAGAAGCAGAGTGCCCCAGACAATGGGGAAGATGGTTTATTTCTTTTCTATTTTAGTAAGACCAAAGGATAAGTGAACATGTCTAGAGGACTTGGACTAAGAGGCTTAGGAAACTGGAAACCACTATTTGAGCTACAGTTGAAGGAGTGGAGAAAAGAAAGCCTGGAACCCTGAAAGCTATTGGAGAACTGCCATGTCGAAAAGGTACTAGACTTAATATGTGTTATTCCAAAGTTAGCTACAAAGGCAAGTGAGGGGAAGCTGGCAAATTTACATTCGGTATAATGAATTAACATGTTTAACAGACAGAAGAAATTTCTTGGAAGAGCGTAGGCCCAAGCCCAGTAACCCCTTGTTGGGGAAGTGGTGAAAGGTACTCAAGCATTCAATGGACTGTGAGATTAGATTTCAAAAATACTTGGTCCAACTCTGATGTTCAGTGACTTAGGCATCTCAACTTGCGTGGGAATCAAGCTCTTGCATCTAACGTCTAGTGCTAACCCCAGCTTATCATTATTATTACATGATTACAGCTAACATTTATATAGTGCTTTGTAAAGCACTTTTATACTTGTTATGTAATTTAATTTAAACTAGACAGCAGCCCTGCAAAGCGGACAGTGTGTTTATTTCCATTTGGCATATGAAGAAACGGGATCTGTGTGATTAAGGGACTCCCCATTCCTCAGAGCCCTCTGCCACCCCTGCTACTCATAGATCCCATTAGCATCAGAATTACACAGGGGCCCAGGCCTACTGATCCCAGATCCTGTTCTCTTTCCACTCCATCATGCTCTCTTAGCACCATGTTGCTGGATTGGTCATAGACTATGAGATAAATCAGTGAACATACTCTGTGTTTTAGCTGCTTCGTCGGTACGAGGAACAATGATTGCTTTGAAAAGTTTTTA
This sequence comes from Monodon monoceros, assembly GCF_005190385.1. Classification (NCBI taxonomy): domain Eukaryota; kingdom Metazoa; phylum Chordata; class Mammalia; order Artiodactyla; family Monodontidae; genus Monodon; species Monodon monoceros. Next base: position 78,802,907 of record NW_021703767.1, on the reverse strand, counting down.
GAGGGTTTCAACTGGCAAGTGCTAAGTAATTTGTATTTCATTGTTTTTATTATTTTGTGTCAAGGAAATGGTTTCCAAAGTGCTCCTGTCAATTACAAACTAGAAAGTGATTCCAAGTGGGAGCTGCCTTTAGTACAGATGGAACCCGAAACCGTAAGGATCTTTCACAGAAAAATAACCTAATTAATTAAAAACCCCAAAACCACAATGGAAGAATAAGTAGAAAATAAGTGGTTTAGAGAAAAGGTGGTATTGATTTGGGAAAGAAATTGATTTCTTGGTTTTGTTTCTCTCTAGCTTTTTGTTTAAGGTCTCTGTGGGTCATGGGAATAGAATGTTTTCTATTAATGAGACATATTTGATGTATTTCCTTTTGTGATAGTGATTTCTGGTAAAATGTTTGCTTGGGGCAGTATATGGTCACAGCACTAAATAAATAATAATCCTAAGCATTTTATGTGTTCTATCTTAGCACACATTAATTTTTAATTAATTTGGCTACATAGTGTGTTTTTAAGCATCGATTTGGAAACCTAGACTTGTAGTATCATAAAGAATAATTTAATCTTAGAAACTATCTAGGACAACCTTTCATGTTCCAGAAAACTAAAGCCCAAATGACTCGTTCGAGGTCATACAGCTGGGAGTGATTTGAACTCTATGGCCAAAATTTCCTTTCTGAACAAAGAATAGAAATTAGTCTCTGATGGTAAGAAGAGGAATGGCAGGGCTGTTCACAAAGGTGAGGGAGTGGGTTGGGCCTGCTATTTTTGTGAACCCAGACGTGGTGACACCTTATTCAAATTTGAGTTAAGAACACATTGCCCTTAAAAATGATAAAATAAAATGATAAAAACTTGTTAGAACCTTTGTACATATACTGTCCTTATCTCCTTGATTTTCAAATATAAATGAACTGAAGAGATTGCCAATATCCTCTTTTCTCATACTCATCAAGTTACTTACTTGTAGTATTTATCATTTACCTCACTAGTATATAAGTCTGATTGAAGGTAGTTTTTGTTTAGTGCACTGCTGTGTCCCCATCTTTGGTCCTAGATCAATGCCTGGCACATAGGAGATATTTAATGTTTAATTAATTAATAAACCCATGAATAAAAATTGTGAGCAGACATTCCATACTCCTTGTGGCAGGACATGGTATAAACCACAGAGGGAAAATGCTTCATTTATTTAACACCTTATGGAACCTTAAAATGTTACAGCTAGAGGGAATCTTAAAGACTATCTAGGAGGGCTTCCCTGGTGGCGCAGTGGTTGAGAGTCCGCCTGCCGATGCAGGGGACACGGGTTTGTGCCCCGGTCCGGGAAGATCTCGCATGCCATGGAGCAGCTGGGCCCGTGAGCCATGGCCGCTCGGCCTGTGCGTCCGGAGCCTGTGCTCTGCAGCAGGAGAGGCCACAACAGTGGGAGGCCCACATACTGCAAAAAAAAAAAAAGACTATGTAGGAAAATCCTCTCATTTTTAGATATTGTGAAAATAAGGGAGTTTTCTATGTTCACAGACTAATTAGTGACAGAGCCATGGATTGTAACTCAGACTTTCTCATTCCTTTTTTAAATCACTTAAAGGCACTAGAGAATGTTGAAGGTAGAACAACACATGGTTGCTACGATCATTGAACTTCAGTCAAAATTAGGTTGATACCCTTGGACTTGATCTCTTTTCCATGTGTTTTCTTTGAAAAATTAAAGATTGAAATTCATCAATAGATAGGTTACCTAGTTAGGATTTTCTTTTTTAAGTTCTAAATCACATTTTCTCCCCTCTGGGATTCCTTTGTGGTCCTTGGTTCCCAAGACAATCTCTTACCTCCTCAATTTTCTTCTGTTCTAATCTAATTGGGTCAGATGGGCAGGGCATCACACTGAAAAAAAAAACATCCTTTCTCCATGTTTACATGTTTTTTCCCTAGCAACCAGTTATAAAAGATCATTCTCTTATATTACCACCCCTTCAAGGCTGGGAAGACTCACCCAGGATTGGTGTTTCATACATACAGCAGATACTCACTCATTCTGTTTCATTGGGATCACCCTTCTCTTTATCAAAGAATGAAAAAAAAAAGTATAAAAGAGATTTTTACTTTATAATCAAACATCCTTTACCTAATAACTGTGGAAATAAGCTTGATGTCCTGAGAGAGAAAGAGCTGGCGGGGCACACAATGTGTATGGCAAAAGAAAGTTTCAACTTGTAGGTTGTCTGTGGTTGTGTACTGAGACATGCAGAGCTGAGACCCGAACCTACAAGTGCTAATTATGCATTTTCTGATCTTAAACACACAAATACAGATAACTGTGAACTCAACTCCCTTTCCTTTTCAAACCACGCTCCTTTCCCCCAACCTGAACTTTCCCCACAACTTTCTCTAAAACCAGATAATCATCTCCTTCCAGACTTTGAAGTGACATTAGAATTGTCAGAAGGCATAATTAATTGACTGTCAGCAAAGCCATTGTTTGAACATCTGCAGAGTTCTACTTGGTAGGCATCTGTTGTACTTTCAATTGAACGGATTCACTCATCTTCAAATATTTATTGAGTGCTTGCTATACACCAATCACTGAAGTGTGTGCTATGGGAGAGAAAAGAAATAAGGTAACATAATGACCAAGGAGAGAAAGCATTTGTTCAATCCTCTAGCACCAAGGGCTTTGATGGAAAACAGATTTCATGACTGGAAGTGGAAAATACACTCTTTTTCATCCAGGTTCAGGGGTTTTTGCCACTATTGCCAGCTGACCTGTGCCAGATAAAATGCCAGAGGAGTCCACCTATTGCTGGGGAATAGAGAGACCTATTGGTGAAGCACTATTTGTGGACAGAGTTCTCAGCAAAGACAATTGAATGCTTTAAGAGAAAAGCGAGCGGAAAATATCCAAGGCCGATAAACTGGGAAATCCCACAAGCAGGTCCAAATTAATGACCTTATCCTGATTTTCTTCCTAATTCTCACTCTGATGCCAGTCATGTTACATTAAATTCTCCCAGTTTCATTACAGCACTGCACAGTTCTGATCTCAGTCCCCGTTTGGTTCTCTGACTATCAAAATTTCAATTTATATCAGTCCTGGACCTGGCTCCACTCCTACGTGGAAATGAACATCATTTGTTAAAATTCAACAAGAAGGAACAGAAACACTGTGCAGGAGTGACTTGTTGAAGGAGGCTAAGATGATACAGTAGGCAGGAGGTAATTGAAAACAGTTACTAACATCTACTGTCTCGCTCTCCACACACTCACAACACTCACAGACACATTCACACACACACACACACACACACACACACACACACACACACCATTCAGCCCTAGGACCATGGCACAGTTAGAGAGCTGGCTATAAGTCTTCCAGCTTGAAAGCTTCCCATTCTTTGGTCATTGGAGGCCACCTTCGTAATTTTCACCACATATGCAAACCATCTGTACTATTATTTGCCTAACATTTTTGTTCAAATCAATTCATTTATTTTTTAACCTATTTTATCTTCATTCATGTCAATAATATCCATAATTTGATTTTATGGATTAAAGTACTTGTTGCTTTTTTTCCCCTAAAAGGCATGAAACTAGATACCATAATTAAATTTAAAATGTTCATCCATGAACCCTCCAATGTTCAAAATACTGAGAAATGTGTGTATAACTCAACCAGAAGATAAATTGATGGAATATTATGGTGAAATGATGTCAAAGGTTACCCATTGAGTTAAGTTTTACTAAAAAAAATTTTTTTTTTATACCCAGCATCATCATGTTATCATGAGAGGCCATGTAGTGGTGTAAAGAGCCAGGTATCAAGTAACCAGAGGCCAGATTCTGGGCCAGTCACTGTCCCACAATCTTGCTGTGACATATTAGGCCAGCCCCTTTTCCACGGACCTCATCTCTCATAGACTTCATGATCTCTTGGGATCCTTTGGCCTTTTAATTTACTTACCTCAAATACTTTTCGTATATTGTCCTCTATACACCATTAAAACATAAGCGGGTAGGAAAATAGCTGCCCTATGTAGAATTACAACATTGCTTGCTTCAGAAGAATTGGAAAAGAAACCCAAGAATTATATTTCCTAGACTGTTTTATACTCTGCTCAGTATTGTTCCTCATTTCCTAAGATATACGAGAAGGTTCACATCATTTGAAGTAGCTTTAAATGTCAGTTAACAAACATAAGCTAAGATTGTAGAACATAAGGAACACTGTGTACTGAGTTGGATATTCTAGCATCACTGTTTAAGGATCTTCCTGGTTTAATATGTTGTTCACTAATGATACTTTGTATACATCAATAGTATTAATATTAGTAACCATGAATGTGATCATGGTCTTCAGTGTATAATATAGCATTGTCATAAAAATAAATAATTCATCTTTTGTTACATGGCATAGTGACACCAAAACTGGACTTGGAGTCAGGAAGTCCAAGTATCTTCTCTGCGTGACATTGGTGACATTTGACATTTGCGATGTGCTTTAGAACATATTATGCACTATTTGAAAACATTTTTTTAAACAGTTTTAGGATTGGAGAGAAATCAGCTTAAACAAGGACCAGTTAAGAGATGGAACCAAATTCTTCATGTAGGTTTTCTGGATTAAATTACATGTCCTTTAAGCAACTTTATATAACCTCTTAAGCTTTTTGAATTTCAGTTATTTCACCTATTAATAAAGGTTATCCTATCTATTTTATATAACTATTGTGAGGACCAGGTTAAAGAAATAGATGTGAAAATGTATTCTAAGCCATAACAAATCAAAAATTTAAGAGATGTCAGTATTGCTTCCCAGTGCAGCATCTAGCTTGATTTATGCCGCTTGTGATTCGTGTGTGACAATCAGCCGCTCTGAATTTTTAATGTCACTGTTTATCTCTATTTAAATTAACACTTTGAATTTTCTTATGATGTTCTCTCGTTATTGGAATATCATTACAAAAAATGTTTTTCAGTCATTGTGTGTGTGAGAAAGCAACACGCAGACATACCACAGCGTTCTCATTTGCTGAGCAAACTACTCTTGCTTTTTAATGTGGAATGAAGAAGAACAAATTGAAAGGAGACAAAAATGAATTTTGACTCAGATTGTGCAGGATGAATCATAACCCACTTTCTTATCTGAGATGTGAAGAAAAAATAAATTAAAATAAAGCCAGCCACCACACAGCTTTACTGTCAGTGTCAGCAGAATCAATATAGAGTGTTTTTCCACAGAACAAAGAGTGTATTACTACTAGGCTAAGAATTTCAGGTAGTAGAAAACATGGTTAATTTTTTCTTTGCTGATTTTTTTTTCCTGCTTTGTTTAAAGCATTCCGATCAGAAGAGTTTGGGACTCATCAGAAGTTGTCCAAAACATTCAGAAATGTACCTGTGATCTCTACTGAACAATTAGAGGCCAATCAGAGATGGGACAAGCTTGGACCACATCTGATCCCAGTTTCCCTTGTCAGATCAGTAGGGAGCAGGGAGACAGCAAAATAACAGAAACTTGGCCGGGATAGAATTGCTGCTTCCTTGAATTTAACTTACTTGGGTTATTGATATGAATGATTAAAGAAAAATGAAGACTTTGTCCTGCTGGAGTCCAGGATTCAGATGTATAATCTACCTTACTTGGAAATGTAGCTTTTTTAAAAAAGGGTTTGGCACAGATAGAGAGGCACTGTAACCTACCCTAGGATATAGTCTCCAATTTCTAAGTGAGCGTTAATTTCATTTAAATTTTTGTTACTGTTGTATTTTATTCATAATTCTTATGGCCTTTATTTCTCATCTCTATATACATACACACATGTGTATATATGTTATATATACTATGTAATATACATAATATATGTTTATATGTCTATACCTTCTACCTTACTGTAAGACCATTGTGAAGAAAGACCACCTCTTCCTTATCTTGCTCTTCCCCCGAAGATCACCACAAGGAGATAGAGCTAGATGAGTTCTTAAATCTCTCTGTGCCCCTCCATCAAGACTTTTGCTTGCAGTAGAGTTTCTGTAGTCTGACTTGATTCTAAATATCCCCACTAATGGTTCTGTTGACAATTAGACTAGCACGCACTGAGCACTTACTATGTACTACAAGTTTTGTAGGCATTATACATATTTCTTGACTATAACCCTGTGAGGTGTAGGCATTGTTCTTTTCCAGATGAGAAAACTGAACCAAAAAGAAGGTAAATAATTTGCCCAGGGTCTAGTAATTATTGGAGTTGTAATTTGAACCCAGAGTCTGCCTCCTAACCACTGTATGTACTTTGTCAGTGACTATACCTTGCAGAAGGGCAGCTAACTAGGCCTGGCAGAAGATTGGGCCACAAAGCCTGTGCTCATCATATGGCTTTTCTGCCAAATTCCATTCTATTTCTCCCTCTGCTTCTCCTGGGGGACTTTTTTTAGTATGATTTGATTTCCTCTGATTGAAGAGTCCCACAACTGGCCAGGCAGCAGATAGAAATCCCTGCATGCCATCATTCTGTTTGCAGTCTACCAGATGTCCTCAGGGATACCGTCTTGGCTCCACTACAAGGATAATAGTGCCCATGTGTGCTACTTACTCCAGACAATGTAAGACAAGTGCTGAATGTAAAACTATTTTTGTTAGCACTTGAAATATACATTTCTATTCCTCTGTTCCCTCTTGAAATTGAAACCTGGTTCTTGTGATTTTAACATTATCTAAATCCAGAAAGTCCCTTCTCCCAATGCTTCATCCCAATCCAGTGAAGCTTTCTTTCACACGTGGAAATAGTTACTTTTAACTTTCAGCAATCCATCTGCAGTGGCATCTTCTAATCTAGTGAGCCTTAGAAAAAGCCAAGTGCAGTCTCACTCACTGTCAAAGCAGAAATGAGAGACAGCAAGGAGAAGGGAACTTATCTTGAAAATAAGGTCACCCTATTGACATATCATCAGGTAGAAGAGTTCTATGCACTAGCTAGCAATTGGCTCACTCAGTCGGAAGTTGATGCTATTTTAGGCTGTCAGCAGGAGTGTCAACGTATCTGTGAATTTTGGCATTTTATTTCATTAAGATGGTTCAGGAAGCCAGACACTGATTAACTGATTCTTCGACTTAGTTCCCACTCCTAATTTTGGATGTGTGTTGTCTTCAGGAAGCTGTTGTGATACCCTGATGCTAAAGAAAACTACTCTTGTGCTTCTAAAGCAATCCTGGGAACAGTCTACCCCACATCCTACTATCCTGGCATCTCCCCTGCTCTACTTCTCTGGTCACAGGTGGTGTGGGGATACCATTGCTCTGGTTCTCCTCTGGCCGACCAAGGAAATACAAATCAGGTGTGTGCATCCGGTTACCTTCCACCGTGTGTCTGTCATAGCAGCATTCTCACTGATACATTAGGTTCAAGGTGGATTTTCATTTGGAGATCACGTAAGAAGATACCTATGGAAGGAATGGCCTCAGCACTGCAGTTACTGTCAAAGTCAAGAGATACCTTAGACAGGCCACAAGATGTGTTTAGGTAAGACTAGGAAAATTCTAAACTTTGTCTCGTCGGTAAGGATTTGGGATCTGATTTGTTTATAAACATGCTTTTAAATGAGAAGGATAAGGATTTCTAGATAGGACATTTATGGTATTTGTTCATTTCTTTATTCAGTAGTTGTTGACGGCCTACTATGTGCCAAGCACTGTGTTAATTTCCATTAAACATTAGTCTACAAAAGAGAAACAGAAGTTTTAAAAATAACTGAATTACAATATGATAAATGTATTACTGGAGTTAGGTGAAGAGTCTTATGGGAGGAAAAAAGTTAGAATGGCTTAGTGTGATTGGAAAAGTGGGGAAAGGTTTTCCAGCATAGGTGATGTCGGGGCTGAATGTGGTGTAATTTCCCAGGTAAACCATGAATTTAAGGGCATTTCAGACAAACGATTCAGTGGATACAAAGAGACCAAGAGAGGATTACAAAAAGTGCAGAATGACTAGGGTAACGTAGTGGGGAAATGAGGCTAAAAGGATGATCAGTGGTCAGATCAAAAGGGGTTTTTGTTTCCTGCTAAAGAGTCTAGAGTCTGTCCTGAAGGCCCTGAGGATCCATGAAGGATTTACACAAGGGAACAACATGATCTGATAGACGTTGATTAAAGATCATGCTGGGTACCGCTGGGGAGACTGGCGTTGAACAGGAGGTGATTTGGGAGACTGAAGGTCATTTGCCTCAGCCTATGGGGATAATACAGAGCCTGAGCCAAGGCAGTCATGTTGTGACAATTCAGGGGAGAGTAAGAGGGATGCGTCGAGGCTTATTCCTGAGCTTCTGTATTCGGTGGCTAATGACATTAAGTGAGGTGAGAAAACAGAAGAAGTTCAATAATGACGTGCCTTCAGCCCCCCGAGATCCTCCTTATCCGGAAGCAATGTAGCTCTATTTGTCGGTGCTTATTGAGCACCTACTGTGTGCAGGCACTGTTGTAGGCATTGACACAAAGCAGGGGTAAAACAGACATAAAGCCTCTGTTATGGGCTTCCATTTTAGTAAGGAAAGACAACACATAAATAAGTCAAATACATCCTATGTCAGATGGTGATGTATCCTGTAGAGAAAAATTGAGCAGAAGAAGGGGGACAGTGAATGCAACACTGGCGGTTGGGATGGAAGTAACACAGTAAAAATGAGACAAATGTAGTTGTGAGGTTCCTCTTGCTGGTGAAACCTGGTCTGCCTAATTTTGTTTCCTTTTCATTTGTGTTTTATAAATTGTTATTTCTCCTAAACAAAGGAAATAAATAGCAACATAAACATTTACAAATACAGAAATGTAGACTCAATGGTTTGTGTTGTCAACATAACACATGCCAAGAAAAACAAAAGAAAACAGCAGCTGAAAAAGTAAATATAGGGCTTCCCTGGTGGCGCAGTGGTTGAGAGTCCGCCTGCCGATGCAGGGGACACGGGTTCGTGCCCCGGCCTGGGAAGATCCCACATGCCGCGGAGCGGCTGGGCCCGTGAGCCATGGCCGCTGAGCCTGCGCGTCCGGAGCCTGTGCTCCGCAGCGGGAGAGGCCACAACAGTGAGAGGCCCGCATACCACAAAAAAAAAAAAAAAAGTAAATATATATTTTTTTAAAGTAAAAAAATGGAGGCTCCCTCAGACACTAATCCTTGTCATTCAAAATGCTGGATAGTATGAATTAGAATTTCACAGAAAGGAGAGAGATAATATTTGAACCAGGATAATAATTCTGATATTTTAATGCTAGAGAACCTTGGATTTAATCCAAATCTTTTAGTTTAGACAGAGAAAGAAAATAGCTTATTTGAGGACACCCAGGTAGGTCTAGAATTTAGGTTTCCTAGCAGTTCATCGAGAACTCCTACCATTATCCACTGTACCAGACAGGCCCAAAGCTTGGGTTCTGGGATCCGGCTTCTGGGTTTGAATTTCCCCTTTGCCTCAGTGGCCTTAAGGAATTTTTACCTCTCTGCATCAGTTTCCTCATTTGCAAAATAGGGGTGTTATAATAGTATTTATGAGAGTGTTTTTGAGGATTAAAGTTAATATTAATACATGTAAATTACTCACAGCAGTGCCTGACACACAGTTACTGTTCAGAAAAATGTTCACTATATTATTACAATACTAAGGGTATTAGGACATTATGATACAGCTTATTTAGACTTTGTGTGTTTGGGTATAAACTTGAAGCCAGTCTGCGATGATGGCCACACATAAGATCTTCTGGAATTTCCAGTTAACATAGTAAAATATTAACAAGCTCCTTTGGGTCACTGAGTAAATATAGAACACATTAAAATAACTTTGATATTCAGTTCCTTCACATTAGTTCTAGACAGTTCATTCTAGAACTGAGTTATATGAGATTCTAAACCAGAAATGGAACCCTAGCCTTTAAAGACAAGAATACGTCGGGATCCATTTATGTACATCTAGCACAGATTGGCCTCATAACTGTTGACAGCCATTTAATAAGTACTGACTATGTTCCAAGCACCATGCTTGAATGTTTCACATAGTTGATCATACTTAATCCCATTGCAGGGAGGCATTTGTATCTGGATTTTACAGATGAGAACATTCAGTCCAAAGGCAGTTCAGTACCTTGTCCAAGGTCACACAAATAAGATAGTAAGAGGCACAGACTAAATTTTCATAAACCAGTCCATTGTTGTTTGTTCAGCACATGACTTTTTAATGATGATACTTTTTCTTAAGTAGTTACTTATGCTGCAGGCAGTCTGCATTTTACACTGTTGTCCTTTCTGTGCCATTCATACTGTTCATTCATAAAATTACAAAATCATAGGTGGTTTTTGCTGGCAGGATCTGGAGGGAGTTTCCTGGTTCTCAACTTGAAGACTAAGAATCACCTGAGGGAACTTTATCACTAAACCTACACACCCACACACACCTACCTTGTACATACATTGTGATTCTGACATAATCTTAGGCCCACCTCCACTGAGAAAATGCTATTACTCTGAGAAAATGTAGCTGATGGAGTGTGCCATAGTCCCCAGGTGGTGGAAAGAAAAAAAAGGGGGGGTGGCTTGAGAATTACTGATAAATTTTCATGTAGTGAAAATTGAGAATCAGAGACTGACAGTAACTTCCCCAAGATCACAGCTCATTTATTTCACATCTACCTGTAGAACCTGGGCCCTCTGACTTTCGGTATTAGGCAGTTTTCCTGTTTATTCCTCAAAACTGCCTTTGTGGAATGCACTATGCCCTCCTTGATAGTTCTAGAGGAATATAAGGCAAAACAAAGGGAGTGATTACTTTGCCCAAGTTCCCATAACAAATCAGTTGGTCAAGAGAGGATGAGTTTGCTATATTATGCTGTTCTCCACCTATTCACTTGGTTTAGTAAAGTAACAGGTCATCAATATGGAATGCACATTTTCATAATAGTAGGTTTGTGGGTTGCATAGCTTTTTTTGTGTCTGTTTTCAATTTCTGTTCCTTTGATAACAGAATAAATAGCAGAGATGACAAAACTCAGAAGGAGAATTATCTCCTAGATTTTCTGTGATCTTTCTTCTCTAGTGAATCAGTATATCTAGTAATGACACAGTAGATTCTAAGGTTATTTGGCTTGTTTGTTAAGTAGATATTTATTGAGAGCCTACCATATGTCCATCGCTGACCTAGGTGGGTTGAACCAAGAGTTGTTATAAATCTTTTCTGGGGTGGGGGGGGAATGTGCTATAAATAATTAAATTCAGAAATCTCTGCTCCCAAGAGATTGGTAGACTACTAGAGGTTAAAGAGTCAAAAATATATAATAATCCTTTTACCATGTGATAAATGTTATGAAGGAGCTTTGCGCATGTGGCTATGAGAATGTCTGGAGGTCTGTGGGTGAGTGTGGAGATTACTGGGTGATACCTGAGCCAAGTCTTCAAGGAGGAACAGAATTTTTCCAAGTAGAAAAGGAGAGGAAAAAATAGCATGTTCAAAAGAATAGAGGTAGGAAAGCAGGATGTACAGGGGAACAGGAAGCATTACAGACTTCATATCAGAAGCTCCCTAGGACTAAAGCAAAATTGAATTGAGGGAAGTCTTGGGACATGGGAGTATAGAGAACCTGAGGTGCAGTGGTGAAAGATCAGGTGTGATGTCATAGAAGGGAACTTTTGTATCTTTTTTGTGGAAAAATGGGAAATTGTTGACTATTGTTAAACAGAGGGCAATATCAGATTAGTGATTTGTAAAAAATTGAGGGGATAGCCACTTCTATTGCCATGTAACACTACTAGTGGCCTAGATAACTTTATAGAGCCAGTTCACAAGGGATAATGAAGCTGGAGATTTCATGAGAACAGATTTAAGTGACTTGTGGAGTGAGAAAAAAGAAATGGCTATCTCTTTACTCAGTTCAAAACAGGAAGTGCCTAGATATGCAAAAATGCAAGTCGAGGAAACTGTGTTCTTGGTGTGTTTTGTGTGTATTCTGCTTTTTGCACATCAGCGATACTGCCGCTGGGTACTGCTATGTGAATCATTCACCAGCTTCAACTGATGGAGGACCAGCAGATTTTAAAAGTGATCATATGAACCTACAAATTTAAAGATGATTCTCAACTTTCAAACAATACACAGATCCTCAGAAAATCATTATGTGTGTGTATGTGCATGTGTGTTATTTGTGCTGGTCCTGCCTTCAAGCAGAAAACATTTCAAGGTCTGGATTCCTCCTTAAGAATTTAAAATAGATGTAGTGTTTAGCATAGAAAGAACCTTGAAGTCATCTCCTAATTCTGTCATTTTTTTTGATAAAGAAAATGATGTCCAGAGAGAAGTAGTAGTCCAAGCCACAGTCACCAAGTAGCAGTGCCCAGGTTAAAACTTGGTTCTTTCCGTTATTATAAATTCATTATAAAAATGGAAACCTCACTTTTTTTTGTATCATTTATTTGCAAAGTTTTTGGTAGTTATGGATTGAGTGAGTTATCCTAAGGTAACAGATATCTTGGTACTCATTTGTAAATGTAGAAACAATAAGAAAAGAATATTTCAGGAATTTGGTAAGGAAGTATGATTGGATTTATCATAGAAACCTTAGTTCAAATCATCTTTCACAAGGGGAAGAAGGTAGGGCATGGGTAAGCAGAACATGAGGGCTTCTCCTCCCTTCTTCATTCTCAAATTGGTTTGATGTGACATGAAAGGGTATTTTATCAACTATAAAGGATTGTGTCAGAACTAGTTTATGAGGCCTGTATTCATTTTCTATTGCTCCTATAACAAATTACCAAAAACATAGGGACTTAAAACAATACGCATTTATTATCTTACAGTTCTGTAGGTCACAAGTTTAACATGAGTCTCAGTGGGCTAAATTCAACATGTTAGCAGGGCTCCAATCTTTTCTGGAGGCTCCAGGAGAGAATCCTCCTTGCCTTTTCCAACTTCTAGAGGTTGCTCACATTGCTTAACCTGTGGCCCCCTTCTTCCATCTTCAAAGCCTGCAACATAGCATCACTGATCATTTCTCCATAGTCAAGTCTCTTTTGACCGCAACTGGGAACGCTCTGATTTTAAGACCTCTGAGATTAGATTGGGCCTACCTAGGTAGGCTCCGCTCTGCTATATTCTGGAAGAGTTTGAGAAGGATAGGTGTTAGCTCTTCTCTAAATGTTTGATAGAATTCACCTGTGAAACCATCTGGTCCTGGGCTTTTGATTGTTGGAAGATTTTTAATCACAGTTTCAATTTCAGTGCTTGTGATTGGTCTGTTCATATTTTCTATTTCTTCCTGGTTCAGTCTCGGCAGGTTGTGCATTTCTAAGAATTTGTCCATTTTTTCCAGGTTGTCCATTTTATTGGCATAGAGTTGCTTGTAGTAATCTCTCATGATCCTTTGTATTTCTGCAGTGTCAGTTGTTACTTCTCCTTTTTCATTTCTAATTCCATTGATTTGAGTCTTCTCCCTTTCTTTCTTGATGAGTCTGGCTAATGGTTTCTCAATTTTGTTTATCTTCTCAAAGAACCAGCTTTTAGTTTTATTGATCTTTGCTGTCGTTTCCTTCATTTCTTTTTCATTTATTTCTGATCTTTATGATTTCTTTCCTTCTGCTAACTTTGGGCTTTTGTTGTTGTTGTTCTTCTTCTCTCTCTAATTGCTTTAGGTGTAAAGTTAGGTTGTTTATTTGAGATGTTGCTTGTTGCTTAAAGTAGGATTGTATTGCTATAAACTTCCCTCTTAGAACTGCTTTTGCTGCATCCCATAGGTTTTGGGTCATCGTGTTTTCATTGTCATTTGTTTCTAGGTATTTTTTGATTTCCTCTTTGATTTCTTCACTGATCTCTTGGTTATTAAGTAGTGTATTGTTTAGCCTCCATGTATTTGTATTTTTTACAGATTTTTTCCTGTAATTGATATCTAGTCTCATAGCATTGTGGTCAGAAAAGATACTTGATACGATTTCAGTTTTCTTAAATTTACCAAGGCTTGATTTGTGACCCAAGATATGATCTATCCTGGAGAATGTTCCATGAGCACTTGAGAAGAAAGTGTATTCTGTTGTTTTTTGATGGAATGTCCTATAAATATCAATTAAGTCCATCTTGTTTAATGTATCATTTAAAGCTTGTGTTTCCTTATTTATTTTCATTTTGGATGATCTATCCATTGGTGAAAGTGAGGTGTTAAAGTCCTCTACTATGATTGTGTTGCTGTCGATTTCCCCTTTTATGGCTGTTAGTATTTGCCTTATGTATTGTGGTGCTCCTATGTTGGGTGCATAAATATTTACAATTGTTATATCTTCTTCTTGGATTGATCCCTTGATCATTACGTAGTGTCCTTCTTTGTCTCTTGTAATAGTCTTTATTTTGAAGTCTATTTTGTCTGATATGAGAATTGGTACTCCAGCTTTCTTTTGATTTCCATTTGCATGGAATATCTTTTTCCATCCCCTCACTTTCAGTCTGTATGTGTCCCTAGGTCTGAAGTGGGTCTCTTGTAGACAGCATATATATGGGTCTTGTTTTTGTATCCATTCAGCCAGTCTAGTTTTGGAAGTTTTAACCACAGCAATCAGAGAAGGAAAAGAAATAAAAGGAATCCAAATGGGAAAAGAAGACATAAAGCTGTCACTATTTGCAGATGACATAATACTATACATAGGGAATCCTAAAGATGCTACCAGAAAACCACTAGAGCTAATCAATGAATTTGGTAAAGTAGCAGGATACAAAATTAATGCACAGAAATCTCTAGCATTCCTATACACTAATGATGAAAAATCTGAAAGTGAAATTAAGAAAACACTCATTTACCATTGCAACAAAAAGAATAAAATATCTAGGAATAAACCTACCTAAGGAGACAAAAGACCTGTGTGCAGAAAATTATAAGACACTGATGAAAGAAATTAAAGATGATACAAATAGATAGAGAGATATACCATGTTCTTGGATTGGAAGAATCAACATTGTGAAAATGACTCTACTACCCAAAGCAATCTACAGATTCAATGCAATCCCTATCAAACTACCACTGGCATTTTTCACAGAACTAGAACAAAAAATTTCACAATTGGTATGGAAATGCAAAAGACCCCAAATAGCCAAAGCAATCTTGAGAAAGAAAAATGGAGCTGGAGGAATCAGGCTCCCTGACTTCAGACTATACTAGAAAGCTACAGTAATCAAGACAGTATGGTACTGGCACAAAAACAGAAATATAGATCAATGGGACAGGATAGAAAGCCCAGAGATAAACCCACACACATATGGTCACCTTACCTTTGACAAAGGAGGCAAGAATATGCAGTGGAGAAAAGACAGCCTCTTCAATAAGTGGTGCTGGGAAAACTGGACAGCTACATGTAAAAGAATGAAATTAGAACACTCCCTAACACCATACACAAAAATAAGCTCAAAATGGATTAAAGACCTAAATGTAAGGCCAGACACTATCAAACTCTTAGACGAAAACATAGGCAGAACACTCTGTGACATACATCACAGCAAGATCCTTTTTGCCCCAGCTCCTAGAGAAATGGAAATAAAAACAAAAATAAACAAATGGGACCTAATGAAACTTCAAAGCTTTTGCACAGCAAAGGAAACCATAAACAAGACGAAAACACAACCCTCAGAATGGAGAAAATACTTGCAAATGATCAACTGACAAAGGATTAATCTCCAAAATTTACACGCAGCTCATGCAGCTCAATATCAAAAAAACAAACAACCCAATCCAAAAATGGGCAGAGGACCTAAATAGACATTTCTCCAAAGAAGATATACAGATTGCCAACAAGCACATGAAAGAATGCTCAACATCATTAAGCATTAGAGAAATGCAAATCAAAACTACAATGAGATGTCATCTCACACTGGTCAGAATGACCATCATCAAAAAATCTACAAACAATAAATGCTGGAGAGGGTGTGGAGAAAAGGGAACCCTCTTACATTGTTGGTGGGAATGTAAATTGATACAGCCACTATGGAGAAAAGTATGGAGCTTCCTTAGAAAACTAAAAATAGAACTACCATATGACCCTGCATTCCCACTACTGGGCATATACCCTGAGAAAAC
Source organism: Monodon monoceros (assembly GCF_005190385.1). Taxonomy (NCBI): domain Eukaryota; kingdom Metazoa; phylum Chordata; class Mammalia; order Artiodactyla; family Monodontidae; genus Monodon; species Monodon monoceros. The sequence continues at coordinate 78,786,827 of NW_021703767.1, read as the reverse complement.
CATAATTCAAAGAAGAGTCATGTACCACAATGTTCATTGCAGCTCTATTTAGCCAGGACATGGAAGCAACCTAAGTGTCAATCAACAGATGAATGGATAAAGAAGATGTGGCACGTATATACAATGGAATATTACTCAGCCATAAAAAGAAGTGAAATTGAGTTATTTGGAGTGAGGTGGATGGACCCAGAGTCTGTCATACAGAGTGAAGTAAGTCAGAAAGAGAAAGACAAATACCATATTCTAACACATATATATGGAATCTAAAAAACAAACAAAAAAAATGGTCATGAAGAACCTAGGGGCAAGATGGGAATAAAGACGCAGACCTAGTAGAGAATGGACTTGAGGATAAGGGGAGGGGGAATGGTAACTTGGGACAAAGTGAGAGAGTGACATGGACATATATACACTACCAAATGTAAAATAGATAGCTAGTTGGGAGCAGCTGCATAGCACAGGGAGATCAGCTCGGTGCTTTGTGACCACCTAGAGGGGTGGGATAGGGAGGGTGGGAGGGAGGGAGACGCAAGCGGGAAGAGATATGGGGATATATGTATATGTATAACTGATTCACTTTGTTATAAAGCAGAAACTAACACACCATTATTGTAAAGCAATTATACTGCAATAAAGATGTTAAAAAAAAAAAAAAGTTTATGGGTAAAGAGAAGAGGCCAGGAGGAAAGCTTCTCTATCCCCAACCCCCTGCCAGGCTTAGGTAGTCCTATAAAACGGTTGTGTTTCCTGGAAATAGTTAAGCCAATAGTTCTAGAATTGAGTAGTAGCTCTATGGAAGACACTAAAGGGAAATAAAGAGTCTTATGACTGGTACTATGGGAAAGGACGTGTTCATCAAAGCATGGGTTCTTTCTCAATTAGAAAACAAACATGGCTCCCAAGTGGAAATGTTTATTTCCGACCATAAGAATCGGGTCAGACAGAATTCAGAAATGAGTGAACTTATTCTGAGGTCTGGGTAGGAGGAGAAATAAGGGGATGCGTTTTAATGGTCCTCAAGATACGCTTGCATTTACATCCAAAACTCCCTCTTCCAGGAACCACTGCACTGTAAGTTGCCATATTAATGCTGACTGATTATAACAATTAGATGAACAAATATTGATCATAAAAGAATATCCTACTGACAAGAGAAAAGTAAAAAAAATTTAAGGTGTCTGATTCATATTTCTGCTTCATAAAATTGTTAAATATGTCTCCTACAGTACTGAGATATAGATCAAACTGAATAATATCAGTGAAAAATATTCTTTAAACTGTTAGAGTTGTAAAATTTCTTCTTTCTGCTCCTCTTTATTCTATTGTTTCACCTCAGAGATATTTGGTTTTCTCTTACTTGAGCCAGGGAGAAAAGTTGGACTAGCCACTACTTTGGCCATGGGCATCAAAGTGGGAGAATAAGTGGAAGTCAGACTTGGTGAAAAAGCACCAGCACTGGCTATCTCTGAGCTCCTGCTGCCATAGTCATATCCACAGAGGGTTTGAACTTTGTTTCTTTAGGGATGATTACCTTTACAGTCCTAAATTCTAACCCAGTTCTCATTGTTACTGTGCAATAGGCATAGCCTAAATGGAACATTCCTATATTTCTTTGCTGCAGAGTGACTACGTCTACAGTAAAGTATACTCATCCCATTTTATTTTCCTTCACCCAAAATGTGTGTATGTATGTATGTGTCTGTGTATATGTGTCTGTATACGTATATCCATGCTAATATGCATGCAGACATACACACACACACAAAAGAACTCTGTGAAAAAGCTAAACAATTCTATAATACTTCTGAAAAATAGGTTACTCTTTGCATGTTGCTCCATAATTCTGTACTTGAGTCAATTTTTTAAAAAATCAGGCTTCCTTGTGATATTCTCTCCCTTTATTTAAATTCTGTTTCATGCCCTTCAGTACATTTTTTTATAATTTTCTTCATCTAAGTCATATATCCTTCCTCAGTAAACTAAATCAATTTTTGTTCCTATTGTGCAATTTTTGTATTTGTTTGTTTCCATTTCTAAATGGTAATTGCTTGTATAAAAGGAAGCTCTTGACTTTTACTTACCTATCCAAACACATTACTGAATTATGTTATTAGTTCTATAATTCTTTTGTTGGGGTTACTTGGGTTCTTTTAATCATACAGTGTTATTTACCAATTTTGTCTTTTCTTTCCAATGTTTATACTGCTTATTTCATTTTCTTGTCCTATGGCTTTACTATAGCTTTTTTAAATGTTACTGAATGGTAGCAATGATATTGGACATCTCTTCTTGTTACTTATTTCAATAGAAATGACTTCAGCATTTCATATTTTGACATAATGTTTACTAGTAGCTTCAGTCAAATACTTTTTTATTATAGGAGATTTCAATCTATTTCTCTCTTACTTGTATTTTTTAAATTAGAAATAGCCATTAGATTTTATTAAATTTTCAGATTTACTTAACCTTACTTACATTTTTTTTTATTCATGTAAATGAATTATGTTAGTAGAATTCCTGAAGTAGACCCATCCTTACATTGTTGGTTTACATTTTACTTTATAATTTTTACTATTTAATAAACTGATAGCTTTAAGTTGTTAGTGCTATTCATTTAGAATTCTGTACCTATGTTCATAAATTAGGATTGAGCTCTACTTTTCTTTTTGCACAATATTATATTTTGGTATTAAGCATAGGCTAACCTCCTAAAATCAGTTTGAAAGCTTCCCATTTTTTAATATGGTCTAGAATAGTTTGATTCATTTAGAAATTATATCTTCCTTAAACATTAGGGTGAACTGAATTTTAAAGTCATCTGCCTTTTTGATTGGTAAATCTTTAACAAACTTTTAAATTTCTTCAGTGACTATGGGGTTGCTGAAGGGTTAAACTTCTCTTGGAATTCATTTGGTAGTTTATATCCAAATGCTATAAAAAAATCATCTATTTCATCAGCATTTTTAACTGTGTTAGCATGATGTAGGCATATTACTCACTTGTAATTTTTAAAATATCTTTGTCTATATTTATCTCTTTTTAAAAATTTTGCCTAATTTCCCTGTTTTCCTTTTAGCTAAGCTCTTCTAAGAGTTTTCTTATGTGTATATGTATATGTGTGTGGAGTTGTTTTTTTTGTTTGTTTTCTAACTCATTACATTTAGTGTGTTATTAATTTATATTTCCTACCTTATTTTAGTTCATTTAGTTATCCATTGTTGTAGCATGTTAATCTGAATGTTAGTTCATTTATTCTCTGTCTCTTTTGTTTAATGAAAGCATTTAATTTTATAAATATTCCTCTAACTTCATCTGTATCCCATGGGTTTTTGATATGTCTTTTTAGATTTATTATAAATATTTTATAATTCCGTTTTTCTTCCATCTAAGAATTATTTAGAAATTTATTCCCAAGTTATTTTCATCTTTTTATTTTTCTGTTTTTCAAATTGAAAGAAATTAAGCCTTGAAATTTATTACTGACATATAAATTCCAGACTGAGCATTATAAAACGTGCCCAGCTCATTGCTGGATTTGGTGTTTTGTCAGCTGGGAACACTAAATACCCTCACTTAACTTGATATCTGTAAAGCTCAGAGCAACATTGGGGTTCCTGTACACTTTGGCAATTGCCCCATGGCTAATTTGGCCAGTTTCCAAATCTTCAGAGAGAGACAAAGAGTTGTCTCATTGCCACCTGCTATTAACTAAATACTTAGGATTCAGTGTCCTACGGGTGACTGGGAGACATGGGAATGGATTATTGTGGCAGCCTGTGGAACCTCCTTCCCTGGAGAATTTTGAGAACAGTAAAGAACCATCTGTCTTGGGTGGTTTTAAGAGCAGCCCTGCCTAAAGGCAGGTGCATGGATTAGATGACCTGTGAAGATTGTCATCCATCCCAATGACTTCAGTGGAAAGGATGCATTTGCTGAGTTTGAAAAGAGTCCAGGAGAAACACTGATAGGTTTGGGGAGCATATGGTCAAGAGCCTGAGGGTATTCAGCCCTTCTTGAAATTGTAGCCACTCAGTGTCACCCTGTGCCCTGAATTCAAGAATGCCATCCTCTACATGTGAACCCAGCATTCACTTCTTCCACCCTTGAAAGTTATATGCATATCTTGTTCAAATTAGTGTGGTTCAAATCTTTGATCATAAGCAGAATTCTTTTTTTTAGCAGGTAGCCCACCTGATCCATATCTATAAATTCAAATGCTGTTGAGTCTGATTCTTCTCATTAAGCCAGATCATAATGCAGTGACCACTGACCTTGACATTTCTAACCTTGTTCCTCAGAGGTTAGTGTGTGTTTGTTTCAGAGAGTTAAATGGTCTGATTAATCTTTCAGCAGAGCTGCCCTAAGCATGTCAACAATAAAGGTATTATAGGTACAAAGGCAAAATGCTTAAATGAATTAACCAAGTTAAATCACCTTAACTGTGATCCGATTTTCATTGTATGTAATGTCCTAATCTATTTTAAAGTCCTAGAGGAAGAGAAATGCCCCCAAATCTTTTCAGAATGATATGTCAGACATAAGGAGTTATAAACCAACCATGGCCAGTTTGCAAAGGTGGACATGGGATAGGCCAACTGATTCATTTAACCATTCTAGCAGAGTTAGAGGGATTCTGATTTAGGGTACCCGCTAGCCTTGCATGCATGAGTGAAATTAGGAGAGGTAGACAGGACACAAATCTCTCCTGAAAGTTTAAACTACTTTAAAAATAAGGTTTATGGCTTATCCAAAGAATAGTGCTTTTGGAAAAACAAAAAGTTCCTTAACTCATACTGTCTGCTCAATCCAGATGAATTAAAGAATTCAATGTTTAAAAACTAACAACAATTTAAAAATAACCTCTGGTGAAATGTAATCAGATCTGAATGGATCTGATCTAGTATTGAGAAAGGATGTTCTTTATGCTTTATGCTTATAAAGCAATAAGGACAATAACAAAAGATATTAGCAATAGATTTGAGAAAAAAATTAAAGTATTTATAAATGTCAGAGATTAAAATTAAGAAAAAATAAATGGGAATTATATTTGCAATAAATACGATAATAAATATTTATTATATATGACATGAAAACTTTTACACAGTTGGAGAAATCCCAATAGGGAAACACAAAGGCTGTAAACAATTCTTAACAGAATAAGTACAGTGGATGATTAACTTAAATTTTATTCTCACTAAAATGAAACGAAAATTAAAGCAACTGAAGTCTAGTTTTTCATATGAAATTAGCAAAAATTTAGGGAAGAAAACTAGTCTTATCGGCAGCAGGTGGGAGTATAAATTAGCCCAGTAGTTCCGGAAAATTATTTGGCAATATTCTTCAAGAACTTTAAATGTTTCATATTTCTCAATCCGAATAGATGATAGGCAGGCAGACAGGGAGAGAGATGCACATATAAACACACATATCATCTATCTATCCCAAGGAAATAGAAATTTGAACAAAACCTATTTACAAAAATGTTCACTGAGGAATAATTTATAATGAGAAATTGAAAGTTTAAATGACCAAGAGTAGGGGACCTGTTTTATAAAATATTGTAGATCCCAGATGAGGCGATATTAAAATACTGTATTTGAAGAATTTATTATATTTAGGAAAATGCTCTTCTGTGGGAGGGGGAATGGTTTAAACTTGTGTATTTAGTATGATCAAACGTAAGTTAAAAATACGTGTAGAAGTTCTTTAAGGAAACACGTTAAGGGCTTCCCTGGTGGCGCAGTGGTTGAGAGTCCTCCTGTCGATGCAGGGGACACGGGTTCGTGCCCCGGTCCGGGAGGATCCCACATGCCGCGGAGCGGCTGCGCCCGTGAGCCATGGCCACTGAGCCTGCGCGTCCGGAGCCTGTGCTCCGCAACGGGAGAGGCCACAACAGTGAGAGGCCCGCGTACCGCAAAAAAAACAAAAAACCAAAAAAAACACATTAAAATGTAAACAGACTAGTTCTCACTAATCAGATCGTATGATTATTACTTTCTTCTTAATTTTCAAAGTAACTACAATGAACATGTGCTATTTTTGTAATCATAAAATACATTTAAAGAAGAGAAATAGAACTAACTAGCAAAATAAGAATGTAAGAAAGAACAAGTAAATTAAGTTGTGAGTGAGATAGTGAAGAGAGTTCTAGATTGGAAGTGGGGGAACCTGGATTCTAGAATCCAGAGAGATTTGTTGAGATTGTCTCTTTTGGCTCAAAGATTCTATGAGCCAGTGTTTTACGCAAGAGCCCTTCCCTGTATACCCATGGGCCTGCCAACCCTGGCAGACAGTAAGACTAAATTTCCTGTGGATGAATTTCCGAACTCCTTCCCACTGATCATCCTTTTTCACTCTTCTGGAAGAGAACTAAGAAATTACTGGTGCCAGTTGTCTCCTTCCCAGTTGACATCAGCTTTGAGATGGGGAAAGCATATATTCAGTAATATCTGTGCTCTTAGGCAGTTCTAGACCCTCACACCACTTCAACATCAGAGTGATTTTTGGCTGGTGTTGGCTGTGGTTTGTTGCTGAATATACCCATTGTGGATTTTGAGATGTCTAATAGCCTTAGGAAATGTGGCAGTGCCCTCTAAGTATGGGACTAAGGAAGTGTAAATCCACCTTTTCCGACCCTGCGATTCAGATTGAAATTGTAGTCATCACGTCCAAGAAACCTTTAGTTTAGAATGGTCTGCAATTCAGCCTTCACTTTACCTCTTTCTTAGCTCCAACCTACCTTATTCTACGATGTGGCCTATTCCACATCTTGTGGCAACCTGTTCTCATTTGCTGTTTGTTTTTACTTTTTTTTTTGTGGTATGCGGGCCTCTCACTGTTATGGTCTCTCCCGTTGTGGAGCACATGCTCCGGACGTGCAGGCTCAGCGGCCATGGCTCACGGGCCTAGCCGCTCCGCAGCATGTGGGATCTTCCCGGACCGGGGCACGAACCCGTGTCCCCTGCATCGGCAGGCGGACTCTCAACCACTGCGCCACCAGGGAAGCCCCTTGCTGTTTGTTTTTTAAAAAATTCCAGAGATAAATTGAAATCTCTTGTCTGTTGTAACCTTCCTACCCAGCGTACATTCTCTTTTTCTTCCCCTTCTCACCTCCCCCACTTTTTGCTGTTATTATTTTTGGTACCTGTATGCTTTTATTTCAGTAGAGTCAGGGACCGCATTTTTGTTCTTAGTCCCACATCTTGATCTGTTTATAAGGAAATTAAATTTCATAACAAACAAGCTCTCAGCAGTGTTATTCCAAATGAGGATCAGTCACGCAGGGTATCCGCAGACTCTTTGGCAATAACAGTAACAGTAAAGATGGTATTTATAGATGCGCTAGGTGCTTTGCAAAGCTCTTTTTATGCATTGACATGTAATTCCCACAGCAACTCTGCTTAAGTAGGTATGATTATACCTTTTGAAACATATTGAATAATAATATTATTATATAATAAAACATTATATGTGCTTCACCAGGGGAGGAAACTTATGTCCAGATAGGTTAGGTGACTTGCCCAAGGACACACACCAGTAAGTGACAAAGCCAGGTCTTAAAGGCAGATAATATGACTTCAGAAACCTTGCTCCTGTGTGCTCCTTTCTAAATATAGTAATGTGACTGAGACCATCTGGAGAATTTTAGTCTACCCTAGTGGTGAGTTTAAAGCTCTCTGTTTTACTGTGGTGCTTTATATAGGTACGAGGGATTCCCATTTCCAAACACAGTCACTTGATAGAATGTGGGCTGCTTTTAATCACAAATGTAAATAGTTTCTTTGTTGATAACACAAGTTTTCTGGTGTCCCCTAACTCTTAACTTTGAACATTTAATTGGATCCCTGGTGCTATGTCTCTTTGACTTTTGATATGAAAGTTATATTCATTTTATTCCTTCATTTGGCACATTATCAAGACATAATTCCTATAAACCAAGGAGCAATGTACGTTTCAACTCTCACCGTGAGAACATTAACTGGCCTAAATATCAAACTCCTTTCTTGCAAAGACTTGCTGTCCTGATTGTTTAAAAAATTCTCTTAAAAATGGGGACTTACCGCTGTATATACTTATTTGAAGTCTTTCTATCAGGCATAGGCTGGGATCCCATGGAGTACATAAATAAATGTTTTTGCTGTAAAGGTTCTCAAGATCTTATTGTGGGGATCAGTCAATTATATAAATCCCTGTAACACAAACTGAATTAATATGATTGCCTGAAAAGAGCCAAAATTTCTACAATAATATGAAGAAGGGAGATGTTATAGATACTTTGGGAGTATGAAGAAAGGGTTCCTGAATGACCCAACAGAAAAATGGGTCAAAGTTTTAAACAGGCAATTCATAGCAGGGGAATATTGCAGTATTTATTAGAAAGAGAGAAGGAAAGGACTGGTTTCTTGTCGCTTCTGTCAGAAGGCAGCATTTGAGACAGGCTTTGGATAATTATTTATACTTGTGATTGGTGAAAAGGGGTTGCAGGGCATGAAGAAGGTAGGAATAACTTCAGCAAAGACATAGAGGTTGGAAAACATGGAGCAATTGGGAAAAAGAAGTCAGGAGGGAAATGTAATTCTCTGTAATGTTGAAGGATCTATGCTGGTTCTTAGGAGGTTGTATAGGGATAACTTTCTATATTCCTATAATGGAGGACTTTTCATTTCAAATGGTGTGTCGTTGCATGATTCTTTAGAAGATGAATTCTGGGAAACTGGGGATGGGGTGATAAGATAAATCCAGAAGTTCCTGAAAATCTGTTCCCATCTGATAGAAGAGCCTTGTAACTGGAGATGGGAGTTAGTTACTTCAGGGTCACAAATATTCTTGATAAACCAGGTTGATGTGGATGTAACAGTGTTATCTATAAGCCTACTAAAGACCAGAATTTTTGATAGTCCTTTGAGTTGCCATCATCCTATCTTTATCTCCTGCTAAAGGCCAGGATTGGGAGTAATCCCTTACTCTTGCTTGATAAAACAGTTTGACTGACAATGGTGCCTTTTTGTAATAATCTCTGAAAGTTGCTTCTTAGGTCCTCACATGTATCTCACATTTCATAAAGGTAAATGATCAACGATTATCATTCAATGGCCATCATTGTCTCGAATTTGTTGATACTAAAAAGTAATAAAAAATTTGCCTTTTGCTTCTCAGTCTGAACGCCCACAGAACTCTGCAAGGGTGTTATCTATGTCCATCCAGGGCCAAAATGTATTTCCATATGCACTAACAGACTCTGGAAGGTGATTTCCTCCAGGTTGTCAATAGAGAGCTAATATGGATGTTAACTCAGGCATCATCAAGCCAATTTGTTTACTAAATGTTGCTTTTGCAATAGGGACTATGGTACCTAATGGGCTATGAGCCTTAATTTGCTCATAATAATAGCAATGAGTAATGGATCTACCTGCGGACTTCCGAGTGTACTCTTGCATTTTAGGACTGCAAGAAAAAAGTAATATAGTAACATATTTTATGCTCTGCTGCATTCATATTTTCTATTAAAGCATACTTATCTAAGCCCAATATCTGACATCAATTTTAATAAGGAGAAATTACATTTAATTGTGTCTCTATCCTTTCACATTAATCCATTATGAATATTTTATTCCACAGATTTAGAAAAATTACATTCACTTATTAGTGAAGAATATTCCTTTATAAGAAGTGCTTCATACTTCAGGCCCTCATAACTTACTTTAAATATTTCAGGCACAATAAATGGTAAGAAATGAAAAATAAGCCTGAATTCATAGGGTAAGGACCATTTAGACGTCTTTTGTCTTCAGATTTTGATCATATAAACTTATTTGATATGCTCAGCAGGTTGTAAAATTCATATCTTTATATAGTGATCCATAAGAAATGGCTTCATCGTAATGAAATACTTTTAAATTTGAATCTGTGAGTTGCAAAATGATTATCATCCTTCCCACACCAGGAAAAAAAAAGTGTGTAGTTTTGTTTGTTCTTCTGTTTGTTTAACATCAAAAACCAGGTATTAATTCGATCTCTTGACAGAATGTAAAATCTCTCTGCTGATCATTTACCTTTTCTCAGTTTCCATGACCATACACAATTATTTTTTTTAGCAAATAAAACAATTTGAGGGACAATAGTAATATATTTGATAAAATATGTACAAATGTTCTTCTGGAGAGGAAGACAAATAAAAAGGCATTAGTATGTTTCACTGGTATGAACCATCAAAAAAAATCAAAATACTAGTTTTTAGTATCCTTATAGAGGAAATTAGTAAAGGAAGTGTGATGCTTTCCTAAACATGCTATTTAAACAAAAAACCTTGAAATTTCGCGGCAAAATTTTATGGAAAAGAAATATAATAGAGTCTTCTTCAATGAATTTGGGTCCACTGAGCTAATCAAAATGCACTTTGAATTGGGGAATCCCAGTTGAGAAAAAGAGAGAAAGATTACATAATTTAATTTTAATATTTTTACCTTTATATCTATCCTTGTACCAGTACTCCTATCTTAATTACTGTACCTTTAGATCAAATCTTGATATCAGATAACATAAGTCCTCCAACTGTGTTCTTTTTAAAAATTATTTGGACTATTTTGCATTCTTCGCATTTCCATGTAAAATTTACAATCAGTTTACCAATTTGTGCCAATAAAATTGGGGAGAAATGACACCTTAACTTGTCTTCCAATACATGAACATGGCATATTTCTCTCTTTATTTAGATCTTCTTTAATTTCTCTCAGCAATGTCTTATGATTCTCATTGTAAAGGTCTTACACATGTTTTGGGTCATAGACCTAAATGTCAAAGCTAAATTATAAGACTTTTACAAGAAAACATAGAAAATCCTTATGATGCTTGGGGAAGAAAAGATTTCCTAGAGAAGGTATAAAAAAAAAAAAAAACCCACAAGCCAAATGAAAAAAAAAAAACACAATAAATTGTATTTTATAAAAATTTTAAAACTTTGGCTTTTCAAAAACCCCATTTTAAAAATGAAATGAATTTCCAGTTCAAGATTGCAATGTAGGAAGACCCTGAACTCACCTTCTCCCACAGACACACTAAATCTATACCTGCATATAGAGCAGTTCCTCCTGAAGAAGAACTGAGAGCTGATTGAGTGGCTTCTGCACAACAAATGATAGAGGGACCACATAGAGATGGGTAGGACAGATGGAGATACAGTACTGACAGGAACCCCACCCTCGATGCAGAAACCTGCAGTGGAAAGGGACATCACTGAGGGGTCTGCACACAGACTCCCCCACTCTGAAGCACAGTGAAAAAGGAGCAGTTTAAAGGACACCTAGAGTATAGGGGAAAAAAATCCATTTGCTAGCCCTAATGCATCTGCCAAATGGTCAGGAAACTGCTGGAACTCTCTGGTGTCAGAGGAGCCAGAGAGTGCCATTTTTTGCATTCCCCTTCCACCTTATTAGTATTGCGGGAACATGGTTCAGGTGCTCTAGCCTATCTGCTGAGGTCACACAGCGTGCCCCAAGTCCTAGGATAACCAAGGCAATCTACAGATTCAGTGCAATCCCTATCAAAATACCCATGGCATTTTTCACAGAATTAGAACAAAAAATCTTAAAATTTGTATGGAAGCACAAAAGGCCCCAAATAGTCAAAGCAATTTTGAGAAAGAAGAAGCTGGAGTTATCACACTCCCTCATTTCAAACTATACTACAAAGCAAAGGTAATCAAAACAGAATGATATTGGACAAAAACTGACACATAGATCAATGGAACAGAACAGAGCCCATAAATAAACCCACACTTACATGGTCAATTAATCTATGGAAAGGAGGCAAGAATATAACAATGGGGAAGACAGTCTCTTCACGAAATGTTTTTGGAGAAACTGGGCAGCTACTTGCAAAAGAATGAAACTGGACTACTTTCATATAGCATATACAAAAAGAAACTTAAAATGGATTAAAGACTTAAATATAAGACCTGAAACCATAAAACTCTTGGAAAAAAAACATAGATAATGCACTCTTTGACATTGGTCTTAGCAGTATTTGGGCGGGGAGGGTGGGTGGGGAATCTGTTTCCTCAGTCAAGGGCAAAAAAAGCAAAAATAAACAAATGGGACTGCCTCAAATTAAAAATGTTTGCACAGTGAAGGAAACCATCAACAAAATGAAAAGCAGTTTGAATGGGAGAAGATATTTGTAAATGATATTCTTAATATCCAAAATGTATAAGGAACTCATACAATTTAATATCAAAAAAAATCTGATGGAAAAATGAGCGGTGGATATGAATAGACATTTTTTCCAAAGAAGAAATACACATGGCCAATGGGCACATGAAAATATGTTCAGCATCACTAATCATCAGGGAAATGCAAATCAAAACCACAGTGAGAGATATCACCTTATATACCTCTCAGAATGGCTATTATCAAAAAGACAAGAAATAATAAGTGTTGGCAAGGATGTGGAGAAAAGGGAACCCTAGAGGACTGTTGGTGAGAACGTATATTAGAACAGCCATTTATGGGAAAAACTATGGAGTTTCCTCAAAAAATTAAAAATAGAACTACCGTACAATCCAGTGATTCCACTTCTGGGTATTTATCCATAGAAAACAAAAACACTAATTCAAAAAGAAATATACACCCTAATTGAAGTATTATTTACAGTAGCCAAGATATGGAAGCAACCTATGTGCATCCACAGAGGAATGGATAAAAAAGAATGGAATATGATTCAGCCATAAAAAGAGTGAAAGCTTGCCATTTACAATGGCATGGATGGACCTAGAGGGTATTATGCTGAGTGAAATAAGTCAGAAAGAGAAAGACAAGTACCATCTGATTTTACCCTCCTCCCCTCTTACGACCATCAGTATATTTTTGGTGGTGAGAATGCTGTAGGGTATACAGATGTAAAAATATAAGGTTGTACACATGAAATTTACATAATTTTGTAAACTAGTGTTACCTCAGTAAATTTTTAATGAAATGACACACCATATATTGGGAGAAAATAAGTGCAATATATACGTATCTGACAAAGCACTTGTGTCCAAAATATAGAAAGAACTCTTACTACTCGAAGGCAAACAATTCAATTTAAAAATTGGCAAAATGTTTGAACACACTTATTGAAATAAAATATACAAAACCAATAAGCAAATTAAAAGTGTTCCAAACCTTTAGTCTTCAGAGAAGTACAAATTGTGAGGTACCTCTACAAATTGATTAGAATAACTGAGATTTAAAGGAATGACATTACAAAGTGTTAACTAGTAGACGGAGCAACTAGAACTCTCATACATTGCTGGTGAGGATGTAAAATGGTACAACCACTTTGGAAAACACTTCGGTAGTGTCTTAAAGAAATAAAACACATATTTATCATATGACCCAGCATTTTTCCTCCCATCTGTTGACCCAAGGGAAATGAAAACATTTTTCCATACAAAGACTTGTACATAAAAATTCATAAGAGCTTTATTTGCAATGGCCAAACACTGGAAACAACTCAAATGCCCATCAACAGGTCAAAGAACAAATTGTGCTATATATTTAGAATGGAATGCTACCCATCATTAATAAAAAAGTGAACTACCAATAAGTACAACGTGGGAAAACCTCACAAACTTTATGCTGAGCGAAATGAGCCAGACCTCTCCCCCTGCCAAAGAAAAGTATGTACTATATAACTCAATTTGTATGAAATCATAGAAGAGACAAATTTATAGTGACAGAGAACAGTCAGTGGATTTCTGAAGCTGGGGGAGAGGACTGACTCTAATGGGACACAAGGGAACTTTTCAGGGTAATCGAAATGTTTTAGGACTTGATTATGGTGATAGTTACAAGGGCCTATGAATTTCTTAAAATTTATCAAAATGCACACTTAAAATGAGTTCACTTATTACATGTAAATTATACCTCAATGAAGTTTATTTTAATAAATAAATAAAATGCATATTTCACCTTTTTTTTGAAATATGCACAAGACATATTTGAGTGAGGGCTGTCAGCTTTGTGTCTGTTGTGTCATTGTGCATAATGTCATAATGGGTCCCCGACAATTTCCAACCTGGTTGGAAATTGTCGGAGAGCAAGAATTTAAAAACACTTGTGAAATAATGTGAGTGCAGAATCCTTTACAATTTTTAAGCTTTTTTTCCTAATATTTTAAAGTTGCTTATCCATACCTTACTGAATAATTTTTTTTTTTTTTTCCCTAAGTGAAATGTCTCTCTGGAACTTTTCCAAAACATTGTATTTAGATGTTATTTTTAAAAATTAAAACATTTTCACTTTTTTGCTAACTTACATAATAGTTCATTAAATAGCTTAATTGCAATAACAAGTTCAAATGGTATGAGTAGGTTTAGGATCAAATCCAGCTGACTGTGGTAGCAGGTTGGAGCATGAGTCAGGCTGTGCTCATGGCGGTGTTCACTGGTTGTGCAAAAAGACACACGACCGAGTGGCCACTGGGATGGAAACTGAAGATTGCTAGTTTGTCACACAGTGCCTGACATATAGTATGTGCTCAATATGTGCGTAATTTGAATGTTTACCTTCTATATTATATATCATGAGTCTCAAGGATTTGATAGTAAGTGCTCAATGAGTGTTGAATTATTTTCAATCCTACATGGAATTACATGAGTTAAGCCTCTATTCATTTTAGAATTTAGGGCAATTCTATACTAAAAATTGCATTTGGGATGTGCGTTCCACAAGGGCGTATCTGCATTACTGCTTTATCAACTATGTTGGCCCATAGTAGGTACTCAGTAAACATTTTGTGAAAGCATAATTTTAATGAGTCTTCTGTCTTCTCAGGAGTCTTTTGAACAAGAACGGGTCTAAAACTGATCTCTAATACCTTCCTCAAACTTTTTAAGTTGGAGAGTTTCTCGCGCAAACTCCTTTAACTTAGGGAATCCCTGAAAACTTATTCTGAGGAAGCTGATGGTATAGAGATGAAACTGATGAAGGGGCTCTGGTCATCATCACTCCCCTCCAGTCTTCTTTCTTTTCTCAGGATCTGACATAGCTGAATCCTCAGAACCCTTAAGGTTCTTCGGAGCACACTTTAAAAATACCTAATTCTGGTTCACACTTTATGAAACAGGTATCTGAGGCCCATGGTGGTTAAATGACCTAGGGTCACATAGCTGTGTATGTATGGTAAAACCAACCCATAAGCCCGTGTCTTCTGACTTTTATGCTAATATTTTTAAACTGCCTTTCTGTTTCAATTTTGCTGTATCCCATGGAGAACATGTTAAACATTTATATTTATTTAAACATTTTTCTTTAATAGAGATCTTCCCTTTTCTTTAAGATACACCATCGCTTCCACTTGTACCACCTGGACCAAGCCAAATTATTCCTCGGTGTTTACACCTTTCAAATATTTATAGACCGTCATCGTGGCACTCCTTAGTCATCCTTCGGCCTCGTTATATGTACATATATAGCTCCTCTAATCTTTCTGTACAAGTCAGTGTCTCTAGTCTCTTCATCATTTGTACCATTCTTCTCTCTAGTGCCTCTAAGAGAACAGTTTGAGGATATTCCAGATGGGAAAAAGTAACCCCAACATGTTGTAACAAGGGGCAGAAAAACACTCTGAATAGATGAAAGGAACAATCTATAGGTTAATTAGTAGTATGGCCACAAATATGTGCACAGTTTTGTTTCAGAAATAAAGCAAGCTGTATTTGTTGTAACTATCTCTTCTTTGAACTTAGCAGAATGCTGATAATGCCAGGCTGTGTTTACAGTCCACATTTTTGCTAAAGACCTTCAACTTTGCACTCCCCTTGTGTGGTATCTCTTGCCCAAGACAGAACTACAGATAAAAGCACATAGGCACGAGCCGATGCGGCAACCCATTACTGAGCTTATCTGTTTTTGTGCAGTTTCTGTGGATTTACTTGGTTTCTGGGAGCTCCCTATAAGCCTTAGTAAGGAAGAGCCCTTTACTTATCTCACTAGATAGGAGGCACTTGGGTATTAGTCATCCTGTAGAAATTAAATGTTTACCAAATATGATAATCTAAAAATGGAAACTACATTAGCACAAGAGGAATCACCAGAAATACTCTGCTGACATAAATAGAACATGCCTATTGCCTGGTGTTCTTGTGTTTCTCTTTTTTTTCTTTTTTTTTTTGAGTTCATAACTTTTGTAGTTTTTCAACAAATTTGGGATCTTGAAAAGCTGTCCAAAGATTATTATTGAGCTTATTCTCCTTACACTCAGGCAGACTTAATCTAACTTCAGTTTGCATATTCATCTTATAAAATGTATCTTAGAATGAAAAATTGAAGACTGGGAAGGTGCTTAGAAAAACACTTGACAGCTGATTCAGTGTATTCATTTTATAACAGGAGATAGAAAGTATATGTCCAGCCCAGTTACATTAAGGAAATGTTCCATATTTTTCTCAAACTCTCGTATGGTCCAGAAAGTGTTCTTTCAATCCCAACCAGATCCTTCCTGTAGAACTTTCTGTGCCTTTCTTGTGCTGCTCTCCCGTGGTCTCACAAGGCCATAAGCTTCTACAGGGTAGAAATGTGATTTCTTGCTCTGTTCTTTTTATAAAACATTGCACTGCACCTCAGAAATGATGATAGCCAGTGGAATTTATTAGAATGGAATTTAAACTTTTCTACCTTTAAACTCAGTGATAGTGCTATTCCGGAGGTGGCAAAGAAGGGTGACTATTTATTTCCTCTCTCACTTAAAGCCAGGTTGCGAAGGGACTTATTCTCTGAATGAAAGAGGAGAGGGGAAAAGTAGGAACCTCCTCATGTTTTATTCAGATGTTAACAAAGAAGATTGAGAAGTGTGTTTCCTTAAAATTGACACCATTTTTATCCCAAACATTTTGGTAAGTGATAGCAGACAATTGTGCAAGCTTTTTGAGAGAGAGGAATTTTTCCAGGAGCATAGTCCCGGTGGGAAGTATTACCTAAAAGCAATCCGCTAATCGCTTTCAATCTTGCATATTTTCACATACTGTGTGCATACATACGTGTATTAATAACTGTTCCCAAGACGTCAGTTCAGCGCTCAGAGAGCTCAGTGTTGCTATGCAAGTGCCAGAGATGGAATCCATGCCGACTGCAGTTTAGCAACGAGGATTTTACAGACACGCAAGGGCGAAGATGGCCTGAGGTCTAAGACTTCACGCCTGGGTCTCCCTCTGAGTTCTGATGTAGCATCATGTGTCAAATATTCACGGCATCCATCTGCCCACTCCACTACGAAGATAAATGGCACTGCCAGCATTTCCAAAAAGCTTAGCTCCTCACAATGTCTCCACTCACATCCAGTACTGCATTCCATCTTGTAGCTTTTGCATAGGAATTCCTTAGAATGTGGTCTCTGGATGCAAGTCCCAGATACATAAATATTTTCTGCTCTATTGTGCATGTGATTTGTATTAATATTCATAACAAAATTTATTTTACAGTGATATGTTTTGAAGGAATTCCTTACATCTTCTTGTCACTTATAATTTAGCATATATATATTCCTCCCAGTAACACTTTGAGTCACCTAGTTACTTGCCCAAAGTCACAGATATGGCAGTTCTAGGACTAGAACCCAGTTCTTCTAACCACAAATCTGCCACTTATTTCACTCAAGTGGTTCTTAGTCTTTAAAAAAAAAATAAATGAATAACAAAATAAAACTGGAAACCTATCAAGTGAATATTGAATGTAACTCAAATGTACAAACCAAATTGATTCAGACCAGCTATGGTCAAACAGAAACCCGAACCTGGCCTTCTTTGGTCCCCAGGTACCTCTGCAGGACCCAGTACCCCACATCCTGCTGCCTTTTTTTCCATTTTCAGAGCATACAGATGTACAAATCCAAAGTATACCAGGTGTTTCAGACAGAAATGGAATGATTGTGCTGCTTCAGAGGGTAATGGCGTTAACCTTGTTCTGGAATCATGTAGGAGTCATCCTGTGGACTGCAGTCCCCACACAGTACTTTGATGTATTGATACAGTGAAACTTTACCTTATGCTCAGGCCACAGCGCCTGCTAGTGGAAAGAAACTAACAGCTGAGGCAGCACACTGGGAAATAGTTTTGTGCAGCTGAAAGCACACTGTACTGAGAGCCTGAAGGCCTGAATTCAGGTCTCACTTGCTGTTGGCTTTTGCTGTAGGATCTTAATCTAGGCACTGCCTCTGCCTGAGCCTTTGCTTTTTCATCTGTAAATGAGGTTGCACGGGATGGTTTCTAAGTTTTCACACGCTCTTACATTTTAGGACTTTAAAAACCCTCTAACAATGTGTTATGGGCATTTCAGCACTAAGTGGAAAATCCAAAACCCAAGTAAGACTAATTGGCTTCCCTGGGACGTGTCAGGTGAGACTATCACCCATCTCTGGGTCCAGCACCATGCAAGCAGGTAACGCGGTCCAGCTCAAAGATCAGTAGTCTTGGGGTCAGATGAACTGAGCTTGAATTCCAACTCTATTATCTACCTTTCAAGTCATGCACGTGAGTTATTCCTAGGCTAACTCAGTTGTTAAAAGAGGATAATTGTCTTATCTGGCTTTTAGTTTTTGTAAGGTTCAAATGAGAACATGGAAATGATGAAGTTTTATGTGAATTTGCAGGGTTACTCTCATTCTTCATATATCAGAAAGCTAAAAGAAGTAGTGTTAATTATAGCTTTCGTGTTGCTCTTTTTGGTAGCGTCGGGTAAGAAAGCACATTTACTATTACAAGGCAATATATAAGTATAAGGAGTGCTTGTTAATATTATAAGGAGAAGATTATGGCTATTGTTAGGCATTGAAATACAGTAGCTTCGGGAACACCCAACGTTAGGTTTGCTCTTAAATAACCAAAATACATTCGGAGATTTCCCATCAATAAAACTAAAAGTAACATGGCAAACAAAGTTTTTTTCAGCTTTGAGTGGGGGCTGAGGGAAATGCACATTCCCATGAGAGATACCCTAGAGCACATTTTAATCATAAGTCAAAAATAAACATTGCAGTAGCAGTTTTAACTGGACTAGTAAACACTGATTTTTCTTCCGTTAACAGATCAATCATGAAATAAATTTTAAATATAGAAGAATAGATTAAAAATTAAGAGTCGGGATATGAAAATGCCCGTGTGTAAAAATTAAAGTGAAAAGAAATCTTGCTTTAGCCAAAACAGATACTAATATTCCTGTTAGGAATGTTGTAAGGTTTATGCAAGCTTACATCTGCCAGGCCAGATGTTTTTAAGAATTTTGGAATTCTAAAGTCAAAAGCCAGGTTAAAGGACTAGTTAAGTGGGCTTTAAGGCCAGACCGACTGGTCCCCAATTCCAGCTTCAGTAGTTAACTCTGTGGCCTTGGGCAAGCTACCTAATCTCTCTAGGCTGCCATTTCTTATACTATAAAGAACATAATGAGAGGACTACGTCATCAGGTTGTTGGAAGAATTACTTGAGATAATATATTTAAATACTTAAAACAGTGCTTGGCACATAATAAGTGCTGAATAAATCTTGATTATCATCACTCTGGGGTCCACAGATTTTTTCAAGATTGGGATTGAATTTAGAGCACTGAATTCTATTAATACCATACTGGTAAATATAAATCTTACGTAACTGCCTCATAGATGCAGCTTCCTCTTACCCGCTCATGGACCACCATCTCTGGTCCTAGTCATAATGAGCTCTTCGTTTTGAAGTTTTCCTCTACCTCCTTAGTTGGAGGGGGAAATAAGCAGGGACTGTACTAGGCACTTTGTAGCTGTTCCCATCATTGAACTTGGTGACCAGGTAGTCAAGGCAGTCATCGTCATGACTTTTTTTTTTTTTTATTGAAGTATAGTCGATTTACAGTGTTGTGTTAATTTCTGCTGTACAGCAAAGTGATTCAGTTATACATATATATATATGTATATACATTTTTTATACTCTTTTCCATTATGGTTCATCATAGGATACTGAATACAGTTCTCTGTGCTGTACAGTAGGACCTTGTTGTTTATCCATTCCTGTTTACAGAGGCTGAGAAAAGGTTACCCCCGTGCACAGGACTTAGCACAGAATAGAGACTCAGTAAGTGCATTAGTGGAGGGGTTGAAAGAATAACTGGATAGATGACTCAACTACTTGTTTTGAAAACAAGGGACTTCAGGATCAGAGAATTTAGGAAACTTGTCCAGGTTCCCATAGCTAGTGAGTCACACGGGCAAGACTCGCAATCCTGTCTGATTGCCTTTATACCATGGACTATGTAATTTTGTTCAAAGGGCACCATGTATTGTATCCCAAACTGCAAAGCAGTATTGTTTTTTGTTTTGCTTTTGTTGTTGTCTGGTTTTGGGTTATGTTTTTACTGCTCCTCCTGAGACTGGAAGTTGTTGTCAGGAAGTAATTTTCCTGACCACTGTGCCTGTTATATTAGTTTAGTGAAGGTTAGGACCAGGGTACATGGTGACCAACTTGCTCCTTCTGCAGTTTCCTAGGATGTAGCTCCTTAGGGCCAGGTCTTTTGGTCCCAAACATCAGTGCTTTCTAAGAACACTCTAGGATGAGCTCCGCTTTGTGGAACGTATGAACGCGTGGTTCCCTTTAGAACAGTGGTCCCCAACCCCACTGCGCGTTAGCATCGTGATTGTAGGGCCCGCCCCCCAAACCAAATAAATCAGAATCTCTGCAAGCAGAGTGTGGCCATCAGTATTATTTTAAAAGCATTCCTAGTGGGAAGCCAGAGTTTGAGATTCAACAAAGGGTAAGGGTTAGGGTTCAACCAAAGGTCTCTGAAGGACCCTTAGCTGTACTGATTTCACCACGTGTAGCTGATTCTGACACTTCACTAAGCTCACCTGAGGCTTGGGGTGTTGGAGAAGTTGATGCTCTACTGGCTCCTCTTTCCCTGGGAGTGGGAACACACCCCACTCCTCAGCAATGCCGAAAACATCACAGTTATGATTGAATAATGAAGTGTATTCCTAGAAAACCACAAGCTGATTGAGAAGATGGGCTTTAGAAGTCTGACCTGGTTCCCATCCCAGCCTCACCTCATTTCTACCTTTGAGACCTTGGCCAAGAGACTTAACCCCTGGTTTCTTATCTATCAAATAAGAATAGATAAATGTTGATGGGACTAAACCAGAGAATGCTTGTAGAGAGCTTAAGGTAGTGTCTGACCCAATGGAAAAAATACAGTAATTTTCTTTTATGTTTTTGTTATGCTCCTTCACAATGCAGTGTATTTAGATCAGTGAAACATGCTTGCTTATGCAGTCCTATGTGGGACTTCCCCTCCCAATTTACCTCCTTACCTGAAGGTCCAACCTAAGCAAATATGTGTCTATAAATGAATCACCTCATGGTTAGACTTTGTAATGACTTCCTTTTACCAGGTCACTCGTTTCTCACTCCATTTCATCTGGTTTGTTGCCCAGGCCTCTGTCCACCCATTCCCGAACCATTCTCTCTGACAATTTTTGAGTCTGTTTGTTTTGTTTTGTTTTCTTGTTACTTAGCTTAATTTCTTATTTTGTACTAAAATGCTTCTTATTTTGTCTCCTTCTGAAAGCTCTACATGTCTGCCGTTGGTTCTAGTGCTATTGTAGTCATTGCTCCTTTTCCTGTTGTCTGCCTGTGCACATGTGTGCCTCAGAGAGAGAGAGACAGAATAGAGAAGAGAAAGAGACGAGAACAGCTATCTGCCCTCTGCTTCTCATTCCCATCCATGTGCCCGTTGAATCTGCAAGCCGTCTCTGCAAGGACCATCTAAGCAATAACAGTGAAGTAGTATAATACAATTATATACACACAAGCAGTGACAAAATTAGATGTGTCCTGCAGTCCAGCTTTTAATATATGTTAAGGATCCTAAGATTCACAGAGCTAAATAGCACTAACCATAGGAGACCAGATACTGGTACAGTATTTAAAGGCAGAGTCCAAGAAAATATATAAAACTTGATTTGATGTATAATGTATACTATGTGGTATCATTATCTTAAATGGCTATCGGTTGACATTCTTTGTGTGTTCTGTATTGTCTAAGGCCACATAGCAGTGCCATATGATAAATTTATTTACAGCACAAAAGAAGCCTGTTCTATAGGAATACTTGTAATTAATATATGTGAACTGCTTTCTCTGGCTTAATGCTGTCAAAGTATTTTATGGTAAAACTTAGCTGATTCTCTTCATGTATGTTATCAATGGATGGAAAGCCACTGAAAACTCTTCAAACTAAGACATAAAGAGACAGCATTAGGGAAATTACTCTTGTTGGTGAAAAGCAAGATATATTATGATGCCACAGAAATTTCTTTTTTTCAGCCAACTCATGGTTAACAGCCTGTCCCCTGTTTTGCGTGCAGATGAGGTCTGTCTGGACGATTCTTGTCAGCTGTTATTCTGACAAGCAGTGCAGAAATAGGCACCCCTTGGAACAGTGGCTTAACTTTCAATCACCCGGAGAGCTTTTAAAACTTCCAATCCTAAGACATCCCACCTCAGACCAATGAAATCAGAATCTCTGGAGCTGGGACGCAGAGATCAGTATTTTTTTTTTTTTTTTTAATTCCCCAGATGATTCCAACATATACAGGCAAGGTTGAGAATCACTGTCCTAGGACTTACGCAGCTTAAAAAACAGGTTATCTATTATGCCATGCATTAATACTACAGGGTTTCATAAAGTAAAAGCTTTGGTGATTAGAAAATGCCATCATCCTAGATTTCAGTGAATGTCATATGGACCTGTCACATAAAGAGTACAAACTTGTTCTATGATCTTTTTGTACTTTCAGTGGAAGATAAGTTCTGAATCAACTTAATGGAGCCTGTGCTTTAGGAAGATAACTCCAGTGGACACATGTAGGGTAAATTGGAGCAAGCTTTGTTTCTAGGAATAATTTGGTATCAGTTCACTAATCTGATATAACTTTATTGGTTCAGCTTTTGGAGCAGGACTTTGTTCAGAATATATTTGAAAAGGTGCTTAGTGAGAAAGCTGTTAGATCATACAATTGGCATATAGAGTTTCAGTTCATTATAATATTTAAAGATAGACTATTAATTTTGCTTATGCCAAAAATTTCTGTTACAAGGCAAGTGGCAAGGAGGAGATGGAGACATATGTGACCTGGCTTTATGTCTGCATAAATGTATTAGTTTGCTTTTGATGTTGAATGATGTACAAGTTTGAGAGTATGTCACCCGCCCCCCCCATCACCATGCCACCGACTCTCAAAATGACTGGACATTTTTGGTCTCACTTCAGAAACAAGCAGTATCTGCAGAAGAGGGTCTATGGCCTATCGTATTAATGGTGTACTGGTCACAAGAACTTCATTTTTAAATGAAATTTTATTTTCATATTATAAAGAAAATAAATTCACATTACAGAAAGAGAAAGCTGGCACCAGTGAATATGAAAACCCACGTCCCACTACTCCACCTGTCTTGCTTAACTTGTAGATTTGACTGTAACGTCGCCCTTCACCCATGCCATTCCTAAAATGGCTTGTTCAAAAGCTATCTAAACTTCTAGACTTAGCTCAAGTAGTAAGACCACCATAAAGCCTGTCCATTCGTAAGAGGGAGTAAGTCAGAGCTAGTGGAACAATCAGGAAGTCATTGCAGTGACCCATGAAAGATAATAAGCCCAATGTGGGCAGCAGACCTGTGATGGAAGAGAAGCATTTCAGAGACTTTGCAGAGGTTGTAATAGTTGTGGGAGTGGGGAAGGAGGGGGAGGGGTGAGAAGAATCCCTGACTGGCTCCACAATCGATACAATGCGTTATCGATGTATAACAAACGATAATACATGGACAAGACTTTTTTGGTTCTGGCAGCTCAATTCACTGACAGAGTTCCCCCCAGGCTGTCTAACTCTCTGCCCTTGGATTTTTCTTTTTCTTTTTTTTTTTTTTTTTTTTTTGCGGTACGCGGGCCTCTCACCGCTGGGGCTTCTCCCGTTGCGGAGCACAGGCTCCGGACGCGCAGGCTCAGCGGCCATGGCTCACGGGCCCAGCCGCTCAGCGGCATGTGGGATCTTCCCGGACCGGGGCACGAACCCGTGTCCCCTGCATCGGCAGGCGGACTCTCAACCACTACACCACCAGGGAAGCCCTGTCCTTGGATTTTTTAAGTTATGTGCTAAGCTCTGCCAGTGAGCTCCTCATACCATCCCTGGGTCTGAACTTGACCCTGAGCTTCCCACTGGCCCCTAATCAACAATGTTTCCTTCATACTCTGATGCCTCCAAGTCTGGTACCATTACCCTTGTTTTACTCATTTAAAAGCGCTGAGATACTTGTCTCCAAGATGGGCAGCAAGATTGCAGGATGCTTTTAATGATGTGTAGCATGAGCCCCTCTAGGGGCAAGGACGTATTATGCCCTAGTGACTTTCTTTCCATTGTGAATGCCTCCCTAAAAGGTATAGTTTGTACATTTTTGTTAATGTGAAAAGGTAACATTCGGGCATCTTTTCTGTCCTGCTGTAGACAGAAAGTGTAGAGAGAGCTATTTTTAATTTTTGTCCTTTGCTCTTTTCTGTGCTTGTGATTTTAAAGGTGCCAGACTGACTGCCCTCGAGCCTGGTGTCCCCGATTTCTCCCAAGAATAGGAAAAATACGGGAGGCAGCAAGCTGGTCATGTCTGGGTCCAGCATATTAGCCTGACCCACTCTGGAAGAATATTCTCCAAAATATAAAGGAAAAGATTGTTCCTTGTGAACACAGTCCATCTGCTTTCACAGCTGAGAGGACAAAACCTTGTTGTCCCACCACCAAGCCACTGCAGAGTTTCTGGATCCAGGAAACCCAGCCACTCATCCACTATGTGGAAAAACTAGAATGTTTTTTTCTCTTCCATCCCCACCTGTCAAAATTCCATCCTTTAAGGTTGGACTTAAATGCCTCTTTCTCCACAAAACCTTTCCTGAGCCCTCTCAAGTGTGATGTTCCTCCCACATCTCCAGAGCACTTTCTCAGATGACACCACATTTTGTCATGTGATTGTAGGATGTTATATAGTCTCATAATTGATGTGAAAGACACTGACGTCACCTAATTCGTTTCTGGGTATCATACAGATTACAGTACTGGGCAAAGAGTAAATACATGGGGAATGCCTGTTGAATACAATGAGAATTCCAAAGCTTAGCTTTTCATCCTGCCCTTTAGGGCTCTGCTCCAACCTTTCCCTTTAATCAGTGATTGAAATTTTCTCCTAGATCCTCATGGGTAGCTCTCAAACTCTCCATAAACCACGTAGGCTCAGCCTCCTGGATTCCAGATATTATGCATTGGGCAGCCATGGTCTGGAATCATAATTGCTACCTCTACCTGTCTCATCGACCACCATGACCAATAGTCAATCACATTTGGCCAGAACAAAGTTTTTCCAAAGTGTGGTCCACAGATCACTGGTAGTCCCTGATGGAGTATCAAGGAGTCCAGTTTGGTGTCTAGAAAAGGAAAGAGTAATAAATAATTATTTTGTTGACTTGCATTTAATGAATCTGAATTGTAAAACTACAGTATTCACAGGAATCCAATATGCTCTTAATGAACCATCACATTCTTAAAGATTGCATATGTACCACCAGACCTATGTTGATCGGTGTTGTTTATCCGATGTTCAGTAACATTGCCATTAAGCTCACAGTATTTTCATGTCATTAGTATGTTTTTTTTTCCTACTGCTGCGAAACCTACATTTTTTTATCATTACTATATTACCCTATTTCTTCAGTTTGCCAAAATAGATCAGTGATTTGAATGTGATTCCTTGAAAGTAGAAAAAATAGTAATAAAGATAATCCCATGAATACCACTTTAGATTAATATTACAAATGTAAACATTAGTGAAGACAATTCCAGTATAAATATTGGAAATGAATCTGTATACACTGGGATGAATGTGATTAGTTTGCACAAGCAGTTGAAAAAGAAAATTTGGAATGCTGTGATGATGTAATTTTTTAAATTATATTTTATGGATCGGTGATCCATTCGCCTATATTTTATGGATTGGTGATCCATTCGCCTGTAATTCCCAATATGTTCTTTGTAGTGAAATGTTGTCAGATAGTGACATGAAGCTCTCAGACTTTTAGCATCCTTTTCAAACATAGTATAGTGAACTTTCTAGTAAATCAATGTGTTTTTTTCTGAATAATCACAAAACAGTGCCATATGAAAATCCTAATTTTGATACTAAAGGCAATGAGAGTCTAAAATTTTAAAGCACGTTTCTAAGGTTGTACATCTTTTACTAAAAAACAGACACAAGTTCACTCTTGGATAGAAGTTTGTAAATCAAGCCACAAAGTTTATTACAAACATTTATTTTATAAAAGTTTATCAAATGTCAAGAATATGATGTCAAGACTTAATAAAAATATCAACTATGGTGGAAGTGGCTCAGTTTCCAAAAGTTTGACTCTTTTTTCAGCGCTTGATACTTCTCATGCTTTAGGGGGGAAATGTTCTATAGTTTGGGCTATATTTTAAAGATGTATTCAAATTCTGCAACAAAATGTAAAGAAGTACTTTCCAGGGCCAGTGCAAGAGAGGATTAGAAACACATTTGCCTCTTTTCTCCCAAGTTGAAACATTTAAACCTCCTCCTTTCTAGGTGTGAAACAGTCGTCAATCCAATGTGATGGAGGGCTGAAGGCAGCCTTTAGTGAGAAATCTCTCCATAGTGTCAGCTCTGTCTTCAATCCTGATACACAGAACTAGGCAGAAGCAAGACAGCAGAATGGTTAGGACAGTCGACACTGAAGCTAGACTGCTTGGGCTAGAAGGTGGTCAACCACTTATGTAACCCAGTTTCCTCATCTGTAAAATAGGGATACTAATAGTACTTGTCACACAGGTTGTTGTGAATATGAAATGAGTTAATATACATAAAGCACATAGAAAATGCCTGACCCATAGGAAGCACTAGTTTTGCTAAAGCTTATCTGTAAAAGCCTGCCGATTCTTGCTGACGTTCCCAGTGACTTGTAATTACTTGTTAAAACCTCTTACCTACGTAGAAATAAAGAGTAAGAAGGGAAGCTGAATGCGGCTCTGACCTCTGGCTCAAGAGTCCCATGGTGAAGCCAGCTATGGATACAGACTGCAGCCAGCACAATGCCTCTCAATGACATAATTTTTTTTTTTGTAAATTACATGTTAATATTCAAATTTTAATGCAGTTTTTTTTTAACCTAAACACAGTGTCCATATGTGATCAGAAGCCCCACAAATCAATTTAATCATGCTGAAAATTTGCAGAACACTGGGCTGGACAGGGACAACCCAGGTCATGAGGGACTCAAAATCCTACAGTCTGTGGAACTGTTGCATGAGTAAGGGATATTCAAACTATAAACAGACTTGGAGGCAATGCTGAGCTGTAATATCTTAAAGGGCGTCAGGTGTAAGAGATGAGACTTATTTCTTGAGGCCCTAAAGGACAGAACTGGGCCTATTGGGTAACAGAATGAGGAAGCATTCCGGCTCAATACGAGAACACTTTCTAGCAGTCAGCGCTGTCTGGAAATAAAAGGGACTACTTTTTTATCTGCCTGTCACTGAGGGCTGGATGCAGAGGTTTTGCAAGCCAGGCTTTTGTGGAAGGAGTTGAAGTTTGAGTTTGGACCCAGTTCCCTCACAGTCTAGCTGGACACATAGTCTGTGCAAGGAGAAAGACTTTTCTAGATTATGCCTTCCACTCCTACCATCCTGACTCATGTTCCTCTTAATTTGTGTGTGAGATTAGAGGCACAGCACTGGCCTCAACATCAGGAGACCTGAGTTCTACTCAGTCGCTCTCCGTGGGACCTTGGCTGTGAGGGTCAACTTCTCAACTGATTTGTAAAATCCCCGTCATGCTGGCCTCATGGGGGCTGTAGCGGTCATCCTGCCTCTCATATGATGGTGATGGCGGCGGTGGTGATCCCACCTGCTGTTGACATTACAAATGTGCTGTCCCCACCATGCATTGTCTTCTTTAGAAGGACTGAAGGTGTTCTGAACAGTCAACCCCTTTTTTCTTTCAGGCCGCTGTGCTCGCTGTGGGGAAAATGTAGTAGGAGAAGGTACAGGATGCACTGCCATGGATCAGGTCTTCCACGTGGATTGTTTTACCTGCATCGTCTGTAACAACAAGCTCCGAGGGCAGCCCTTCTATGCGGTGGAGAAGAAAGCCTACTGTGAGCCCTGCTACATCGTAAGTTCAGATTTGGTCCTCAGGTACTTTACAAAGATGACTTAGTTGGCAAAATGCCAGTCACTCTAGCTCAAACGTAGCCATCAGATCTTTGCTTCTCATCAGATTTCAAAATATGCATGTGTGTAAATTGGTATATCTTAATTTTTATCCATATGCCCCCTGTTCATATGAGGTCAAAGGGTGCATTAGATGGGGCTACCATTCAATTAGTGGCCTGCCAGAAAGATCATCACCCTGTGGCTTACAAGCATATATGTACAAGCTAGCACGTTGCCCCTTAAAGCATCAGAAGGTTTCCCAAGTAGCAGAGTCACACCACTTCTTATTAGATCTCACTCCGTATTTGATGTCGTATTTGTAGAGGAACGTTGCAGGGCCTTGGGACTTGTGAGTGCTCTTTCAAACTCCTGGGTCCTTTGAATCACCTTTTTTCTACCCAGAATTTCTCTTACCTGTCATACTCAGCAGGTTTTCATGATGCAGTTAGAGAAACTATTGTAGAGTACCTTAAAGGGAAATAGTCATGCTGACTGAGCTAATAATTGTCTCCTTTTTTTAAATACACAACTATATTTTGATAACATAGCTGGGTGACTAAAAAATACTCAAAGTCACATTATCTTCGCTGTTTGTCAGGCTACTTAAATCTACACGTTAAGCTATCTTCTGATAGAGCAGTTTGGTAAATGAACATAAATTTTTTTAATCTAAAGTAAATTTCCTTGCTATCCTTCTACACGATTTTATCTCTCTGTTGAACACTTGTTAGTGGAAAAAGTAGTGCTTTTTTGCAAACCCACACAAGAGGCATGATTTGGCCCTCAGCACCCCTGGCATTCCAACGTAAGAGAAACCTTGGGTGCGAGGTATTGGAAGTTATACACATAGCTTTGCAGAGCCCCGAGGTTCAGGTTTATTGCAGAAGTTTCTGGCCTCACTGGGATTTTCCCATAACCTGAAAGCTCAAACTCATTGCAGCCCTGGAATCTGTAGCATTGATCTGAAATTCCTTCAAGATTAAGATCTTGCAGGATTAAATATTGTTTTGCATCTCTTAAGTTCAATTTTATTTCATTTTCCTCCTCAAGGGCAACTTGGCCACATATAACATCATTATAGTACCACACACTGTTGGAGCTGGAAAAAAAAAGCTTAAGATCATTTGTCTAACTCCTCTCTTTAGAAGTGAGAATACAGGGACTTCCCTGGTGGCACAGTGGTTAAGAATCCGCCTGCCAATGCAGGAGACGTGGGTTCGAGGCCTGGTCCAGGAAGATCCCACATGCCGTGGAGCAACTAAGCCCGTGCGCCACAACTACTGAGCCTGCTCTCTAGAGCCCACGAGCCACAACTGCTGAGCCAATGTGCCACAACTGCTAAAGCCCGCATGCCTGGAGCCTGTGCTCCTCAACAAAAAAAGCCACCACAATGAGAAGCCAGCACACCGCAACGAAGAGTAGCCCCCACTTGCTGCAACTAGAGAAAGCCTGCATGCAGCAACAAAGACCCAATGCAGGCAAAAATGAATAAATAAATTTATAAAAAAAAAAAAAAAGAAGTGAGAATACACAGAGAGGAAGAAAATGACTTATTTTATTAGTGTCAAAGCCAGGATTAAATTCAGTTGGTCACACTAGTCTCGTATTTGGTGCAGACACCACAAAGCTTTAGTTCATCCAGAACATAAACGCACCACAAGGCTTTAGTTTTTATCCAGAACATAAATACAAACACAGTGATACCCCGTTGCTTTGGAAGGGACAATTACATATCAGGAAAAGTCTAGTGAACAAAAGTATGCCTCTTTAGCAAGTAAAAATGTTTCAAATATCACTCTTAGAAATCTTCGTTGAATGAGAAAATTACAAAACTCCCTGCCTTCGTAAACACACTGTGTGGATTGTCGTTCACACTGATCTAGGACCACAGTGAATTAATTTATTACAGTGAGCTCAGCAGAGCCTCTAGAAGCACCTGTGGCTGTTTGTCCATACACTAAGTGACCACAGAATACACTGGTTTTTGTAATTCTTGTGTCTATTTTTCACCCTTTTTTTTCCCATTTACTTTATTTTTTTTACATCTTTATTGCAGTGTAATTGCTTTACAATGGTGTGTTAGTCTCTGCTTTATAACAAAGTGAATCAGTTATACATATACATATGTTCCCATATCTCTTCCCTCTTGTGTCTCCCTCCCTCCCACCCCACCTATCCCACCCCTCTAGGCGGTCACAAAGCACCAAGCTGATCTCCCTGTGCTATGCGGCTGCTTCCCACTAGCTATCTACCTTATGTTTGGTAGTGTATATATGTCCATGCCTCTCTTGCTTTGTCACAGCTTACCCTTCCCCCTCCCCATATCCTCAAGTCCATTCTCTAGTAGGTCTGTGTCTTTATTCCCGTCTTGCCCCTAGGTTCTTCATGACATTTTTTTTTCTTAAATTCCATGTATATGTGTTAGCATACGGCATTTGTCTTTCTCTTTCTGACTTACTTCACTCTGTATGACAGACTCTAGGTCTATCCACCTCATTACAAATAGCTCAATTTTGTTTCTTTTTATGGCTGAGTAATATTCCATTGTATATATGTGCCACGTCTTCTTTATCCATTCATCCAATGATGGACACTTAGGTTGTATCCATCTCCGGGCTATTGTAAATAGAGCTGCAATGAACGTTTTGTTACATGACTCTTTTTGAATTATAGTTTTCTCATACAGGTCTTTTGTCTCCTAAGGTAGGTTTATTCCTAGATGTTTTATTCTTTTTGTTGCAGTGGTAAATGGGAGTGTTTTCTTGATTTCACTTTCAGATTTTTCATCATTAGTGTATAGGAATGCTAGAGATTTCTGTGCATTAATTTTGTATCCTGCTACTTTACCAAATTCATTGATTA
Source organism: Monodon monoceros (assembly GCF_005190385.1). Lineage (NCBI taxonomy): Eukaryota > Metazoa > Chordata > Mammalia > Artiodactyla > Monodontidae > Monodon > Monodon monoceros. The sequence goes on along the minus strand of NW_021703767.1, from coordinate 78,755,711 downwards.
GCTCTAGTAGTTTTCTGGTAGCATCTTTAGGATTCTCTATGTATAGTATCATGTCATCTGCAAACAGTGACAGCTTTACTTCTTCTTTTCCAATTTGGATTCCTTTTATTTCTTTCTTTTCTCTGATTCCTGTGGGTAAAACTTCCAAAACTATGTTGAATAATAGTGGTGTGAGTGGGCAACCTTTTGTTGTTCCTGATCTTAGTGGAAATGGTTTCAGTTTTTCACCATTGAGGATGATGTTAGCTGTGGGTTTGTCATATATGGCCTTTATTATGATGAGGAAAGTTCCCTCTTTGCCTACTTTCTGCAGGGTTTTTATCATAAATGGGTGTTGAATTTTGTCAAAAGCTTTCTCTGCATATATTGAGATGATCATATGGTTTTTCTCCTTCAGTTTGTTAATATAGTGTATCACATTCATTGATTTCCACATATTGAAGAACCCTTGGATTCCTGGGATAAACCCCACTTGATCATGGTGTATGATCCTTTTACTGTGTTGTTGGATTCTGTTTGCTAGTATTTTGTTGAGGATTTTTGCATCTATGTTCATCTGTGATATTGGCCTGTAGTTTTTTTTTTTCTTTGTGACATCTTTGTCGGGTTTTGGTATCAGGGTGATGGTGGCCTCGTAGAATGAGTTTGGGAGTGTTCCTCCCTCTGCTATATTTTGGAAGAGTTTGAGAAGGATAGGTGTTAGCTCTTCTCTAAATATTGGATGGAATTCCTCTGTGAAGCCATCTGGTCCTGGGCTTTTGTGTGTTGGAAGATTTTTAATCACAGTTTCAATTTCAATGCTTGTGATTGGACTGTTCGTATTTTCTATTTCTTCCTGGTTCAGTCTCGGAAGGTTGTGCATTTCTAAGAATTTGTCCATTTTTTCCAGGTTGTCCATTTTATTGGCATAGAGTTGCTTTTAGTAATCTCTCATGATCCTTTGTATTTCTGCAATGTCAGTTGTTACTTCTCCTTTTTCATTTCTAATTCTATTGATTTGAGTCTTCTCTCTTTTTTTTCTTCATGAGTCTGGCTAATGGTTTCTCAATTTTGTTTATCTTCTCAAAGAACCAGCTTTTAGTTTTATTGATCTTTGCTGTCGTTTCCTTCATTTCTTTTTGATTTATTTCTGATTTGATCTTTATGGTTTCTTTCCTTCTCCTAACTTTGGGGTTATGTTGTTCTTCTTTCTCTAATTGCTCTAGGTGTAAGGTTAGCTTGTTTATTTGAGATGTTTCTTATTTCTTGAGGTAGGATACTATTGCTATAAACTTCCCTTTAGAACTGCTTTTGCTTCAGCCTGTAGGTTTTGGGTCGTCATGTTTTCATTGTCATTTGTTTCTAGGTATTTTTTGATTTCCTCTTTGATTTCTTCAGTGATCACTTCGTTATTAAGTGGTGTATTGTTTAGCCTCCATGTGTTTGTATTTTTTACAGATTTTTTCCTGTAATTGATATCTAGTCTTATAGCGTTGTGGTCAGAAAACATACTTGATACGATTTCAATTTTCTTAAATTTACCTAAGGCTTGATTTGTGACCCAAGATATGATCTATCCTGGAGAATGTTCCATGAGCACTTGAGGAGAATGTGTATTCTGTTGTTTTTGGATGGAATGTCCTATAAGTATCAATTACGTCCATCTTGTTTAACGTATCATTTAAAGCTTGTGTTTCCTTATTTATTTTCGTTTTGGATGATCTGTTCATTGGTGAAAGTGGGGTGTTAAAGTCCCCTACTATGATTGTGTTGCTGTCGATTTCCCCTTTTATGGCTGTTAATATTTGCCTTATGTATTGAGGTGCTCCTATGTTGGGTGCATAAATATTTACAATTGTTATATCTTCTTGGATCGATCCCTTTATCATTATTTAGTGTACTTCTTTGTCTCTTGTAATAGTCTTTATTTTAAAGTCTGTGTTGTCTGATATGAGAATTGGTACTACAGCTTTCTTTTGATTTCCATTTGCATGGAATATCTTTTTTCCATCCCCTCACTTTCAGTCTGTATGTGTCCCTAGGTCTGAAATGGGTCTCTTGTAGACAGCATATATACAGGTTTTGTTTTGGTGTCCATTCAGCCAGTCTGTTTCTTTTGGTTGGAACATTTAATCCCTTTACATTTAAGGTAATTATTGATATATATGTTTCTATTTCCATTTTCTTAATTGTTTTGTTATTTTAGGTCTTTTCCTTCTCTTGTTTTTCCTCCCTAGAGAAGTTCCTTTAGCATTTGTTGTAAAGCTGGTTTGGTGGTGCTGAATTCTCTTAGCTTTTGCTTTTCTGTAAAGGTTTTAATTTCTCCATCAAATCTGAATGAGATCCTTGCTGGGTAGAATAATCTTGGTTGTAGGTTTTTCTCCTTCATCACTTTAAATATGTCCTGTCACTCCCTCTGGCTTGCAGAGTTTCTGCGGACAGATCAGCTGTTAACCTTATGGGGATTCCCTTGTGTGTTATTTGTTGTTTTTCCCTTGCTGCTTTTAATATTTTTTCTTTGTATTTAATTTTTGACAGTTTGATTAATAGGTCTCTTGGCATGTTTCTCCTTGGATTTATCCTGTATGGGAGTCTCTGTGCTTCCTGGACTTGATTAACTATTTCCTTTCCCGAATTAGGGAAGTTTTCAACTATAATCTCTTCAAATATTTTCTTAGTCCCATTCTTTTTCTCTTCTTCTTCTGGGACCCCTATCATTTGAATGTTGGTGCATTTAATGTTGTCCCAGAGGTCTCTGAGACTGTCCTCAGTTCTTTTCATTCTTTTTTCTTTATTCTGCTCTGCAGTAGTTATTTCCACTATTTTATCTTCCAGGTCACTTATCCGTTCTTCTGCCTCAGTTATTCTGCTATTGATCCCTTCTAGAGAATTTTTAATTTCATTTATTGTGTTGCTCATCGTTGCTTGTTTCATCTTTAGTTCTTCTAGGTCCTTGTTAAATGTTTCTTGCATTTTCTCCACTCTATTTCCAAGATTTTGGATCATCTTTACTATCATTATTCTGAATTCTTTTTCAGGTAGACTGCCTATTTCCTCTTCATTTGTTAGGTCTGGTGGGTTTTTATCTTGCTCCTTCATCTGCTGGGGGGTTTTCTCTCTTCTCATTTTGCTTATCTTACTGTGTTTGGGGTCTCCTTTTTGCATGCTGCAGGTTCGTAGTTCCCGTTGTTTTTGGTGTCTGTCCCCAGTGGCTAAAGTTGGTTCAGTGGGTTGTGTAGGCTTCCTGGTGGAGGGGACTAGTGCCCGTGTTCTGGTGGATGAGGTAGGATCTTGTCTTTCTGGTAGGCAGGTCCACATCTGGTGGTGTGTTTTGGGGTGTCTGTGGACTTATTATGATTTTAGGCAGCCTCTCTGCTAATGGGTGGGGTTGTGTTCCTGTCTTGCTAGTTGTTTGGCATAGGGTGTCCAGCACTGTAGCTTGCTGGTGGTTGAGTGAAGCTGGGTCTTGGCGTTGAGATGGAGATCTCTGGGAGATTTTCACCGTTTGATATTACGTGGAGCTGGGAGGTCTCTTGTGGACCAGTGTCCTGAAGTTGGCTCTCCCACCTCAGGGGCACAGCACTGACTCCTGGCTGCAGCACCAAGAGCCTTTCATCCACACGGCTCAGAATAAAAGGGAGAAAAAGTAGAAAGAAAGAATTAGTAGAAGAAAGAAGGAAAGAAAGAAAGGAAGGAAGGAAGAAAGAAAGAAGAGAGGGAGGGAGGGAGGGAGGAAGGAAGAAAAGAAAGAAAGGGAGAAAGAAAGAAAGAAGATAAAATAAGATAAAGTAAAATAAAATTATTAAAATAAAAAATAGTTATTAAGAAAAATTTTTTAAAGTAGAAAAAAAAATGGACGGAGAGAACCCTAGGACAAATGGTAAAAGCAAAGCTATACAGACAAAATCACACACAGAAGCATACACACTCACAAAAAGAGAAAAAGGAAAATATATATATGTATCTTTGCTCGCAAAATCCACCTCCTCAATTTGGGATGATTCGTTGTCTATTCAGGTGTTCCACAGATGCAGGGTCCTTCAAGTTGATTGTGGAGATTTAATCCGCTGCTCCTGAGGCTGCTGGGAGAGGTTTCCCTTTCTCTTCTTTGTTCGCACAGCTCCCGGGTTCACCTTTGGATTTGGACCCACCTCTGCGTGTAGGTTGCCTGAGCGCGTCTGTTCTTCACTCAGACAGGAGGGGGTTAAAGGAGCCACTGATTTGGGGGCTCCAGCTCACTCAGGCCGTGGGGAGGGAGGGGCACAGATGCGGGGCGAGCCTGCGGCGGCAGAGGCGGCCGGCATGACGTTGCACCAGCCTGAGGCGCACTGCATCACTTAATACTTTGACTCCTTGGGAAAGTTCCTTGATCTTTCTAAACCTCAGTTTCCTCACATACATAATGGTGATGATACTGGATTCTCCCCAGACTTGCAGATATGAAATGAGGCAGTCCTTGTAAAGCATACTTGTCTGGCTCAGGGAAGGCTAGTGGAATTAATGTTATTCTGAGATTAATTTTCATAAGATTTCTGGCCTATTTAGCGCATCTGAAAGTGAGCACCTTACATGTGTAGTGAGATGCATCGGGCTTGGGAAATCTCAGACTTAACCCCTCTCTCATTTTTAAAAGCGTTGCTTGCTCTCCTGAGGGTATAGTAAAACTTAAGCAAGTCTAAGCTGGCTAATTATGAGCTTGTACAGTCGTGGGCTGAGGTTTCCATCTCCATTCCAGGCGGAGCAGCTCAGTGATTCTTTAGGATGTGTTTCCTTAGGCCTTGGTTGCCTGTTACTATACTATGCTCGTGACAAGGCGCACTATCTGAGTGATATTTAATCACATCCTTGGAAGAAGTGGGTGAATTCAAATAATGGAAATTCTTACCATCCTTTTTGACTTCACTCCCTCTGAAGAAACTTTAATCAAGATTTTTCTTTAATGAGATCTATCCGTGGTGACTCTAAATGTAATTTAATTCTTATCAGAATTCAGTTAAGCTTTACTGAAAGACCTTTCCTTGTTCGATATTGATTTCAGAGTTCAGCACAGCCCTCAAGCCCTCAGATGGATATTTTAGCATTTTAAGTTCTTCTGAGCTTTCGTTAAGTCCAATAAGCTGCCACACGAAAAATGTAGAGTTCTCTTTTGGGGGAGGTTTGGGAAGCTGAGAGAATAAAATGAAATAAGTTTGTTTTGAAAATAGAGTTTGTTTAAGGAGGACCCTAGGGCTGTATGTATCTCTCTTGGAACCAGAGCCCTTAGGACAGAGCAATGTCATTCATTCAAATTGCCTTTTGTTCCATTAGTGGAAACAAGATGTCTGAAAGACATCCTGTACAAAACAGAGAAAACTAAGCCCTGGGCTCAGTCTGTGCCTTTTTTTTTTTTTTTGGTTGATGGAATCAGAATATTGAAGATAGTGGTTTATTTAGTTAGTTATTTCTGTGTAAGGACCACCCTGTTTGATGCTCTGAGTTCAGGAAGGAGACCAGTCTAATATAAATTTAATTTATTCTTTCCTGTGTTGGTTACTGATCAACTTAAGATCATATTTAAATTAAACATTTACATAATTTGGAGAGAGACTATACCAGTTATGGCTTTATCTTTGATTTAATGATTATTCATATTTTCCTATGATCTCTTGAATCCTTAATCCTTACATGTACATAGCTGTAATAAAACAAATTTGGATTTAGTAAAGCATTGTAATTCTCTTTAATCATTTTATACATGCTTTCCTTTGTATTTTCTATTGATTGACTTAATGTAAATATGTATATAGCTTTCCATTGTTAATAATTTCCATTTTAGCTTTTTATCTGTTTAGTTTTACATTATGTTTACACACCACATTTTAAAACCATTGGCCGCTAGGAAGATATTGGTATTTTCCAAACTTTTAGTGTTGTACATAACATGCCTATAAATGAGTAAAAATTTTTATGTTATATTATTTTGAATTATGCTCTTAACATAAATCCTTTGATTTATGTTACCAAGCTTACTTTATGACAATTTGGAGAACTTTTACTGGATTTACTTAAAAAGATTTTTCCAATTTTCAGAACCATGAGCAATAATGAGACCAAATGTTAAACTATACCATATCCACTACTGAAGAGGTTTGTTTACATTTCTTTTGAACTGATTTTTAATAGATGCATTATGTAATTGTTTTTAATTTGAGTTTTTATGATTAGCAAAATCAATGAGAAGCTTTTCTAATTTGATGATAGATCTATTAAAAGCTTAGTTTTGATTATTCTTATGGATTTGGATAAATGAACAAATTAAAATTAAGAGCGCTAAGCTTCCTTGGGAAGGAAAGTGATGTAAATAGAATACATTGGTTCTAGTCCTTGCTCTCCTGGTGTGATGTTAGATAAGTCATTTAATTTCTGAGTACCAGTATCCTCATTTATTAAAGGGAGATATTGACTTCTTCCTTGTCTTCAAAGGGAAGGAATGAACAAGTGTCATACTTTGTACATCATGAAGAAATTATTTACTAATATAAGGGCTTAATCTGATTAATAACATTATTCTCATTGCTTTTTCCATTAGCTTAATCTGATAGAATTTAGAAATCCTCTGTGTCTGGTAATTTCATAGCTGCAGTTGCTATGGAAATACTGAAATAAATAGATGTCATAGAAAGAATATGAGGACATATATGAGAAGAAGAGGTTCATGTTTTGCTTAAGATTTTTGTGTTGGTATAGGCAGCAACCATGCCTCCCACTTATGTGTCCTTCTGCCCTTAATGAGACAGGTTTACTCATAAGTACAGATTTACAAAAGAATTGCTGTGTTCTCAGCGTTGCCAAAGAGTCTGGGCCTAGAGACACACTGCATCAGAGATTCTCAGAAAGTCTGTTTATGAAATGGCAGCCAAGGATCTTCCCCTAAACCAGGGCTCTTACTCAGAGTGGGTGAAATCCAACTCCTGACTCTCCAGCAGTGGAAGTTGGTACAGACATTTTTATTATAGTTACAATCCAAGCGATTAAAAGACCTCAGGAAATAGGAGGCCAACTCCACAGGAGACTAAACACTTGAAGTTTCCTGAATTTGACGCACTCGTGGCCAGCACACTAACAGCCATTTGCTCCCTCTGTCACTAAATGGCTACAGTCAAAACATTCTAACTTTTCAAGCTACTCTAGGAGGTAGGTTTGTACCTCTGCAGTTATGGCCAGTGCTTTATGTGGGTATTAGGAAAGGACTTGGAGTTTGGACTAAACTTGAAAAATTCACATGAACTTCCCTCCTCCTCTTTTCTTAATTGCCCACCTCTGCTCTCTCATTTCCAAGGGGTGTCTCTCTCTCTCTCTCTCTCTCTCTCTCTCTCTCTCTCACACACACACACACACACACACACACATGGGTGCACACACACACACACACACACACACACACACACACTTTCTAATTAATGTTACATCATCATCCCACAAGCACTCACCCAGGAAAGAGAAAAGTGCTTCAAACAAGAAGAGAATTTGTCAAGTATGCTCTTGAGAGATTTAACCATGCTAACTACTACGAATAATTATCTCTTCCATTTGTACAGCCCTTTACATTTTACAGTGTTCCTGAGTCTGTATTACTGCACCTTACCATACCTATTAGAATCTTGTGAAACAGACAAGGGGAAGATTATTAGTCCCATTTTCAGTGGCTTTGATATTTTCAAAGTAAAAGACAAAAATGAAGACTAGGGAACAGATTTAACTTGCATTTTATGGCTGGATCCATACTGCCACCCTGAAACTGGTGTTCAGCTTTATAAAAATGTACAGATACTGACAGCCGCCTAGGATTGTAGCCTTCGATTCCCACGATTTTCATTGATGACCACATGAGTCGTGCCTTCCAGTATTACAGAACCTGAAAGGCTGAACTTCTACCAAGGTAAAACCATAGCCCTGTCTTTTGAGCATTTACTTTTTACTGTCTTTGAAATGCCTCAGTTTTTAAGACAAAAGCCTCTTTTTATGGTTAAAAATAAAATAGGAATAACTAACGTTTTTTGTGGTGCTTTAACTTTTACAAAGCACTTTTCTTTTATCTCATGTCACTCTCTCGTGATCTTAGAAAATAGGTACAGTTATTATTGCCTTCATTTCCAGTAGTAAGAAACTGAGTTTTAGAAAAAATCAGCTTGCTCAGTTTCACAGAGCATGAGTGTCAGATCCAGGACTTGACCCTGGCTTTTGATTCTCAAGTCCAGCTCTTTCCACATATCCAGCAAATCACTGAAAATCTCATTTGTTATTACTAGATTTCTTTTTTCCTATTAGTTTTTTCTCTATTACCATATTGAGCTCAGAATATATTTTCTTATGGTAGTATAGTAACTCTTTTAAAAAAAATGAAAACTCAGTTTTTAATTATTACATGCTTATTAGAGAAAAATTAGAAAATATTTTAAAAGGTACGTAGCTCTCCCGTCTAAATATTATAACAGTTTACTCTTTACCACATATTCCTTTTCTATTTCAGTGTACCTCTGTATGGATATATGCTTATAAATATAATCACACATCTGTATAAATGTTTACACACATACACAAACACAATGAGGTCATGCTATTCATATGAATTAATAACTTGCTTTTATTACTTAATAGTATATCAAACTTTGCCTTCTACAGAAATAGTTTCTTTTAAATATTACATGGACACTCAAAAAGAATGTGTATTATGTACATGCCCTTTCTGAAAAAGTGACTCAAAGAAATATTCCAGCAGACAAATAAATTAATCAAAAAGTGGGTGGGGGGGGCCTTCCCTGGTGGCGCAGTGGTTGAGAGTCCGCCTGCCGATGCAGGGGACACGGGTTCGTGCCCCGGTTCGGGAAGATCCCACATGCCGCGGAGCGGCTGGGACCGTGAGCCGTGGCCGCTGAGCCTGCGCATCCGGAGCCTGCGCTCCGCAACGGGAGAGACCACAACAGTGAGAGGCCCGCGTACCGCAAAAAAAAAAAAAGTGTGTGGGAAATCCAGAGCAAATAAATTGGTGATAAGCCATGAACCAATAAAACTAATAGGTAAAAATAAGGAGATATGGGGATATATGTATACATATAGCTGATTCACTTTGTTATACAGCAGAAACTAACACAACATTGTAAAGCAATTATACTCCAATAAAGATGTTAAATAAAGAGATAGGAAAAGATGTAATGGCAAATTCAGACCAAAAGAAAATAATATTAATTACCTACTAACTATAATATTAAAAGCAGACAGGAATTCCCTGGTGGCCAGTGATTAAAACTCCATGCTTCCACTTCAGGGGGCCTGGGTTCGAACCCTGGTGGGGGAACTAAGATCCCACAAGCCATGCAGCACAGCCAAATAAAAAAAAGAGAGAGAGAGAAAAATAAAGCAGACAAAATACAATTTAGGACAAAACTATCAAGCCAAAGAAAATTATTTTATTGATGAATGTCACAGTTTCCAAAGAATAGCTCTGAGTCTTTCTTCATTAAATAGCATTATGTTGAAATATATGATATAAAAATATTGATGAAATATGAAATGAAAATTGTAAAACCATAGTCTTTATAAAACTGTAACACATTTCTTGCAGTCTCTGACAAACCAATTATAGAAGTTGAATAATATGATTAATATAATCTCTTTGGTCCATACAACCAAAGAGATTATATCTTTACAAATCTTTGTGGAAGATTTAGAAAAGCATCATAAGATAGTCTGAAAGGAAAATGTAGACAGTTCCTACTTTGGCAGGCAGAGTTGTACATATGTTATAGTAAGACAAGAAATCTATAAAAGGATAAACAAACACACTCTTGGGTTAAAAAATTCTTAGAAAGTAGTGATAATGATAACACCGTATGATGGGAGGATGAGATGCAGCCAAACTTGAATTCCAAGTAAAGTTAGAATCATTAATTGCAACGAGAGTGCAAATATATGAACCTAAAAGGCTAGAAAAGGACAACAAAATCAACCCACAGGGAGAAGGGATTAGTTTAAAATAAAGGCAGTTATCGATACATTGAAAAATACTGAATTTTCAGGTCCAGGAGGTGATTCTGTGAAAAGCACAATAAAATAAACATCCAGTGAAGATAATCAAGAAAAAAAGGGAGAAACAAAATTTACAGAAAATTAGGAATGAAAAAAGAAGCTTTTAGCATAGGTATAGAAGACATATAAAAATGATTACACTTAAAATTTTATGTAAAAGAGGCTATTTTCTGTGCATATATAAATACAGGGGAAGAAAACTTAAATAACCTGATAAACATGGGTGAAATGCAGAGCTACCACCTGAGAAAGAACCAAGAAATTTCACTAACAGGATTTTTCAGATCTTTGAAGAACAACTGATTCCTGTGCTATTTCAACTTTCAGAGCTTAGTAAGAGAAGATAAGCTTCCCAAATCATCTTGTAAAGCTAGCCTGACCCCAAATAATAATACCTAACCTAGGTTGCCCCCCAAAGAACACTCTATGCGAATCAAACTTTCACAAATGCAGAAATCCTAAATGAAATATTAGCAAATTGAATGCCACATAATAAAACAACCCAGGTTATTCCATGATTCCAATGTTAGAATAGTATCAGGAATCTTTTAACATAATTCATTGTATTGATATATCAAATTTTTAAAAACTAGATAATCATCTCCATAGATACCAAAAGGGTATTTAATGAAATTTGTCACACGTTCTTGTTTAAAAACAGAAACAATTGCAGTAACTCAAAATGAGCTCTAAGTAAAATAGAAGAAAAAAGATGTATAATTTCAATAGGATAAAATAAACCAATAGTGAGCCTTCTTCCTAGATTTTCCTAGATATGCACAGAATCCCTGCTATTATATCAATATTATTCTTAGCATTCTAGTCTTTGTAATGGAAATTTAGAAACAAAGGATAAATATATATTATATATATGACTTTTTCTTTGTTTTATATGTATTTCAATTACATAATATTTCTAACACAGATAAAGATAAAAAACATAATAAGAGGAAATTCCATGTATCCATTATCCAATTTAAGAAATAAAATATTAGAAATTCAGTTGAAACCCCTTAGGTTCTTGTCCCTAATCACATTCTCAAGACTCCTGTACAGAGGTAGCTACTATGCTAAATTGTTTTTTTGTCATATCCATGCACTTCTTTGTAGTTTTACTACATATCTCTAAAATATATATTTATACCTATAAATATATATAATATATAAATATATATATGTAGTATTGTTCGTATACAGTGTTTCTTAATTTTAAATGAATGGCATTGTATCATGCCTATTTTTCTGAGATTTTTTAGTGAAAATTATAAGACTAGGATGTATAAATGTTTACAGATGATAAGATTATTGTTTAAGAAAGTCTGAGAAAACCTAAAGTATTAGAATAAGAGAAGTTTAGTAACCTACCAACATTAAAATCAGGAATTTAAGTTTAGAAAATATAACAGGGAAAAAAAATCCCTATACAGAAGTTACAAAAAATATAAAACACCTAGGTAAACCTTTCAAAGTGTAAATGATCTAAGTGAAGAATGCTACAAACTTTTACAGGGATAATTAACTCATGAGCAAAATGATTTGGGGATTGAATATGCTTTGGAAAGCACCTCTCACTTTAACAGGCATTTATATCAGCACCTTGTAATTATACAACAGCACAGCTTTCAGTGGGAGAAGAATAGTTACTGCACTGTCCTCTGCTAATGGTTTTTATTTAGCCCTTTTCCCCAGATAGCCCCCAGTCCTTTGCTGATTTGCATTACTGCCCACCACATCCCTGCAGGCTTCAAGGCAGTCCTTGATAAGGGTAGTAAAGCTCACACCTGTAAGTAGACCTCCCAGAATAAGAAAGACCTAGCTGAACAAAACCTTTTCCTCCAATTCCTATCCCAAACTATATTCATTTCTGTTGTCATAGAATTAGAATGCTTTTTTAAGGGCCAGGAGGAACCTTAGAAATTCAAGAACGTCATTTTCATAGCCAAGAAAACCTAAAGCCCAAGAAAGCTGACTGATTTGCCTGAGGTTATATGGTTTATTAATGTCAGGGGCAGGAATAGAAACCATGAGCCTTGATGCCTTCAAAGAACTGCTTTCTTTGTGACTGACATGAAGAGATTTAACCATATGTGGCTACAGGCCCTGGAGAAACATCCCTAGAAAATGTTGGTTGTGTAAATTTTGGTTGGAGAGTTTAGAAATAGGACAGCATTTGCTTCAGGCTCAACCAAGATGGAGAGTCTCAGATTTCCAGGTTAAATGCCTCTGCAACTTTATGCTAGAACCTTCCCACTGGCCTAGTTTGTTTATTTTTAAATCAAGCATGAACTCACCGCTCGGTGTTTGGCAGAGTTTGGATGAATGTCAGCATCAGGCCACTGTAATAATGGTTTAAGATTATTTAATCCTATTACTTATGTACTTCATTAGGCTGAGTGAATTGTTGGCAGTGGTTCAGTAAACTTCCTACTTTAGAGATAAAAGGATGAAAAGAAAATAGAGAAGGAGTCTGTTCCTCGTTTTCTTTCATATTTATCTTATATGTCTTAAAGGATAAAGGAATGATAATTACCCAGCTACAGCTTGGAATCTGCGTTAGTAGGGTCTTCTGAACTACTCCATACCCTCAGAAGAGAAAAATGAAATAACATTTTCAATTGGCAGAAAAAGGATTTGGGCAGAGGGGAGAGAGACAGAGAGAGACAGAGACAGAGAGAGAGAGAGAGAGAGAGAGAGAGAGAGAGAGTTTATGCTTTCAAATTGATCTTAAAAATAAACCTGAAAATAAGTTCAAGAGTCCTAGGTAAGATATCAGCCTTTCACTTAGGGGACCTGATGTGAAGCAGCAAATGAGAAAGGATATGGAATTTAAAGTCAGACCTCACCGACACGCAGCTTGGCCAACTACTATGCTGCATTCACCTCATTTCTTTTAGCTTAAATTTCCTCACAAATAGAATGAAAGTGGTATTTCTTACCTCAGTGGCTAAGTGAGGGTTCAGAGAGGTTGACAGGGCTGAATAAAGCTCAAGGTATAGGGGCTTTGAGTAGTAAATAACTGCACAGATGAAGCCTCGGGGACACACCTACAAAACCTGCAAAGGAGAAGTTTGCCTAACTTGCATCACCAAAGGACGGTTATTCGCCATCATTTCGATTTCTGCAATGTTACCTGCACACTACTGGTTTGAGAGCTCCAGGAGTCTGAGGGGCAGTGGCCAGTCACGAGACTCTGGAAACTTGGTTTCTCCAAACGTGTCAGAGGTCACCTGCTTTGGAATCACCCTGAAGTCCTCATTAAAAATAAAATTCTGGACCACTCCCCAGAATCCCTGCACAGCCAGCCAGGAAATTAGCATCTTTTACAAGGCTCTGAGGAGAGATTCTTAGGCATGCTCAGGTTTGAGATCCATGTGCCTGTACCTCCAGCCCCAGTTTCTGTAAGAACTAGTCCCCCAAGTACTTCACTTTTACCCCCATCTCTCTCCTACACATTCCTTTCGAACACTTGACCAAACTGGACACTTCTCCCAGACATTGCTATCTTAGCCTTCTCTCTCTGTGCCCAGGCTGCTGTCTGTCTTGTACCTTTCTTCGTCTCCATCATTTGAAAATCTGTGTCATCCAACCTTAAAAAGCTTTCCTGGAACTTCCCCAAATAGATGTGGCCTTTCCTGAACATGCAAGGCTTTTGTTTCTCCTGCTCTTATAGGACTTAACCCTCTACAACTGGTATTATAGTCATTTGAGACTCTGGCACATTTCCTTACTGACTTGAAATCCTTAGAGAGAAGAGAGAGAGAGAGAGAGAGAGAGAGAGAGAGAGAGAGAGAGTGTGTGTGTGTGTGTGTGTGTGTGTGTATGTGTGTATGTTAGGGTCGGGGGTTATCAGATTTTATTCATTTTTTTCTTTTCCGTAGTTCTTGTCCCAACGTGTAAGCCTATGGCTGCTCTGATATTTATTTGGGATGAGAGGGGCTGGAGAGGGACTGGGTTTCCCTCTAGATCACAGTATCTGCTGAGAGAGTCTTTGACCATTTGCCCTTTGCTATACCTTGGATTTGGAACTCTTTGTGTATATAAGAAGCAAAGAAGGGAACTTGGCTCCCAGAGCCTGGGAGCAGTCACTGTTGAAATGTAAATGTAAAAGATTGAAAGGAGGGATGTGAGAGTGAAGCCAGCTGTCTTGCTTCCAGCTGTAGAATCTTCATATGAGCTACCGTACTCAAGGTCAAACACACAGGCCCGACTTACAGATGAAAATTGCCGGGGAGTTAGGGTGGAGGTCCTCTGATGTTCTCATGACTTTGAATGGGACATGGTAATTATCTCCCACAGCCTGGCTTACTTAAAAAAAAAAAAAAAAAATTTGCTTTCTGAACCTCTCTTTTACTCACCTCCCTGCAGAGTCAGGGGATGCCAGGTGAGGTTAGCATCATCTTTATAGCAAGGCAGGTACTCTTTTTGAGCCCTTCGTAGTGACAAGGGCCTGGTATATCTGGTATACCTGATAGGTCTTCAAAAAGTATTTTTTTAACTTGAAGATTATTTAATAATTCAGTCTCCTACATTTACAATACAGGAAAATAGGATGCCAGGAGAGGGGAGAAGACTTGCTTGGGATGTCATGAATGCATAGATGCACTGAGAACTCTTAAGAAATCTGAAGATCGCAAATGCACATATGTGATGAGTTTTTAAATTGTATCAGTTATCTTGGATCATAAACATCTTCCACAGAAGTTACTTTTACTTTATGGGCTCTTTAATAATGCTAAAAGATATTTGAGGCAATTTATATCAATAAAGCCATTGGGACACATTAGTTAAAATAAAAGTGAACCTTCTAAAATGTATCCCTAAAAAAGTGAAAGTTTATATTTTTATTCTAGTTTAGGCAAAAACTCTAAGTAAATTCTATTATAAAAGCATAACCAATAGACAAATAGTTTTTCCATAAAGTAGATAGCACTGAATGTGCTGGGGCCTCAGAGGAAAGAACTAAGGGAAGGGAGTAGAGACATTTGGGGGAAAAAGGAGGAATTCAACAAGAACATCTTCGTGGAGGAAGAGACCAGTACCAGTGTGTCACATGGTAAATCTTAGTTTCTTCTAATACCACATATTTATTCTTTTTCTACCCTGACAGGTTAATGAGAACTGTTACTATTCCTTTTTACAAATTAACAAAATCAAGGCGTAAAAAACCAAGAGCTTTGGAAAATGAGGAATTAGCATAGGATTAGAGCAGAACTTTGAGCTCCTGCATTCTAAATCTTAGCCTCTACCTTTCTCTTAAATAAATTCAAGTTAACAGATGGCTTGTCATCAGATAGGTCTTCTTTTAATCAACGAGGATTTTTTTTCTCTCTTTTTTTTACAGCCCTCAGGTCCCAGTTTGGTTACTGCTGTTTTGAGAATCCTTCCCTGTGTCCTTCCAGCTGAAGATAAGCACTTCCTCCTCTGACTCCCCAGAGCTTTTATCTATACCTTTGTTTTAATCATTCACCTTTGTCTTAACCTTACATTAGGCAGACAGTCTCACCCACATGTATAGAGACTGTGAGCTCCTTAAGAAGCAGGCTCATTTTTTCCTGTTCTTCTTTGTGTCTCTTTCCTATTCATGCCCAAACCTTACTCCACATCTTCCAAAATAGTGCCCAAAGCAATACCTCTCACCCTGGGAGGTATTTAGTACTTTTTGTTTTTTTTAATGAATGACTTAGTCTGTTCAGGTTGTTATAACAAAATACCACAGACTGTGTGTCTTAAACAATAGAAATTTCTCACAATTCTAGAGCCTGGAAATCAAAGATCAAGGTGCCAGCATGGTGGGTTTCTGGTATGAGACCTCTTCCTGGCTTGTAGAACGTCGACTTCTCACTATGCCCTCACATGCCAGGGAGAAAGAAAGAGAGTGCAAGCTCTCTGGTGTCTGCTTTTATAAGGGCACTAATCCCATCATGAGGACCCCACCCTCTTACCTCATCTGAACCTAATTGTCTCCCAAACGCCCCATCTGCAAATACTATCACATTGTGAGTTAGGGCTTGGACATGAATTTTAGGAGGAAACAGTTTAGTCCATAACCGTGAACTACACCTTTTGGCCATAGGTCTGTAAATGCATTATTGGTCCTGGTTGATGGAGTGGTGATTAGAATATCCCGTGTTTCTAGATATAGAAGCTACATACTGAGATATTTAACAGGTATTTGCGTATCCTATTGCCTTTAAAGAATTTTGGTGGACCCTCAGTAGGGCCCTATTAATGTTTAAAACATCATATAGCTCTGCTGCATTTTCCTTTAAGGTTACACTTTTACCCACTAGATCTTACCTCATTTTTTAGACCAGAGAAAAGAGAAAAACTTGGTTCTTTGGAGAGTTGCTGTGCATTCCTATTAGATCATTAGGAAATTGGCACAAGTGGCAGGAAGCCAAACTGGTCTGTGTCTGGCCAGGCAGTGTCTGCAGGTCATTCCAGAAAAGCTGCCAGAATAACGATGTGTTCTCCAATACAGTGCTTTTTGTCAAAGTCTCTTTTGGAATTAACTCCTCAGGCACAGATCAATAAGCCTCACCAACTTGCCAATGTAATTAAGAGGCGGTAGGTTAAGCATTACTATTAATTAAGTTCAAAGTAAAATAAAATGAAGGTTGTTTTTGTGAATTGTGCTGTCAGACTTTGCTCAAGAGTGTTTCTGAGTTTTTATGGAATAGAATCCTGGAGATGGAGGGGAGGATTACTGTCTCCATTGCCTTGGGAAAAGCAAGCATTTAAACATATTTCTCTTTAATATTTTTAACTGAAGAATAAACTATTTGCTGATTGTGAGAGCCATCGAATGAACACCTTTTGTGTACAGAGGGCTGAGTTCAGTGCTGTGGGGGATACAAGCAGCATGAGGTGCAATCCCTGCTCTCATGGAGCCCTTAGGCAGAGAAGCAGCACCACACACATACCCAAGTATAATTAATACAAGGCAGAATCTGTCTGTGAGGGAGACTCAGGCAGTGATGAGAGCTCAGAAAAGGGGGGGTTTGGAGGGCACCGGCACCAAGAAAGACCTCCCAGATGATGCAGCATTTGAGCTAGGCCTTGAAAGTAGTGTTGGATATGATAGGGGGGAAAGAATGCACAAAAATAATTCCAATTTCTAAACACTTGTTTTCCATGTTGAACTCCTTTACAACACCTGGGATAAAAGGAAAAGAAACCAGCCTGTTGCTAAGTAAGGATTTGTTGAACATTCATTATGTGTGTGTTATTCTGCAGAGAAAGTGGGAACAGAGGAAGGAAAGAATATCTTCTGGATCATGGGTTTTTCTGTATATGCAACAAGATAGCCTCGGACTCATTACCTTCTTCTGATGGCGTCTTAATTGGATTTATTACAAAGGCCAAGTTCCTTTGTCCTGAGACCACCAGTAACAGCAAGCATTGGAAAAGCCATGTTGATGCTGTTCTTCCTTTTTGGAAAAAGTGGGTACTTAGCAACTATGAAAAAGTGCTACTACACCTTTAGACGGTTTAAGTCCATTTTGCTAGTAGAATTGAGTGGGAGTCAATATTGATGCCATTGAAACCTGAAAGGACCTTGAAGACTCTCTAACCAAGCCCCACTTTTTGCATATTAGTAAACTGAAGCCCAGAATACAGTTTTTCTAGGAGGAAGAGTGCCAAGTGAATTTCCTAAATCACGTAACAACCAGTTTATTATTAGGTATTTGTGTTACCTTCACATGGAAGAGAATGATTAGGCTTTCAGGGAGGAATAAGTTGACTCCCAGTTCCCTGAGTTACTATTGCATGGTATTAGGCAACTTCACTTAATAACCTACCTGTTGTCCAGCTATGATAATTATATATCTTTTAGCATTTACCACCTGTACCAATTGCTTAGCATAATAATACCTTATACTTAAATGCATGTGCCCAAAGTACCTTTATAGTTGTTTTTCATTTGATTCTCACAACAATTCCACAAGGCAGGTGTTATTCCTAGATTAAACATGAGAAAACTAAGGCTCAGAGAAAGTAGCCTATATAGCTAAGAAACTGAAATGGGCTCTTGACTTCCATCTTCTGACTGGGAGTCTAGTTTTCTTACCTTGGCATCTCAGTTGCCTGACTAAATGGTCTTCAGTCATTTATCCAACCACTGAGTATTTACTGAGCACCTTCTATATTTCAAATATTGTAGTGGGCATTAGGGTTACAAAGTTTAGAAAGAAACAGCCCCGAGTCCTTGGGGAGTTCCTCATTTGAAGGAGATAGCCATTCAAACAAATAGGTAGCATGTTAAGTGCATACTGGGTCTTTGAGGGAAGGGGGACACATAAGATTGGGGGAATAATTTTGTAGCTGTTTATCTAAGCATGTCACAGTCCTGTCTCTCCAGCTAGATTATAAATATCTTACCATGGCACCGTGTCTCTGTCTCCCCCGAGACTCCAAGCACAGGCCTCATACTCTGCTGGCGTTCAGTCAATATATCTGTTGTTGATGATGCTAATGATTTTTCCCTCTGACTCTCACACTGGAGAAGTTTCCAGCTGGCCCTTGAGTAGAGCAGAGTTTAATTTACAAATTGGAGTTTGCCTTTTAAAAATCACTTTTAAGAAAAATAAACAACTTTATGAGATAGCTTCTAAATACTAACATAATATAAGTAGATCCTCTATTTTAACCAGTCTTTGCCCAACATTTGCAGTTTAGAGTGTTGTACTTGTATGACTTTTCTTCAGTCAGTGAATTGTATCTTTCATTAGGGGCTGTTAACACATCAAAACAGCCTTTTATCAGTCTTTAAAAATTCTAATTATTCCCAAGTATCTAATCATTACTGTTTCATTGATAATGTGAGTGGTATCAAACATTGCAACTGTTTTGCACAGGAAGGGGATGGATTTCAGTGCCAAAGAACACCCATATTTTCAAATTTATGGGGAAACTTTTCCTCATAGCCAAGTGGTGATTAAATGTGTCAATGGCACAAGCTTGGAATTCTGCTGCGCAATGCCAACATTTTGTATTGCTTTATTTCGACCATATATTACAAACAGAATATTTCCCAGCTCACTTATATATGTTTCCTGGTTTCTGAAATGTTACTGGCAAGCTTTGTGAACAAATATTAATTTCAAAGATACTAGAAATAAAGCAAAAATGAGGTTTTTCTCTCATATATCTAAGAGTTTCCTTTAATCATTAAATTCTCAAGATGTAATTAGTTCAATTCTGCTGTAGCTAGGAGCTCATTATAAAGAATCTAGGTTGAGCAGTCTCTCTAGCAAAAGTGGCCTTTTTGATTGTCTCCCAGCATTTCCTAAAAATGATAGTGTACAGAGTGAATTGCAAAATAAATGAGTAAACTGGATTTGTTATACCAGACACCAAGATACCCACCCATGTGTGCATACAGGCACAAGCACAAGCTCGCACCAAAGCCAGGAACCCTACCACAAAGCAAAGTTCCATTTATCCTGAGGGCAAGTAAAAATGTATGCCTACCACAAAATTATTTTCTTGAAAATTAATTTGGAAATGTATAAGCAGATAGTATGGCACTAATTTATCAATCAAATAGTAATTTAAATGGGACCAGAAAAGAGAAACTGTAATTTAAATATTTTTGAGTGTGGTACTGGTTAAATGTGTGTGTGTGTATTGAATTTGAAAGTAATTTATGGGAAGTGCTGCCAGCATGGTGTTTCAAATGCTCCACAGTTTGAATTTAAACTGCTCAGTGGGATCATTAAGATTATTACGCATGTTTTCCAAAGAGTTTGAATTCAAATGACAACTTTAAAAGAAAAAAAAAAAAAAGATGCCCTTTAAAAATTGAGGAATGTTATTGCACTTACAGAAACTCATGCAGTTTGAAGTAATTTGCCACCTCCCCTTCTGAAAAAGTACCTGATGATAACGTTGTCAAGAGATAGGGATGTTGGAGAAAGTACGGACTGCAGACACATTCCCTTGATGAGTAAAACCAGATTGTAAAGCAGACTTTATAGACAATAAGTTATTGCATTTAGTACAAATGACAGCAGAAAATCAGGAAGGATTGTGGATCAATGTAGGATGGAGCACGGGGATCCAATGATGGCAGAGGCTCACTTGAGTAGTACATAAAAGGCCCCTTCAAACTCATCAAGTGTGCCATTTGGTTCTCTTTCTCTGGGTGGGTCTTGGCCTATGGAGGTCTACTTTCATTTTGTGCCAGTTAGGCAAGTGAACAGTTTATGAAAGAAAGAAACAGAGGCGTGCTTACTCACTTTTCAAAAGAAGTCTTTTTGCCTTGCAGTTTGCAAAGTTGTTTTGCAATGGATTTAGCATTATATGTTTTTAAATAAGCGTAGTTCCAGTGATGGGAAATTTACTAGCTCTCAAGGCAACTTTTTCCTTTGTTGAATTCTCTAAAGGTTATAAAGTTACTTCTTGTTTTGGACTGGAAGTCTGTTTCCTTACAACAGCTACTCATCTGTAGCCACAAAGTAGACAGCTAATACATCTTCCTGTTTGAAAGCCTTTTAGGTATTTGAAGAAAGTTCTCCAGTCCATCTGAATCTTCTCTTCTTCTCCATTCATGTGTTGAATGAATGTTGAAATTCTCCATCCTGACCACTTTCTAATGGATTCGTCCAGCATATCAATATCATTCTTCCAGTGTGGTACTTAGAATTTCCATTACCTCGTGTAAAGAAATTGACCTCTTGGGATATGTAGAACTTGATTTAAAAAGACAAATACATAACAACAACAAAAAAGAAGATTCTGATTAACAATACGTGTTTTAAAGTTGAAGGAAAAGTTTATAACCCATCGCCCAATTCTACTGGAATAAAGTAAAGTTGCATATTAGATCTTGTTCTCTTCAATCTGTTTTAATAAGAAGTAAAACGAGATTTACGACATTTATCATTTTCTAACTTACATTAAAGTACATGTTTCATCTCCATCCAGGGGTAACTTACTTATTTCTTTGCACCTTTAGCAGTCAGCACTGTCTTGGTATAGGTGATGTCCATTAATTGTTTAGAATTAAGGAACAATAATAACAATACCTAGTGCTTTCCAGTTTATAAAACATTTCCAATCTAAATTGGAGCTTGGTGTACAGGTTTTGTTTTTGTGTGTATGTTTTGTTGTTGTTGTTGTTGTTTAATATAAGGAAGTCAAGGCTCAGAAAGTTTAAGGGACTTACTCAAGAATGCAGAGCTGGTTAGAAGATTTGAATGTAAGACATTGTGGCTCTAAACTTTGTCATTTAAACAGAGCACCTGTTAGTTGGTTATCTCTTCCTCGGTTTCTGCCGAATGTATTTTTAAATGCTTTGGGGGGAGGGAGAGCTTTAATTTCTGTACCCTTGCCGGAGGTGTTATTCAGATTCAAAGGCTTTTGGTAAATTTGAAAGCAATCCTTTGGGTTTCTAGGAGCTGCATTAGAGCAGCATTTCTTTGGAGCATTGTAGCCTCTCTATCCAAAATGAATCTGCGGTAACTTGGGGGAATGGGTGGTCTGTGAGGACCAGACCTGAGACAGCAAATGGAACCTCTTTAAGGGTTCCCAGCAACAGGTTCATTTTGTATCCAAATTCTGAAACACAAGTGGGAGAAGTGAGGCTTCAGTGAAAAGAGTGATGATCCCAAACAAATAAGTTATGGGGTCAGGGGAAGAGCTCAGGCTCGGGGCTCCTAGTCTCCAGCCACTTTCGCCAGCCACCTGGACACAGTCGTCCAGAAGCCCAGGCTTATGCTTAGTCTGGACTTGCAGTAAAAGTCCAGTGCTTCTACATGTTTCTCCCTTCTGGTGAAAAACCTCCTCCTCGCTGCCTCTCTGACCTCACCACCATCACTCCACATCTATCCCACCTGACCATTGCCCGGGGAGCCTTCTCATCACAGCATTCTGTTTCTGGATCTATGTCCTTATCAAATGGGACCCACTCTTTCTTTCAGAATGCTCCTGAAATTTTCCACATTTGATTAAGTGTCCCAGCCATAAAGCCCATTCCAGTAACCACAGTACAGAGCAGCCAATTCCAGTGATGGAGGAGACACTTCCAACTGTTAAGCAATGCTCACCCCTTCAAAGGAGATTGAGCAATCTCATTTTCAAGTTGTGTTTAAAGCATGCATCTGGATGGTGAAAGGCATCTGGACCCTGACTGTGACAGCACTGGAGAGCTTTTGGGTGAAAGAGCTGTTAGATTGGTCCTGTGTGTATTCATGGGGTAGAACTCACTGGGAGAGGTAAACAGGGTTTTCACTTTCTTCTTCATGTAAAATTGCTATGACAATATTTTTCAGGGTTTTGTGAATATCAAATAGAACTTTTTGAGACAACGGCTACTGCCATTCATGGGATGGGTCATGTTCAGCCCTCAGCAACACGTACTGCATAAAAAGGAAGGCAGATACCTGAGAGATCCCCAAAGAGACTGAACACACCATGTCAAACAGGAACACTGGAAGGAAAAGGGCAGGTTCTAGATGATCACTCATCAGAGATGCCTCTTGTCAAGGAAGGGGGAGTGGAGAAAATGATCTCTACCAGTCTTTCCAACATGAAAGTCGAACACGGGAAAGGGACCTGTTTGTCCATAAACCCCCGACATGCTTGCATCCACAGCCCACATGGTATACCTATCTTCTTTAAATAGTAGCAGAGTTATTCATGTGCCCTGCATGGAAATAATATGACAATAGCAGTTAATGCCTTTTTTGGTTAAAGGGTACTTAGCTGCACCTGCACCTGCAAATTCACATCAGGACATACCGAGAGGAAGAATCCAAATTCAGTGTCTTGTGACATTCGGGACCATTTTTGTCACTTCAGTTCAGGTACAGTCTCCATGTACCTGAACTGAAGGCTGCAAGGCAATGCACAGAACTCAGACTGAATCAAAGAGAAATTTGTTTGAACCCAGACTTTACTACTCTGTACTTTGTGATGGGTCAGGGTTATTTAGTTCTCTAAAGCAAGGCTATGAAAGGAGGTGGATAGCACTTACTGTGTTGGGCTCCTGGGAAGGTTAAATGAGTTCATGTAAGTGCCAAGCACAGTGCCTGCCTCCTAATAGGTGTTTAATAAATGCTATCTGTTGCTGAGATTCACCCTGAAGACATTTATCATACCATACCTCCTCTGGAAAATAGATTATAAATATACCATA
The DNA here is from genome assembly GCF_005190385.1 of Monodon monoceros. Taxonomy (NCBI): domain Eukaryota; kingdom Metazoa; phylum Chordata; class Mammalia; order Artiodactyla; family Monodontidae; genus Monodon; species Monodon monoceros. Next base: position 78,732,526 of record NW_021703767.1, on the reverse strand, counting down.
GAAATTTACATCATCATGTCTTCCTTCAATCCTTTGCTTTTCTCTCCTGTCACTCTTTCCTGGCAATACTGTAATCTGGATGAACTGAACCACTTGTCTTTCGCTCACCAAAGTGACTGGATGTCGCTGGAGAAAAGCACACATCCAGGCATGTTGATATCAGAATAAATTGTGACCTACCTTAACCTCACTCACAGCCTACATTCTTACATGCTGCTCTCAGCTGTTACCTACATTTTCTACTCTACCCCGGTATCTGACTGCACCCCATCCCCACTCCCCCCTCCTTAAGGGATGACTGCCTCATTCTCCGCAGTGACAATGAAAGCCACCAGAAGATACTCCCTCAGCTTCTGCTGTCAAATTTGTGCCTGTCCTCTCTGTTCCTTCTGTTACAACAAGCAGAAGAGCTCGTCAGATTATCAAACAAACACCAATTGGCATAAATGTATTCCGATCCCGTTTCCTTCATCTTGAGAGAACCCTCACTCCATTGTTCATCTGTTCTTCATCCTGGATCCTCTGCCTGTCCTTGATTGGATTCTTCTCATTAGCATCCAGTTGTGTTCCAGCATGGCGTAGATCCCCTCCCTGCCACCCCCCGCCGCCATTGACTACACAGCTCTCTCTAGCTGTTGCATTATCTCCTCCCCAAAGCCAGACTCTAGAAGATTTTTCATTACACATGCTGCCTCCTTTTCCTTATCTCACATTCTGGCTTTTCTCCCCAGCACTCCTACCTCCACTACCCTGGCTGAGGACATCTGTGACTTGTGACTTCCACGTTGCCCAAACCATAGATCAATGTCAGCGTTCATCTGACGTGATATCTCAGCAGGGGGTGGGATGGACATTTCATCTTTAAAAAGCTATCCTCCCAGCTCCCTTGGCATCTCCAGCTTTCGGATTTTTCTATTTCTCTACTTCTCAGATTTGCTGTCTTGCTCCTTCTTGCATGTCCCTAAATTATCTAGCTTTTCTTAGCTCCTTTTCTCCCTCAGTCCTCTCTGTAGTCACTCTCATTTCCTCCCAAGCATCTAAGTACCATCAGTATGCTGTCATGTCTCAGATAGGTACCTGGATGGTGTTGCTACTGTTTTTCATTTTAGCCATTCTAAGTGTATAGTGATATTGCATTATAGTTTTAATGTGTATTTCCCTAATGGCCAATGATGATGGAATGCAGGAAAGGATGTGAATAAACTGGATCACTCATACCTTGCTGGTGGGAACGTAAAATGGTATAGCCATGCGGGAAAACACTTTGGAAGTTCCTTTAAAAATTAAACATACAACTACCGTATAAGCCAGCAGTTGACTTCTGGGCATTTATTCCAGAGAAATGAAGACGTGTTTACTCAAAAATCTGTTCATAGCAGCTATATCCATAATAGCCCCAAACTGGAAACAACCAGATGTCCTTCAACAGGTGGTATATTCTTACCCAGGAATACTATTCAGCAATAAAAAAGGAATGAATTACTGATGCACGCCACAACTTGGATGAATCTCAAGAGAATTATGCTGAGTGGAAAAAGCTAATCCCCAAAGGTTGCATATTGCATGATTCTACTTATATAATATTCTTGAGAGGGTGCTAGATACAGTGAACAGATCACCGTTTGCCAGGGGTTACGGTTGAGGGGAGAAGTCAAGGGTTAAGGATGGGTAGGAGTGGATGTGGTTATAAAAGGGCAATGGAAGGGATCCTTGTGGTGAGGGAGCCGTCCTGTATCTTGGCTGTGGTGGTGGACATATTACATGTATACATGTAATAAAATTGCCTAGAAATAAATATGTGCATGTGCGCATGTGTGTGCGTGCAGGTGTGTGCACACACACACACATCTAAGCTTTGTTCTCTCTGCTCTCTCACCTCCTACTCACTACTCACCCCCTGCAGTCTGGCTTCTGTCCCCACCTCTCCACTTACACCGAACTCCTCAGCACCACCAGTGACCTCTTTGATGCTAAATATGCTGGGGACTGCTCTGTCCTTCTCTCTCTTGAGCCCTGTTCACCATTTAAAGCTGTTGACACTGTCTCCTCGAAGCGTGTTCTTCATTTGGCTTCTGTGACACCATCCACTCTGGGCTCTCCTTCTACCTCTCTACTCACAGCTCCCCGCTCTTTTTTAACAGATTTTCTTTTCCCTCCTTCTTCCTTATTTCAATGTTTTTCTGAGTTCTGCCCTAATCCCCCTTCTGGTCTCACTCCACGCTCTCCTAAGTGATTTCATCTGCTCCCGTGACCACAGATATCATCTACGTGCTGAAAACTCTCTGGCCAAGATCTGCAGCTGAGAGCTCCCTCTGAGCTCCAGAGGATGTATCTATCCGCTTACCAGTCTTCATAAATGGGCTTATAGGCCCACAAATTCAACACTTTCAAAACAGAACACACAATTTTCCCTTTTAAAAAAGCTCTTTCCTATGTTCCTCCATGGTGAATGACACCACTTGCTTTCCCTGATTAAAGGCACAGGAGCTGTCCTGATTCCTGCCTTTGTTTCACTGTCTCCTCTTATCCATCACTCACCAAATTCTGATATAATACTTTAGCTTCCTTTATATCTACCTTCAGAAATCCTTCAGTGACTTTTCACTGCCTTCACAATAAAGTTCACACTGCTCAGACTGTCGTATAAAAAGCCCATAGCCACATGCATGAACGCACGCGCGCGCGCACACACACTCTCTCTCTCTCTCTCTTCTGAAACAGGGAGACTTTCTCTTACCTCTGTGGCTGAGCAAATACTTTCCATTCTTGGAATACGTGACCTTCTCACTTCCATCTTCGTCACCTAGCCAAGAATTATCCTCCTTAAGACCTCAATTTAGACATCAATAAAAGTGTGGTCCTTGTACCTTGTCCTCCCCAGTGCACTGTGGTAGCATTTAATGCTTTACCTCTACCATACCACTTAGAAGATTGTGTTTAAATGACCCATGTGTTTCTCACGTACCCCATTCTCTATACACTCTCCCCAAGGGCAGAGATGTTATCTTGTTCCTCGTTGTGTCCTATAGCAAGCACTCAAGTGTTTCTTGACTGCTGGGTTGGACTGAACTGAACAAAGATGAGATCACTGAATACAAAGCCATACGCATAAGTGCTATAGGGACAGCTGTGGCATAAATGATCGTGTACTGGATGAATGATTCCCCGCTGCACGGCCCCTGATTTCCAGACCTTTTAGTCACTTCCTGTGAATCTTGCCAGCCCTCTTCTCAATTGTTTTTGCAAGTTCTCTCACACTGTGTAGACCAGAATGAATCAGGGTCTAACCGGTGCTGACTCTAAGTGTGACATCATGAGTCTCTGGCTCTCCTTCTCAGTTTTAGTGGCTGCTACTCTGCTGGCTGGCTCATCACAGTGGGGCGTGGCTAATCCTGCCAGTTCGTGGTCCCTCCAACATCAGTGGTTATTTCACCTAATATGTTACCTCATCCACAGAGAGTCGGGGTTTTTTGTTGTTTTGTAACAGTTATTATAACACGTCTGGCTTAGTGGAAAGTACATGGAACTGGAAATCAGGAAAGTTGGACCCGCTTGGCTCTGCCGCTGACTAAGGGGCTGCCGTGGAGCATTTGACCTGCCCATCCCTTTAAAGGGTGTCTTTATTTTATGGCAGTAAACACATCTCATTGTGTCCCATTGTATGGCTAGATTATATGTGTGCAATGATTTGGAACACTCCAGTGAAGGAATCTTGTAAAGTCTAAGAATTATCTGTCTGTAGTGCTTTATACTTCTCAATACGCTTTCATATCCATTATCTCATTTAATCCTCACGCATTTGGAAACTGAGGTTCAGTGACTTATTCATGTGAACAAAAATAATAAACAGTGGAATGAATAGTTTTGATTGTATATAAAGATCACATGAAAATTGATTTAAAAAGCATCATCCATTAGACAAAAAGAGTGAGGACATCAACAGGCAATTCACAAAAGAGACAATAAAAATAGCTGCTAAACCTATGAAAGGATGTTCAGCCTTATTTTATTTAAAGAAATGCAGTTTAAAATACCATTTTCCCCTCATCAAAATGACCACGATTTACAAGTTTAATACCTGCTTTTGGCAAAGCTGAGGGAAACAGGTACTCTTGTGTGTTTTTGATTAGAGTACAAATTGATACAATCCTTTGGAAACAAAATTTGGTACTATCTTTCAAAATTTTAATTATACTCATATTTCGACACTATGATTTAATTTCAAACAGTATGCCGTTTGATTTGCACAAGGGCACAGCAGTACCTGTTCAGAAATATACATTGTGGCATTGTTTGTAATGTTGTAGAGACTAGTTAAATAAAATTACAAAATAAATAAGATACGGCAAATTCATACGACAACATGGAGACTTAGACATGATAAATCTATATGTGCTGTAAAAGACACCCAAGAAAAACTAGTTAAAGAAAACACAAGGAGCAGAACGGTACATAAAGGATCTCATTTGTGTTTAAAGAGAAACTTTTTAAAAGGGTGTTTATGTGTGAATGTGTGTGTGTGTGTGTGCGCGCGCACGTGCCTGCGTGCACACACAACCACCCATTTATGTACAAGCATAGAAAAATTGTAGGAATCCTCAATTTTTGGGTGCTTACCTCTGGGACGGAGTTTTATTTTTCACTTTATATCCTTCTGTGCCAATTTGATTTTTAAATGAGTATACATGTGTATACATATAGAAATTTGAAAAGTTAGCATTCAGCTTAGACAGTTTTTCTTCTTTCAGTGAGCTGCAGTGGGTTTCATTGGTTTGCCCAATTTAATTGACCACAATAGAAAAACCTTAAAGAAGAAAAAACACACTTCAGAAGCTTTATATTTATATGACTTTTAAAGTAAGAAAAAATTAATAATCCCACTCAGCAAGTCAGAATTCCCACCTTCACCCCGAATCATAATAGCAAGCAGGTGACTAACCTTTGGCCTTTCCTGCACCGTGTGATCTGTCAGCTGTCATGGAGCGTAGGCCTGAGCGTGGGAGGACCCGAGAGGCCACCCATCACCTCTCAACAATAGCCTCCTTCTGCAGTTGAAGGCCCTACATCTGAGACAAATGAGTGCCTGTCTACTCTTTGCTCCTTCTGGCGCCTTTGCCACCTAGATTCATGGGCTTGCCTCCTACTCCAGAATATCTTCTTAATGGAAGAATGAATGATCTTTCTGAAATTCAAACCTCATCATGTTGCTCCTTTATTTCAAACCCTTCAATTAGTTCTTCCCAGTGCGCCCTGTCCCTAGTTATTCTGTATATAAATGCAAAGCTTCGTAACGTATTTAAATGTGCCCTTGTTTATGGGACCTTTTGTCACTGGCCTTGAGCCGATGACACATGTGTTGAATGAGTCAGCTGCCCGAAGAGGCGGCTGAGATAAGGCAGACTTTTTGTATCTCTCCAGCCTCATCCCCTCTCCGCTCTGACCGCATTGGGTTACTTTCAGATACTTTGAGTTTTCCAGTTGCACCATGGTTGGTCCACCCACAGCCCTTGGTGCATAATCTTTGTCTGCCTAGAACTCTCTCTCCCATCCTTCAGATCTCAGTTGACTTTTCGCTTCCTCCATGGAGCCTCCCTGGCCTCTCGAGACGGTTTTGTCCGGCTGATGTGTGCAATTCATAGCACTCTGGGTCTCCCTTCATAGCACCTACTACTCTTTACTCTGGATTTGGGCTCTGCTTGTCTGCAGCCCACTCTTCGAGGACAGGGAAAGTTTCTGTCCTCCAGTTGTACTGAAGGCACTATTACATCCCTTGCCATGACCTGGTGCCTGACACACAGTAGACGCATCATCAACGTGTACTGCGTGAATAAGCTTTAGACCAGACAGACCCCACGTCTTCTGAGCCTGAGCACCCTGCTTTTGCTCCTACACCGGGCTCTCTTCCCACTACCTTCCCCTTGTTCTGTTCCCTCAGCCCAAGCACTGTGCCCAGTGTGATCGTGTATATCCTCAGAGTTTTTAGGGCAGGATAGGAGCTGACAATTTAATGTCCTTCAAGATTCTGTTTAATAGGGAAGGGCTAGAATACTTGGAATCATTCTCACTTTGAGAATTGCTTTCCATCTTTCCTGGTTTCAGCTCCAATCAGATGGGTTTATCACATGTCAGTCAATATTTATGGTCTCAGGGAGTGGCACCATAATAACCCTTCTTCCCCCCCACCCCCGAAGGCCAGCTCACTACCTCCACCACTGCTTGTGCTGGGCCTTACCAGTTTGGACACTGGTGAGAGGTGGGGCCATGAATCCTACCTTTCTGTTCAGGGTTTCAGTCAACCTCTTATCAAAAATTTTAAGACAAGAATTCAGATTTTGCACTGGCAGAATTTTAGAATCACTTGTTCCCTCTTCTTCTGAAGGGCTCCTGTTCCTGGCAGGACCAACTTCTCTGAGGCAGTGTAGTCAAAACCATCTAGAAGTTCACAGATTCTTCTAAAAGTAAACAGCCCTACCTGGCTGACTCTGAGGCAGAGGAGAAACAGCAAAAAAGCAAACAAGAGTGGTTTAGATCAGTCTGTCCCGCCTCTTCCCCACTCACTCATAATGTGTGTTGAAATCAGAAATCAGAGATCAAAGTGGGATCCTCTGCTCAGTCACCCTACCCTGCTAATAAGACCTCTGGGATAATGAGGCACTGCATTCAAGTATTAGCTGTGTGGATAGTGGAAGATAAAGATGACGCTACATTCAGTTTCAAACTTCCTCACTTTCTGGTGCAAGAGAAGGTTTTTACAAAGAGTAGAAGCCACAGCATCTTGAAGCATCTGAAGAAGGGAAGAAGTCGGGGCTGTGGGTTGCCAGTGAATGTGTCTCTAGTCCCTCTAGTGGGCACTGGCCCACATCAGAGCGAGCCCAGCTGTGGTGGCTGTTAGCTTCCGAGGGGCTGGCACACAGCAATCAGAGGCACAGAGAAGTTTCTTGTTATTTAGAAATCTAGAAGGAAGAGATTGTCAAGATGAAGGACTCAAGTTACCCTTTCCCATTGTGCCCATAGTGAATTTGAGACCCAGATGAGGGACGTGACCAATCATTTCACTCTCTGGCTCTGAAGCCAGAATGACCACCCTTTAAGTGAAGCCTGCTCATCAAGGGCATATGAGCTTTAGTAATTAGCAAAGGGGTATCCAGGTCTCTTAGAAGCCATTCTTTTCTTCCTGTGAGTGAGTGGACAGCTTTTCTAGTTTCTTATCCAACTAGGTTCAATATCATTCAAAGAACCTATAAAAAGAATTTGCATGCGCCCTTAGGTGCTTAGGGGCCGGTGTTACAGATGTTGGAATAGAGCCGGGAGCAAGGTACACTGGCCCCTGTCCTCCTGGAACTCACATTCCCATGTCTCTAAGGAGCTCTGGGCTTCTCCTGTGTAATACAGAAAGTGACTTGCTGGCATAATTTCCTTTGGAAGTGCTTTGCAGGACATAAGTCCTTGTCTTGGTTGACCTCCAGCCAGGCCTTTCTCATCAAGATTCATCCTCCTCCTCCAATTTAGGGTGCTTGGGTAATGAGTGAAAACCATGGCAAGAAAAGATGCTTTTTTTTTCTTCAGTCCATGAATCCAGCCTGATTTTAGGGGCTGTTTTGGACAAGAATCTTTGTAAGCAATCTTACATTTTATTCCCTGCAGTATTCCTACATGGATAATTTATATTGATAGTTGATAGAAGTGTATCTCACTGTTTCTCAACTCTGGCTGTGCATTCGAATCATTAAAAAATTAGAGGGAATTCCCTGGCGGTCCAGTGGTTAGGACTCTGCGCTTCCACTGCAGTGGACGTGGGTTCGATCCCTGGTCAGGGAACTAAGATACAGCAAGCTACACAGCCAAAAAACAAACAAACAAAAAGGTAATTTTTTTAAACTCTGATGCTAAGTCCCCACTCCAGAACAATGAAATCAGAATATTTAAAAGTAAGGCCCAGGCATAGGCAATATATTACTTCAAATCATTAATAATCAAATATCACATAAGAATCTGACTTTTAGCGGCTCATTTGTAAGGAAGATAACTCTCCAGCTCCTAAGTGCCTCCAGCATAACAGGTGAATTTAGATTTCTTTTCTCAAACTTTCTCGCATATTCTGCAACTGTGGTTTAAGTGACTGTGGTTGTCCTCCACCACTCTATCGTGCTCCCAATTTATGTTTAACTGGGTTTATATTAGAAGACAAGGAGGGGCACATGGTTTTTTAAACCCATTTCTTTAAGTGTTAAAAGAATAATTCACTGGAAGAAGCCGTAGAAGAGATTTGGGGTTCAGCATAAGAAGCGATTTTATAGGGCTTCCCTGGTGGCACAGTGGTTGAGAGTCCGCCTGCCTATGCAGGGGACACGGGTTCGTGCCCCGGTCCGGGAAGATCCCACATGCCGTGGAGCGGCTGGGTCCGTGAGCCATGGCCGCTGAGCCTGCGCGTCCGGAGCCTGTGCTCCGCAACAGGAGAGGCCACAACAGTGAGAGGCCCGCGTACCGCAAAGAAAAAAAAGAAGAGAAAAGAAAGAAACAAAACGATTTTATAACAATTAATACAGGCTGAGAAGAGCCATCTCAAGGGTCCTCCTGCCTTCTCTTATGAGGGTCTTGGCTGAGACTGTTGGTGACCTGTGATGACAAAGGTTACTTTCTGCATTGGCTAGGAACTAGACAAAATGGCCCTAAGATCTTGTCCAGCCCTGGGAATCTACAAGCGCCGAAAAAAACGGAGCAGTGGAACTGGGCAAAAAGTCAATTTGAAATCTACCCTTATGATTTCACCTCAAATATTATGGAGGAAGATAACTTTAAAAATATAATTTTCTTAATGCCATGCCTGATGTATTAGTTTGGGCAAGTAGTGCTGAGTGCTGTAGCAAATAAACTCCCAAATCTCAGTGATTTAACACAATAGTTTATTCCTCTCTGATAAAATCAGATATTTGGCAGGTGCTTTCCATTTGGGGAGGCAGAGTCTCTGCCTTATTCCATCCACTGGCTCCACCATTCCCTTTTGCAGGTCCCATACTAGATTCTCAGAAGAGGGAAGAGAGAACATTGAGGATCTCATGAGATGGTGAGGATGGTTTTGGGCCAGACTGGGTAACGTGTTTCCTTTCTACTCGTATTCCATTGGCCGGGACTCAGTCATTTGGCCACAGCTGCAAAGAATGCTTGGAAACGTAGCCACCATGTGCCCCAAAAGAAGAGGAAGTGGTTTGGTATATGTCTAGCCATGCTTTAATCATCATCGTCAGTGTACTTTCCTGGAATTTTCCAGATCAAACTCTGTGGGTCACTTAGCCCAACAAAGTATGTAAAAGACGCTTTTCCATAATGTAATTTATCTTTATTCCTGTGTGTGTTTTCTGTCTTGGTCTGATTTAAAATAATGACTAACAAATAGATTCCATGGGCCCCAACTAGATAATTATTTAACCTCTAACTCCTCAAACATAAGGTACATCCCTCGATGAGGGATGTACCTTATGTTTGAGGAAGAAAACGTTTATTTACTTATGCATCAAATATTCATCGAGAGCCCCACCACAGGTCAGCAACTGGATATTCGGTGGTGAACAAAAACAGACAAGCAGCCTGCTCTCAGGAAGTTTGTGTTCTACAGAGAACTGGACAGAGTGTTTTTGTAAAAAAAAAAAAGAAGATTGTCTTAAAAGAATTAAAACAAAGGAACCTGACCTAGACGGAGGGGTCAAGAAAGCCTTCCTGAAGAAGTGCTCCCTCACTGAGGCAGGAGGAGTGAGTGGAGTTTGGCCATCTCAGACAGTAGAGCATGCTGATTTGAGAAGATTGTCTTAAAAGAATTAAAACAAAGGAACCTGACCTAGACGGAGGGGTCAAGAAAGCCTTCCTGAAGAAGTGCTCCCTCACTGAGGCAGGAGGAGTGAGTGGAGTTTGGCCATCTCAGACAGTAGAGCATGCTGATTTGAGGAACTGAAAGGCGGCCAGTGTGGTCAGAGCTCAGAGGCTGAGGGAGAAGCATGACGCAAGGTGGGTTTTCAGAGGTAGACCATGAAGGACTTAGGCCATGCTAAGGATTTTAGCCACTCTCCCAAAAGTAAAGGAAAGCCCAGCGATTTCATTACTTCTTATACCACTCATCCATCACAGGCTTTTCCTGAAAGGTCTTTGGCAATAGGGGAGATATGGAAGCAACATCACGAGTAAGTGAATGGCAGAGCCTTTTCCCTAAGTGCTGTGGTCTTTAGCCACACACCATGCATTCTCCACGTCCCCAGTTCTCCTCATTGTTTCCTAGAGCTAAGAGTAAGACAAACTTGATTGGAAACGTGACTTAGTTAAGAACACAACCTGCAGAGTGAAGGGTTTTTCCTCTTCCAAATGTGATCCCAGTCTGCATCATCTACTACATGATTCAGTAGAGACACAACTGGATTTGGAGTCATATTTCCAGGCCTTGCCTGTGCCACGCAATTCCAACTTATCAGCAACTTTCCAGCAGTGATTTTCAGAAATGGGTCTAGATTACAGCCTTCTGATTCCTAGTCCAATGTCCTTTCCACTTTTCCACACAGATCCAATTGTAGCTCTCCCTTCTCCATAATCTTTAAAAGACCCTTTCTGATTGAACCAGGCCACTTATTCTTTATCCCCTTTTCTTCCCGCTGAGATGACCTTTCTTTTCCTTCTAAAACCGGAACTAACTTTCAAATTGGAACTCAAGACTCTCATCTCCATAAAATCTGCCCTGAGGACAAATTTATTGATTTTATTCTTCTCTCATTGAATAGAAAACCTGCTTGAGGGAATTGTCTTCAGCTATTTTTCTTGATAACACAAGTCTGGGCTCTGAACTGGGGAGTGTGGGCTTTATTGATTTATCAAAGGGAAAAGACAGAAACTGACAGGACTCGAAGGCTGTCTTTGGCCTGGATCTGCTGGAAAACCACGGTCAAGCTACTGTTGAGTGTTCTTCCTCAGTTTGTTAACACGTGAGCTGATACAGCCCATGTATTACAGTCCATGCATAGTAGTGCTTCCTGTGCCAGAGGGTTGAGCTTCATGATGATTAAAATGGTAGTAAGGCGTCTTGCAGTTAATCCAGTCCATCCCATCCATGTTGCCTGATGAATGTTCATTCCTACAGATTCAGTGTTGCCTAAAGATTAAAATCATGGAACCTTCTAGACTTCTAGATAGAGAAGAGTTGGAGAGATCAAAGCCTTCATATGACCCGAATTATCAAAAAGCAGATAATCTCATCTCGTTTCATACATCCTATGCTTCAGCTGGCCTGACCTGTTTTGTATTTTCCTCAAAAAGCCTTACCCTTTTCTGACCTTCTGCTTTTGCTCATTCTGTGCCCTGCATTGAAATGCCTTTCCCTTCACCTTTATGTCAAAATCTTACATGGCCAACTCCAGTGTCACCTCATCCCTGAAGCTTCCTTTTGTCTCACAGTTTGGAAGTAATCACTTTCTCTCCTACTCACTTTATGACTTAGGTTATCTTTATTGATATACTTATGCCTTTATATGTGTATGTCTTATATTCTCCATAAGAGCAGCTTTTGAGAGAAGGGCCTGTAACCTTTCTTGACATTTGTGTTTCCTAGAGCTCCTTCTAGTGGGACAAAGTGTTTGGAGGTCAGTAAGAATTTAGTTCAAATAGAGCTCTATGATTAAAACATTTATTTATGACCATGGACAAGTTTCTTAACCTATCTAAATCTCCTAAATTCCTCACTAGGAGAATCTCTGGTATGGAATAAATGAGAAGACTTATAAGAAAACTCCTGGTGTGGGACTTTGTTATGGTAGATATTTAAAGAGGGTAGTTTATATCCTGCACACATTGATATGTCTGTGGTTGGTATATTCTGTTTATGCGAAATACAAAATATCTTATAAATAATAATTTTAATATTTAGTAAATACTTATTTGGTGTATTTCATGCATTGAGATGGGTACTCTGATCCATCCCATTTTATAAAATAGAAAACTGAGACTTGGAGAAGCTTAGTAATTTGTCCAGATGTTAGAGGTACTGGAACTTAAACTCGAGCAGTCAGACTCTGGGACCTGTGCTCTTGACACTGCCTTCTTGATACTTTCTCCAAGCGGAATTATCACTTAAATAGGCAATGCAACTCATAAATCTAGCCATGTCCAGGGACATAATAAAGTCTGTTCACTCTCCCAGACATTCGAGGATAAATCTCAGTTCCCCGCTACGCAGCCTCCTCTGGAAGGTAAACAGTCCAAGTCCATCCTGTCTTTCCTCACAGGTCAGATTTTCTGCTCTCTGCCTGTGTTCGTCTTGGTCTCTTTGCCCTGGACAGGTTCCAATTCTTTTATGTGCCTTTTAAAGTATAAGATATAGCTGCTTTGAAATACTACTCAGAGAGGTGGCAGAAATAGAAGTTACAGTTCCTGGTGTCAAAGAACACTTCAGTGGGACCGTGAAGTAGCCACTTGTTGACTTCAGTCAGTACTCACCATCACTTGGGTGGCCCAGGCTGGGAAGATGCTGAATAGAAATGAGGGAAAGATGCTTAAGAGGAGGCAGATTTCACCCTCTGTGAAGCCTCTACAGGTTTAGGTTTTATGAACTCTGTCACTTGCAACTGAATATCCTTGCTCAGTGTATGAAAATACAGCTGCAGCTGAGTTCCACCCTCTTCACTTAAAGGGATGATTAACTGTTTGTGATGAATAATTATTTAATTGCCAGTTCAGCTACATGTGTGTAGTTGTTTTGCTTCTTTCCCCTTCAGTGTAAGCCAAGTCTTCTCAATAATAAAAAAATAATCCAGAATTAGTCAACTGCCTTTTAACAGGTTTTCCTTCAGTCTGGCACAGCAAGAAGGTTCCAATTTTACAACCTCACCTTTAGCTGAAAAAAAAAGAAAGAAAGAAAGAAGAGCTCCCCCTCAGCCAGTGAGATTTTGTTTAACCCTCACAGCATCTCCTGTAACTGTTAATAAAGTCTCTACTTCATTTTGAACATTTTCTTCTATCTTTGGATCAAATGTAATCAGAAAGAATTATGGCTCTTTTAATACCCGTTTAACCTTTGTATTCGCAACAGATACAAAACCACTTAAAATTTAAACCTCTCTTTTTATGGGCTTGTACGTTGATCTCGTTTTTCTCAGAGATGTGTTTCGCAAGAATTGTAGAAGCATGACATGGGGGTCACTGCAAACTTCCAGGCTCTACTCTTCACTGCCTTCCGTTTCCATGTCCTCTTTGCCCTATTAATTATTTTAATAGTGTCTTGCTGTTTTAACAAAGGTCTTTATTAATGCCACTAAATCTTTTTTTTTACTGTTGTTGACATCCTTTTTCTTTCCATCATTAGTAGTATTTAGTGTTTTCTATCTTCAGAATGTGTAAAGGGCTGAAATTCCCATAAAGTGTGCCTGTCACCTTCTTTTTATAGACTTTATCAGCAAAAGGGTATGGAAGTGAGGTTCAGAATTGTCTCTTGCACTTCATGTGTAATTTAGGCTTACATTTCCTCATCCAAGCAATGCTTAGAGGCAGCATGCTATACAGTAGAGTTCTTTTTTTAATTATAAAAGTAATTGATCTTCTAGTAAAAAATAAAATTATGCAGAAATATCTAAAAAGTGAAATTCTTCCCAACTCCTCTCCCTAGAAGCCATTGTTAGCAGTTCTGTGTATCTACTTCCAGAATCCAGAATTTTTTATACATAATAAACACATATGTGTACATATGTATTCATGCAGACACAGCATACATAATATTCTACATCTCAGGAATTCTGTTTTTCCCCTAATAGAGGATTGATATCTTTCTGAAAATGATAGTATATATGGGTCTACCTTTGTCATGGTGCCATAGTGTTTATAGGGTGCATGAACCATAATTTAGTCATTTCTCTACCAATGGATATTTACGTTGTTTCCATTTTTGCCATTAAAGGCAAATATCTTTGTGCAATTATCTTTATGCAATTTTGAGACTTTCTGTGGAATAGATCTCTAGAATGAACTTGCTGAGTCAAAAGTGTATGTGCATTTCCATTTTGATACCTACTGAAATAGTCCTCCAAAACGGTGGTCCCAGTTCATTCTTCTCAATGGTGTATAAGAATACCTGATTCCACATACCCTCCCTGACCTCGTACGTGTTCATATTTTAAATTTCTGCCCCCCAAAATGGGATTCTTTTTCATTTTTATAATTTTTAGTAGGTTTAGCATTATTTCATATGCTTAGTAGCCATTTGCCTGTCCACATCTTTTGTCCTTTTTTTGGTTGAGTTATGTTTTTCTTATGGACTTATCAGAAGTTATATGAGTTTTAACCTTTTGTTGGTGGTTATTTTGAAACTGCCCCGTAGAGCCCCGTGGGTTCCTTGGAGAAGACCCTGAGTAGGAAGAATTGGCCTGGCTGGTTGGGCTCTCCAGAGTCCTACCTCCCCCTTCTTACTTCAGCTACGCAGAGACATCGATCAAACAGAGTTGCCCAGTTTTCACTTGCATTTCATGCTGAAGTTTGGGCTTGAGATTTAAAAAAGGCTCCCGTATGGACTTCCCTGGCTGTCCAGTGGTTAGGACTTCGCCTTCCGATGCAGGGGGTGCGGGTTCGATCCTTGGTTGGGGAGCTAAGATCCACATGCCTCGCAGCCAAAACACCAAAACGTAAAACAGCAGCAATATTGTAACAAATTCAATAAAGACTTAAAAAAAAAGTCTCCTGGGTCTAAAAAGATGTTGAAAAAACACTCCTATGGGAAGAAGAGCCCTAGATTTGTCATAAAGTGATCTGTCTCAGGCTCTACAACTTAGCATTTTTAAATTAGAAGGGTGCTTAGAAAGTAAATATTAAGTTCCAATTTCATTACAAACACCTAAATCATGTGAACTATACTGTTAATATATGTCGATACACATAAGATGCTGACAGATAGCTGTCATGAATTCCATAATAGCTAATACTGATAATTATTTTACTCTTCATAATATCTTCAACTTATATATATATTTGTAACACCTTTATTGGGGTATAATTGCTTTACATTGTTGTGTTAGTTTCTGCTGTATCAAAGTGAATCAGCTATATGTATACATATATCCCCATATCCCCTCCTTCTTGTGTCTGCCTCCCACCCTCCCTATCCCACCCCTCTAGGTGGTCAAAAAGCACTGAGCTGATCTCCCCGTGCTATGCGGCTACTTCCCACTAGCTATCTGTTGTACATTTGGTAATGTATATGTCCATGCCACTCTCTCACTTCGTCCCAGCTTACCCTTCCCCCTCCCCGTGTCCTCAAGTCCATTCTCTACGTCTGCATCTTTATTCCTGTCCTGCCCCTAGGTTCTTCAGAACCTTTTTTTTTTTTTTTTTTTAGATTCCATATATATGTGTTAGCATACGGTATTTGTTTTTCTCTTCTGACTTACTTCACTCTGTATGACAGACTCTAGGTCCATCCACCTCACTACAAATAACTAGTTTTGTTTCTTTTTATGGCTGAGTAATATTCCATTCTATATATGTGCCACATCTTTATCCATTCATCTGTCGATGGACACTTAGGTTGCTTCCATGTCCTGGCTATTGTAAATAGAGCTGCAATGAACACTGGGGTGCATGTATCTTTTTGAATTCTGGTTTATATGCCCAGTAGTGGTATTGTTGGGTCATATGGTAGTTCTATTTTTAGTGTTTTAAGGAACCTCCATACTGTTCTCCATAGTGGCTGTATCAATTGACATTCCCACCAACAGTCCAAGAGGGTTCCCTTTTCTCCACACCCTCTCCAGCATTTATTGTTTGTAGATTTTTTGATGATGGCCATTCTGACTGGTGTGAGGTGATACCTCATTGTAGTTTTAATTTGCATTTCTCTAATGATTAGTGATGTTGAGCATCCTTTCATGTGTTTGTTCGCCATCTATATATCTTCTTTGGAGAAATGTCTATTTAGGTCTTCTGCCCATTTTTGGTTTGGATTGTTTGTTTTTTTGATATGGAGCTGCATGAACTGCTTGTAAATTTTAGAGATTAATCCTTTGTCAGTTACTTCATTTGCAAATATTTTCTCCCATTCTGAGGGTTGTCTTTTCGTCTTATTTATGGTTTCCTTTGCTGTGCAAAAGCTTTTAAGTTTCATTAAGTCCCATTTGTTTATTTTTGTTCAACATATATTTGAAACTGAAAGTATGCATATGACTATAGACAATGCTCAGGACTTATTTTATTATTTTGATTATTTCTTTATTATCTGTTACTTTATGTAGTTCGTAGATGATGCATTCATCTGAGGACCCTGCTGACTCAAGGCCCAGCAGGAATCTGCTGCCCACAGTTATGAGCAGCTGATTTGGGCCAAGCTTTCAATTCTGTAAGTTAAGAGATAATCCTCGAGGACCCTCAGCTAGTTAATACCAGAGCAGTACCCAGATCCTTAGAGTCCTGCCTCCTACTGCAGTCCTGGCTCCTATTTTACCTACTTTGCCATTCTTTGCTGGTTAATCTTGGGCAGATCTTCTTAACATTTCTAAACCTCAGTTCTTTTTTCTCTTTTACAGTGAGAGTACTAACGCATGCATTGTCATCCTGATGACTAGGGTAGAGTAGAGACATAATGAACGTTCTTACCTTTTGTGAATAGCATAGTACCTTACAAAAATGCAAGGAATAATCCAAGTATCTATTGCCCTTTATTATGGTGTTGAAAGAAGGACTGCTAGTTTGAACGGGAACTGTAGTAATTAAATGTGTTTTAACATATCCCCATATCATGTAGACTAGCGTTGATATTTTAGCACTCATCTCCTCTGAAATGGGCTTGATTTTTCCCAGTTTAGTTTTTTAGACTTGAAAGAAAAAAATAAAAAGATGTAGCTATGGCTCTCATTCTTTAATTCTCTCTGAAATAAGAGCAGAGTAATAACTCTAAATGGTCCAGGTAGTAGCTGAGGACATTCTTTTGAATGCTTCTTTCTGTGTTGGTTCATTTAAGAAGGGGCTAAATTCTGCAGTCATCTACAGGACTTTTTTATACCAGTTTATTCATTAAATAAGACTTAGTATAACAGCTTAATTCACAGGCTTATTCAAAATAGATTTTTTAAATGGGAAAGTGGTAGATATTTATATTACAAGATAACTTACTCTTGCATACTCAAAACTCTTCTTTATTCCTTGAGAAATATATAGTTATCTAGAGTTACTTCACAATTATTCATTCAGTTCTTTCAGCAGATATTCCAGGGTCTTTGTAGGCATCAGAGAAGCAGAAACCTCTGCCTTCCTAGCAGGGGAAGATATACAATAAATGATAAACCTGACACAAAAGTATATTATGTAGCATATTTGAAAATGATATATGCAATGGAGAGGAAAAAGAAAAAAAAGCAAGCAATCAAGAATGCAGTACAAGTGGAAGTTGCAACGTTTAATTGGGTGGTCAGGGTCAGACTTGAGAAGACCATCTTTGAACAGGGAGTTGAAAGTTGCCAGGAAAGGACCCTAGACCAGGAGCGTGCCTTCAGTGCTGGAGGAATATCAGTGTCCAGAGTAACCATGGAGAAGTGAGCAAGCCGGGGGGTAGTAGGAGATGATATCAGAGAGGTAACTTGGGGGAAAGAGCACTGATCATTTAGAACCTACTTGGTCATGTTGTACTAAACATTTTATGTATTGTTAGATCTAATTTGTTAGTAGTTTGTTAAGGATTTTTGCATCTATCTTCATGAGGGATACTGGTCTATAGTCTATCGTTGTTGTCATTGTTTGTTGTAATGTCTTTGTCTGGATTTGGTATCAGGGTAATACTAGTCTCATAAAAGGCATTAACAAGTGTTCCATCCTCTGTAAAATTCTGGAAGAATTTGTGGAAATTGGTATTATTCCTTAAATGTTTGTCAGAATTTGCTAGTGAAGCCATCTGGACCTGGAATTTTCTTTGTTAGAAAGCTTTTATCTACAAATTTAATTTATCCTAAGTGAACCTTAACAGTTTGTGTCTCTCAAGAAATTGGTCTATTTAATCTAAATGGCTGCATTTATAGGCACAATGATGGTTTACAATATTCCCTTATTATTATTTTAACGTCTGTAGGTACTGTGGTATTGTTTTCTCTCTCATTCATGATGTTTAAATCTATGTCTTATCTAATTTTTTTCCTTTGATCGGTCTGGTTAGAATTTAGCAATTTTATTGTTGTGGTTTTTTTTTCTCAAAAGAATCAGCCTTTGGTTCCATCAATAATTTTTTCTATTGTTTTTGTGCTCTCACTTTCATTGATTTCTGCTCTATTATTTTGTTTCTCTTTCTTACCTTGGTTTTAATTTGCTCTTCTCTATTTCCTTAAAGTTAAATCTTCAATCATTGATTTGAGGTCTTTTGTCTTTTCTAATATAAACATTTAATTGAAAGGCCCTGTTTTAACTGCATCCTATAAATTTTAACATGTTGCATTTTGATTTTCATTCAAGACGTTTTCTAATTTCTCTGTTATTTCCTTTTGACCCCTGGGTATTTAGAATTATATTATTTAATTTCTAAATATTTGGATTCTTTTTCTATTTTCTATTTTGGGTTGTGTATTTTTCACAACTATGTTATTCGTACTCTTTTTCAATTATTTATACTCTTGATTTGAATGTTAGTGTTGTCCTTTGATTTGCAACATACATCTTAATTAATCAAAGTCCACCTTCAAATAATATTATATCACTATGTGTACCGTATCGGGACCTTACCATAGAATATTCCCACTCTCCTTGCCATTTTTATGCTCTTGTCATTTCTTTTTATTTGTGGATATGCTATTAACACACAGCACATTGCTGCTAATTTTGCTTTAGACAATTTTTAGAGCAATTAAAAGTAAGAAAAACTTTATTTATTTAGGCTTTTCTAGCACTCTTCCTTTTGTGTGTGTAAATCAAGTTTCTGTCTGGTGTCATACTCCTTCTGCTTGAAGAAATTCCTGTAACATTTCTTGCAGTAGAGGTCTGTGAGAAATGAATTCCCTCCTAATCTTTGTTTTCAATTCTCCTTCATTTTGAAAGATATTTTTACTGAGTAGAGAATTATGTTGACAGATTTTTTCCTTTCCTCACTTTGAAGATGTCATTCCATTATTCTCCCACTTGCATAATGTCTGACAAGAAGTCTCTGTAAAATTTTTCTTCTTTGCTTTCTATGCAGTATATATTTTTCCCCTTTGGTTTCAAGATTTCTTCTTTGTTTTTCAACAGTTTGAAAATGGTATATTTATAGGGTTTTTTCATTTTCTTATTTTAGTTTTAGTTTTTATACATATCCTTCCTGATGGTCCCTTAATTTCTTGCATCTCAGACCTGCACTTTGTTGTTTGTCCTTAATTTTAGAGATACTCAGCCATTACCCCTTCAAATTGTTGTTTGTTGCTTCATTCCCTCTTTCTTCGCCTTCTGGGATTCTAACTACATGCATGTTTGGTATTGTCCTACAGCTCTTTGGTGCTCTGTTCTTTTGCATGCTTGTGTTTGCATAATTTCTATTGACCTGTCTTCACTTTTGATGATTCTTTCCCCAGTTGTTGAGAGTATGCATGAGCCTATTGTAAGCATTTTTCTTCTATGTTTCTCATTTCTAGCACTTTCAGTTTATTCTCATAAGAGACAACAAGACACAGTCTCATAGTTGATAGTCTCTGTGTCTCTGCTGATCATGCATGCTTTCTGCCTTTTCCATTAAAGCCTTTAACGTTAATCAGTTATTCTAAATTCCCTGACAGTTTGACATCTGTGTTCTGAGTCTGTTTTTGCTGTTTGCTTTGTCTCTTGATTGTCCGGCATGTTTTGTTGTTGTAAGGATGGCAGCAGTGGTCTTTCCAGCTTTCTTCATCCTGTGCAGCAGCCGTCCATCTCAGTTATTCATTTTCTTGTATGTGTAGCTTTCCATTGTATAAAAAATAACATAATCATTTCTATTCTATTACTGAGAGAAATTTGTATTATTTAGAGTTGGGTCCATTGCTACAAATAATGCTTCTATGATCAGATGTCTTTTGGTGCACACATATATATATTTCTATAAAGTATAGGCATAGGAGTACAAGTGATGGGTTATAGAGTTATATGCACTATAAGGTATAGTGTTGTTTTTGCTTTTTATGTGCATTGTAATTTTTTCTTGAAAGCCAGACATCTTGTATAGGATAGTAGAGACTTAGGCCAGAATAGTCTGTGCCTGAAAGTAGACATATCTTTTCTTCTGTTAGACCTTTAGTGTAGGGTGCTTGAGTCAGCCTAGTCATGAGTTGCCCTTAGTTTGGGGTGTTTTTGGTTTTTTGCTTCGGTTACCCTCAGTGCAACACAGGTTTCAGATTCCTTTAATGTTGTCTTTGCAGTGGGGAGTGGTTTGCCAAAGGGATTTTCTCAGTATCTGTCCCACCCTCAGATTCAGGTCTTTTCTTTGTGCCTGTACCTCAGAGAACTCTCTCTGGTCTCTCTCCCAATACTAGACTGCTATGATGTTTTACTTGACGTTCGTAAAGCCAGAGAGGTGCTCTTCAATCTCAGTTTTAGGCCAGCACTTTGTGGGTCTCAGGAGCAAGCTGTCTCGATGATCCTGCCTCTCCCCCAGGACTAGAGTCTTATTTTGTTTCCTTCCCCAGCCACAGTAGGTTTTCACTGGTGCTCTAAGGGCAACAGGATTCACTGCCCTTTCCCCAAGGGCTTAAGGCTTTTGTTCTGAAGGGAAATATGAGAGAAGGATCTGGGCAGGGCTTCAGGCCTTTGGCAGGGCTGCTGCTCTTCCCCTCCCTAGGCTTACACCAGAATAGACACTTTATCAGGACTCTCACCCTACCTCAGGCCGTTCTTGTGAGAATCTGGTGAGATCTGTGCAGAAAATCCTACAAAGGGGTCGTGAATCAAATTTCCCTTCTATCTTCACTGCCCAGGAGCTCTGTGTTCTTATACTCACCCACAACCAGCCTTTAACAATGTGTTAATAATTTTAGATGACTTCTTCTTACCAGATAGTATGGCATTCAGAGGCATTTGCCTCAGGTATTCTGTCTCTCCTTGGAGGCATCTGTCTCTCCTTAGATTTCATGTTAGTTGGTTACTCGACAGCCTCACTTCTCTAATGGGTTCAAAAAATGTGGATTTGCAGACTATCTGGCATGTTTTTTTGTTGTAAGGATGGTAGCAGTGGTCTTTCCAGCTTTCTTCATCCTATGAAGAAGCCATCCATCTCAGTTTATTCATTTTCTTTTATGTATAGCTTTCCATTCTATGAAAAAAGTATTAAAATTTTTTCTATTCTATTACGGAGAGAAGTTTGTATTATTTAGAGTTGGGTTCAGTACTTCAAATAACGCTTCTGTGATCACATGTCTTTTGGTGCACATATATAAATATTTCTGTAAGATATAGACATAGGAGTAGAACTGATGAGTTATAGAGTGCATATGTATACATACATATGTATTATAAGGTATATATGTATAATCTTGATAAATTATTTTTATTAAAAATTTTCGATGAAGTATAACTTATAGAAAAGTACACCTGTCTTAAATGGCCACAGGCCATCTTTTAAAATGTAACATAATATATCTATGGATATTCACGTACTCAAACATTAACTGAGAACCTGTTAACATAATAGGCACTTAGGAATGGAAAGGTGAAGGAGAAGTCACTGCTGTTGAGGAGCTTAAAAGATAGGGATGTGATCAAGTTCTGTCCAAAAAAAGAGTGGAGAGAGAGAAATCATGACTGGAAGAATCAGGAAAAGCATATTGGAGAACATGGCATTTGACCTGGACCCTCAAGTGTAGTAGTATAAATGTCAGCTAAGAACTGGAACCTGGAGATTGTAACTTGAATCCGAGTTCTGCACATCCCAGCTGGGTACAACTCAGTTTTCCCTTCTTTAAAATGTGAATAATCATAATAACAACATGAGTTAAATAATGCGCCATCATGCCTATCTTAAGTGCTCAAGAAATGTTAGCTGCCATCATCATTATCAGCGTCAACGTCATCCCACATCAATTTGATCTCAGAGTCATCTTCTTCAGAGAGTTCATAGAATTTAGAGTCATCATGTCAGGAATGAAATATATGACCTTGTTTTAAGGAGATATTGAGGTTATCTGGGGCTTCTTCCCCTGGAAGAACTAATCGCGGAACCATTCATTAAGGAATGGCAGTCCCTTAGGGATCACCAGGTCCTAAATTCTCACAGATGAGAAAACTAAGGCCCAGAGAGAGGAAAGGACTTGCCCAGGGTTGCACTCTGCTAAGATAAGTACTGGTTGAAATCCCCCAGCTGTACTCAAAGTTCTGAGTGGTGGAACGTTGTCTTACTCATCTTTTTATTCTTCGTGAAACCTTGGGTAGTGAACTTTGTGGTTGTAGAAATAAGGACAGAATTCTTATTCCCTTAATTCCTCCTGGCCTGTTCAAGGGCAAGGGTGAGCAAGTTTTTAAATATTTTGTAAATATAGTTTGTTGTTCAAAACCAAAGGTAGTTTATACAGTTGATGATCTAGGCAGCAGAGAATATAGTAAAACCTGGAGAATCCTGGTTATTCTCTTTTTCCTCTGTGTGTTTCAGGTACAAAATTCTTCATTATAATGCTTCCCAATTCCTTTTATTGGTACTTGCAGTGCCAGTGGGCAAATAACAGTCTCCATACAGCCAGAGAATTCTGAAAGGTTATTTCTTGCAGCTAGCGTAAGCCTCCAATCCCACAATAGTAGCAATGGTGGATTTTACCCAGTGTTTTAATGGTGAATGTAATAAGAACATAAAAAGATCTAAATGCATACTTTGAAGGAATTTGCAGAGATGACTAGGAGGACCCAAAAGAGCACAATTCAGTTTGTTTCTTTCACAACTGTGTTTATTTTTTCATTTCTCTTGTGCATATCGAGGAGTTTTTAAGATTATATTTTAAAAACCGACTAAATAGTTTCTAAAACGTTCACTGATGGAGTAGATTAGTGTGGGCTTTGTAGATGTGATTATTAAATAATTCAAAGGGCTAAGCCCAGAGTGACATATTTTTCACTTATTCATGGGTAATTTTCAAGATTCCCTTCACCCCCAGGAGCCAATTATATTTTATTGTTTTTGTATATTATGTCTAATAAATTTTACTCCAGACGTCTAATGTTCCAGGTACAGGTTTGACTCAAGAGAAGAATTTGCACTTCTCTTAGTGTCCTTTATGTTTTCTGTTTAAATTAAAGTATCAATCAGTGAGGGCAGAGGAAGGAGAGGAGAATGAACCCAGTTGAATAGGGGAATTGATGAGTGATTACGAACAAAACATAGCTTCTGAATCAGTGTGAAGTTTTCTGTTGTTTTTCCCAATTTCTGGAGCCAGTCATGGTAATAAATGGAGCACTGAAAGCTTAAAGAATTGTGCCACCCAGATATATACAGAGTTCATGAATTAAATTTAAAAATGGCCTTTGAATAATGGAAATTATACACTACATATATTCTCATATGCATGAACTTATTAGCCTCCAGTGAGATGAACACATACCTTAGCTATTTAACTGCAGTAACACCAATACCCATTTATTCAATCATGCATGTCCCTCTGGGTTCTTCAGTAATATCACCGACTTCGTGCTTTATTCTGTGCTAGTTTTTGTGCAGAGCATTTTGCATGCCAGATCTTATTTAACCATATCAGTGATCTATTAAATCAGTACCACTATTATGATTGTTTACTTGATATCAAAAGAGGAAAGTAGGTCACTGTTAAGTTAAAAGGCTAGTAAGTAGTGAATTCTTAATCAGTACTCATTTGTTCATTTATTCGATATATCATTGGATGCCTAGTACGCATCAGACAGAGTTTTAGTCCCCCTTCTAACTGTGTTTATAATCTCTCAACCAGATAACACTAGATATCACACAGAGGCTACACACCCTGTCCCTTGGAACTGCCGGGCTCCACGAGGTTAATGCTGTTGCAGAGTTCAGGGACCCACTTGAGCAAAATCTAGCTTATTTTAAAGGAGCTAGTTCCCCAAGGGAATTTGGTTAACAAAGCATTCATTCACTTATCTGTCATGGTCAGTGCATCCCAATATCACCTTAGGAGATGCTATCGGGGCCTTCACTTGGGAGATCATCTGGTCTAGTTCTCTCAGTGAGTAGATGAGAAGGTGCCCAAAACTATACAACGAGATAGTAACTGAGAAGACAAACCACAATTAGCAGTTAGCTTGGGAACAATTTTACAGCCTCACTTTCCCAGTATCATTATATGGCACTGACTCAGTTTAAAAGTAGAGGGGAAGATAATTAGTACCCCAGGAGTAATATTAAAATCCCTCTTCCCCCTTTCTTTATTATACCCTAACAGTATTACAGTCCACTCTTATGGAAATGGCTCTGGGTTAAAGAATTAAGCTTTTCTATTTACTTTTCTATTTACTTCTAATTGAAATTCCACTCAACTGCCCCCTCACCTGAATTTCCTATATTCCCTTTCAAATAAACTAAATGGCTTCTCCCGGGTCCAATGGGATTAAAATTCCTCTTTGTTGTTCCCCAAATTCTTCTTTCCTCTCTTGTAGTAGATTTGTTCTGGCTTGGATGAGAGTTGTCTGCACATATCATGTTGTCAAAGCCCAAACTCTGCATATTGAATAAAACAAAGCAGAAACATGAGTTTATTACAAAGCTTTTGACTTGCAAGCTGAGGAAACTCAAGGCTACAGAACCAGTGGGTTCCGAGTTACTCGCAGGCTAACGGATTTGTATGGGACAAATTTGTATGGGACAAATATGGAAGTTATTTGGCTTTTTCAGCTGATAGGTTGCCTAGTGGTCTTCTTTCTTATTTGGATCAGGGAAGCTGAGTCAGGGGAACAGAGAGGTCCAGAAATGGCGTGAACAGATTTGGCATTTGGGGATTGGCTGGTGTCCTCTGCCGATTTCTGAGAAGAGCTGTAAATCCCTGCAAGGTGAATTTTCCTTTTTGCACCTGCGTTGACTGTCTCCATGCTGTCCCTGACATAAGCGACTCCATGTTTGGTTAGTTTGGTTCTACAATGTATTCTCCACCCCTCTTTTACTCTAATGCACATTCACACACATATACACTAAAACACAGGCTATTTTGTAACCTCTTAGAAGACAGAAACAGTATATGATTCATCTGTCACCCGCTGTGGGAAGCTGGGCCTTGCATTGCTTCAGCCTCTCTGTTGAGAGGCAAGATAGCAGACTGGTTAGAGGCAGGGCTCAGGAGACAGGCTTCCCTGCCTGTGAGCTATGGAGTATCAAGCCAATTACTCTTCCTTTCTCCAGGACTCAGTGCTCACACCCATAAATGGGGACAAGGGTGATATGTCTTTCCTCCCTTTGGACAATTGTGAGGACTAAATCAGAAAATACATGCCAAGCGGTGCCTCACACACACTAAAACTTAATGAACACTAGTTACTGTTAACCTCGGCCAACAAGTATTAAACATCTGCGAAGATCCAGACACTTATTCATAGGTACATATTTCAAGGACTAGAATTTAGTGCCCCTAGCTCTTCACTCTGATGGCTACCCTACGGATAACAAAGCCTCATCATGCCATTTGGATTTTGTTCCAAACCCAACCCTATCCCTTGAAGTCAAGGCAGCTCCCAGGCCACCTGGATAACTTTTCTGGCCTTTCTATAAACATTCTGATGTGATACAGGCATAATTAGACTTTGCGTCTATTCCCATGAATATTTTATGAGGAAAGCCAAGATGTTCAAGGACTATAGAGACAGGTATAGGTTTGCTATTAAGAGTACTTCAACATAGAGTCGTTTCCTTTCTGGCTGATGTTGGTTAATAATCTAAGTCTGGATTTAAGATTATATCTCTGAATGAGACAAAATATCAGGGGATTCTAACTGCTTTAAAAAAAAATAGAAGCAGTCATCAACTTTTATATTTAGGCCAGGGCTCCACAGTGGATTTGTTGGAAAAGCAATTGTTTTCATGGTTGTATATGTTGGTTTGGATTTTCTGTGGCTGCATGCGTCTTTTGAAAGAAGACTTTGGGTAAGCATTGTGATTTTCCAAGCAGCTGGTCTTCTCCTGGCATTGTTACAGGGTCAGTCTATTTCACCCCAATCAGAGCATAATGTCATAAATTGCTGGCTGTTCCCTTGGCAACTGTTCAGGGTAGACTAGCCATGTTCTCTGCCTCAAGCCAATGGTGGGCTGCAGGCAGGCTCCTACAGGCCACAGGGAAGCATATTTCATTGCTAAGGTCTTTGCATCAACTACTGATCACTTATGTCCATTGTGTTCAGAGAGAAGCCAAAAGTAAATTTCATAAGAAGAAAAATAAATCTATATCCTGCCCATATGATTTTTTAGTTTTGCGAGGTTTTTTTTTTTTTTTCTTTTCAAGTGAGTAAAGTTTCAGCTCACTTTTGACCTTCTCTCCTAACGAGATCATTGAGGTAAAATCAGAAACTATGATTGATAAATTATAAAACACTCCACAGGTACTTCGGTACCTCATAGTCATTGCTTCTACTCTCTTTATCTAAGCTAGAACTCAAATCTCCTCATCTGTTGGGAAGCTCTTTTGATTTACTCTCCCAGTTCTCCCTCCTAAATCAGGCAGAGCTTATACCTCCCATCATATATATTAAAATCAGTATTAATGAAACCTTTCCTGAGAGTGTCCCCTTTTCTAAAATCCTATGCCATTTGGATTCAGTGTCAAACAAACTTATGCTTTTTATCTACTTGCCGGGAATGAACAGAACTTGAATGTACTTGGGAAGCCAAGATCAATATGTGAAATAACTAATCTTATGTTCCTAAATACTGGAAAAATCATATATAATCCCCAGCACTTAGCATAGAGCTAAGCACCCAGTAGGGGTACAAGAAATATTGCAATAAAACATTGATAACAACTCCTTCATTAATAGAAGAAAAGCCACTCTCGATTTCCTTTTTCTCCCTCAAAACGGAGCAGTGAGAAGCAACCAGTACTCTGGCGTTCCTCTGCCTCTTTGATTGTTGCATGGAAACAGGCATTTGTAAATAATGGAAAGGGGAAAATGGGGCTCCTTGAAAAGACAGGGCCGTTTTCAAATAAATTTGAAATGAATTAATATAAAGCCAACACAAAGTTTTAAGAGCAAGTGAGTCCATTTCCTGTCATCTCCCCATTATAATTGTGAGAATGTCCTGTGTTATGGGCCCTGGCTACCAGAGTGGTTTGGTGGGAGTAGACATTGGTACAGTTCTAGAGATCCTCCCAGCAGCACTCACCCTGTTTTCCCAGAGCTTTATCGAAGTTTAATGCAGACTCTGGCATACAATGGGCCATGACCTCCCAGATGCCCTTCCTAACAAGAGCTGGTTTGAGCCAATGTATAAGCTCTGAATGAATGGAAAACACATTTTCAGATTTCAAAAGGGCTGCCTAAGCGCTTAGCTCTGCACTATAAAGATACGTAAATGAATATAACAAACTAGATGCCTCTTCTGCAGCTGTTTCAGTTAGGATGCCAGGTTTTTCCATCCTCGCTGCTCCTGGCAGCTCATCCCTTTTCTGCAACGTATCACACCTTCTTCCATTTTACAAGTAGTTTTGCAGCTCCTGCCATTGCCCACCCCAAAACAAAACCCAGCCCTGTTAGAATTCTTGTGGGCTCGTGGGATGGAAAGGAGTTCTGCTTGAATTCAAAATGGTTGTAAGTGTGCTTTGTATATAGAACAAAAATGGAAAACCAGATCCTGTGTTTGTCTCAAAACTGAAATTCCACGTCCTAACCTAAAGTGAATAGATGCTCCAGTGCAGTGAAGTGTCTGGGCACCCTTTAAAGGAAACTAGCGAGGACATCACCTTCAGAGGCCTATTTTAGGCATCCACATTTTTGTTCTTCCTTCTGATTCTTAGCTTAGCATCAACAATGAGTTAATACTTTTAGGAAAATGGTGTGGATCATAATTCAATGCACATCAAATAATGTCCAGAGGGCAGGCATGAGCAGGGTCTGTCTTCATTGTTAGTGAGATCTTGTAGGTATATCAGTCAGTAGCCTCAGGCTCACAGGATGTCAGAATCAAAGGGTTCATTGGAAATCATGTTATCAACCCCTTTACTGAACAGATGGGCCACAACGACAACCCAGAAAAGGAAAAGACTTACTCAAGATACCACCGCCGAGTCCATGGTTTTCTGTACTGAAATCAGCCTCATGAGTTCTTAATCAATGCCCTTTTTGTTTTTCTAGTACATCTACCTGTGCCTTTTGGGAATAATAACATACAATATGTGTAATCTGACAGAACTATTTAATAGTTGATATAAGCATGCATCCTCATTTTAATAATTTTCAAGCTCTTCTGAGTGCTACAATAGTTTCTATTGTTACTTTCTCCCTTGAGCTATTTCTTCCCTTACAACTCTAAGCAAATGTCAGGATTTTGTATTGATAGTTCCACGTCAGTTGGACAGGTGTTTCTCTAAAGCCCTAAAACAATGTAAGGTCGTATGAGAACCATTCTCTTTTGCATCTTCAGCTAAAGTCTTAACTATGTATTTGTGAGAGGCAGCTTGGTGGGGTAGAAAGAGTGTAGATTTTGTAATTCTACAGTCCAGGGTTTATACTGTTTTCAAGCAGTGTGGCCCTTGGCAAAATTTTTTACCTTTCTTAGTTTCTTCAAATAAAAAAAGGTGCAGGGCGGGTGTGGGTT
Organism: Monodon monoceros; assembly: GCF_005190385.1. NCBI lineage: Eukaryota > Metazoa > Chordata > Mammalia > Artiodactyla > Monodontidae > Monodon > Monodon monoceros. The sequence continues at coordinate 78,703,830 of NW_021703767.1, read as the reverse complement.
AAATTTTTTCCTTGCAGTGTTTCTACTGGATTACATATGTGAAGTACCTGACTCCTTGTAAACACATAACACGTGCCAGCTTCCTTCCCAGCCTTGTATGGTCAGCATCTGTTTTAACACCAACTTGGGTTGTAGGAAGAGAAAATAATTCGCCATGAAGATAATTGTCTGATAATTGTCGGGAGAATTCAGTTGAAGCTAATTTAAGAATTTGTTTTCCTTCATCTTTAAAGAGTTGCAACACATATGTTATTTCTATATGTGTATAATTTATGAAATTTTTGCCATCTCTGTTTTTCCTCTATGACTCTATTTGATTAGTCTGGCTTTAAAAATCCAACTACATTTTTTTAAAAATCTGTACCGCATACCTATGGTACACCTCGCTGTAGGTGCTACAAAGACCCACACAGCAAACTCTGCCTTCTGGGCATTTGTAAGAGGAAGGGAAAAACCTTAAGTTGTTTACAAAGCAAAAAAAGTTGAATTTGAAGGGTGTTATAATAGAAATATAAAATTGGGTGTGAAAGGATTTATTTTAACCAGGTGATCAGGGAGAGAACACTTTGTAGAGGAGATGGGAACTGGGTGTTAAAGACTGAGTAGAATCTTCGGCAGATAACGTTGGGCAGAAAGGAGGAGAAAGATCGAAGAGCCTGGGCCGAGGATCAGAGTTGGACAAGATCAATACATGGGTGGTGATCATCCAGCCAGTGGGGCAGGAACGTAAAAAGACAGAAGTAGAAAATAAAGGTAGAAGGATAAGAAGGAACATTTAGGGCTGGTTCAAGGAGGGTCCTGAACGGTGTACTCACCTCTGGGGGTCAACAGGAAGGTTTGTGAGCGGTGGAATAAGCATGACCAAACCCGGATTTTTAAGCAACTAACTCTGCCAGCCATCAATTTAAAAGCCTTAAGAGATTAAATTATTGTATGTATTATATATGTGTGTGTGCAATTATATGTATATGCATACATATGTGTATATATGTATAATATTTGGCCATCATATCTGAAAAGGAAGCTTTGTGCTCTAACGGGAAGCAGACTAGAGACTTCAAAAGGTTACGTAGTGTCTGTGACTTCAACTACACATGCAGGGTCCACAAGACTCGAGTTATTTTCACTGTTGTGTAATAGGGTCAGTTTTGCTTTTAGAAGATTCTCCCAAGGAAGTGTGCTAAGTATTTTTCTAAAGCCCTCACATTAAATACTGTTAGCAATAAATCATTGCTTCTGTGTTAAAGGTCAAAAATTTTCCCCCATAGAATTTCTTTACTATACTCCCTGGTATGTTTTGCTCTCCTGTAAACTTGTGTGTGCACGTGTGTGTATGTGTGTGAGTTAGCAATTGAGTAAAGATCAGAGGAGACTCAAGTAGAAATTCTCAAGTTATTTTGAGTCAAATGTTTATAAATGTATTTTGGAAGTTATCACTAAAATACAGAAGTATGTGCGTTGTCTTTTTTGTTTACGGCTGAGTCTGTGTGTGTTAATTGGTATAAAAGGTGGAAAGCAGTTCTCAAACGTTCACATCAATATTTTTCCCCAAAAACCTACTTTCATATTTGCTGACTTGAATTATTTCATTCTTTGTTTGTATTTGCATCTCCCCAAGGTACCCCACTCCCCAACATAGCCCCAAAGTTAAATTTCCTATATCTGGTCAGTTCACATATCTGAAAGTACTAAACTGAGAAATTATCTTCTGTGTTACAGATATATGGAAGTTCAATGAAAAGGACACACATTTTAGTTTTCAGTGTTCTCGAATAATCCTTTTGATAGTAAAGAAATACATTGTCACCTACAGTAAGCCCAGACTGTTTAGCTCTGCCCGCCACTGAAATGTTTCACAAAATTAATATCAAACACTTTATAGTGTTCTGCTTTTATTTTTACCTTTGGCTTTTATGAGAAGTCAGTGTTAGAAACTTTTACGAGAAAAGATGTCTCTATTTTTTGTGACACGTTGATAAAGATGTTTGCCACCATATCAATGTCCAAGGTCATTTTCTCTTAGAATTTAGTTCTAATTTTCTTTAATAGAAATTAATTATTTTTATTTTATATTAAATTCCTTTCTTTGTCCTGGCCGCCAGGAAGCGCAAGCCTAAATTTAATGCTATGCTACAGTAACTATCTTTTAGGTTTCTGGTACAGTTCTCTCCTCCATTCTTCTCTGTAGTCTCTGATTTTTTTTTTTTTTTTTTTCAGATTTTAGTTGCAACAACCTTAATGAATGTGACTTTTACTTGTAATTCAAGTCAAATTCTTTTTTGAACATGTATATTTAAAATAAATAAAGCATATGGTTGAAAATAAACTTTTTTTTTTTTTTTTTTGCGGTACGCGGGCCTCTCTCTGTTGTGGCCCCTCCCGTCGCGGAGCACAGGCTCCGGACGCACAGGCCCAGGGACCATGGCTCACGAGCTCAGCCGCTCCGTGGCATGTGGGATCCTCCCGGACCGGGGCACGAACCCATGTCCCCTGCACCGGCAGGCGGACTCTCAACCACTGCGCCACCAGGGAAGCCCGAAAATAAACATATTTTTAAAACTGATTCTCAGTTATAGCTAAACATTAGAATTACCTAGGTGCTTTTAAAGTTCTGATACCCAGGGGCTCCCCTGGTGGCGCAGTGGTTAAGAATCTGCCTGCCAATTCAGGGGACACGGGTTCGAGTCCTGGTCCAGGAAGATCCCACATGCCGCGGAACAACTACGCCCGTGTGCCACAGCTACTGAGCCTGTGCTCTAGAGCCTACGAGCCACAACTACTGAGCCCACGTGCCACAACTACTGAAGCCCGCACACCTAGAGCCCGTGCTCCGCAGCAAGAGAAGCCACCGCAATGAGAAGCCTGTGCACCGCATCGAAGAGTAGCCCCCGCTCTCTGCAACTAGGGAGAGCGCAAGCACAGCAATGAAGACCCAACGCAGCCACAAATAAATTAATTAATTAAAAAATATATAAGAAATAAAGTTCCGATACCCAGACAGCACCTCAGACCACTTACAGAATATATGAAGGTGGGTTCTAGGCATCAGTATTTTTTAAAGCTCTTTAGGTGATTCCCATGTGGGGAATTATTGGTTTAAATCTTTTTTTTATTATGATGCTCAACACTTTTTTTACAAAAACACGTTTTTGACAAGGAAATTTTAAAACACCTGTAATTCCATAATTCACTATTTAATTACTATAAACATTTTGTAATAGTTTACCTGCTAATCTTTTTGTTTCTTTTTAAAACAAAATTGCAATCATATATATATATATATATTATCTTATCTTATATATTATATAAAATATATTTATGCTTACATATTGGATACCTTTTTACATATTTGTATGTAAGTTGATGATAATATGTGTGTGTGGTTTTATTCCAAATCTCTTTTATTTCCAGGCACATTTTCCCACGTATTCCCAAAAATATTCTCTAAGAACCTAGTTCTTAGTATTTGTGTAACATTTATACTACATGATTATACCACCATTCACTTATTCTTCTATTCTTATACATTAAGATTGCAGGAAACATCCTTAAACAATTTGGGGGCATTAATCCAATTTTTACTTCGGGGATATATTGAGTGATCTATTGATTCCTTTCTATGTGGGCTACTTTTCCACAGGAAGGAAAGTAGTAGCTCCTTGAGAGCTCCCTGGTACCCTATTTCTTTCTGGCATTTAAAGGAATTGTTATTTTCTGCTCTCCCTGTAGACTCAGAACTTAATACAGAACTGCCCTGGGTTTTAGAAGCATTGAACCTTGGCCTTGAAAGAGTCCCTACTGACTGTCAAGGTTATCTTGGAAGTGATTGGCTACACTTTCTCCTCTGAGAAAGGAAACACAGGTCACGAAATGACAGCAAGGACTCTTTGAGGTGAAGTGGAAAAATATTGGGGAATAGGTGGCATATGAGCATTATCTTCTCTAACATAAAAGGCTGAAGCCATCTACTTAGGCTAAGAGAAGTGAGCCTGAATTTGGAGGCATGAGGCATCAGGAAGGTCTGAGCCAAATTCTGGGAGAAATGGGTCAAGAATGATAGAGGAAGCAGCAGATTGAGGAGAGCACTGAAATTCCATGGGGTCTTGTGTCACCTGAGTTTGACATGGCATATGTTCACAGGATGCTGACAGTCTGCTTGGAAAGTCACGGTTTCAGGTAGTTTATGATTAAGTTCCAAACTCAGCGGTCCAAAGAGTGTCCTGGCAGTGCCTACTCTTCAGCGCTCTGCTGCTCTCTCATTTGACATAGCCTCCTAAACACTTATTTCTGTTCTTACAGTCTTACCCAGTCTGATGCATGGATCGTTTTGAAGACCACGTGAATGGGACAGAGATTGTCATTGTGCCTGGGACATAGTGGGCATTCAGTAGATGTTTGTTGAATGGAAGAAGCAGGCACAATCACAGCTTTCCCTACTGGTGATCTGCTTTATGATACAATTTCCAGGAATGCATTGTGTCTAAAATTGGGGACCATATGTACAGGAAATTCTTTCTTATGTCAATGTGAAATCCCTCCAAAGTAAAATCCCCTGTCATAGTTGTGTGTGTGTGTATATATACATACATGTATGTACAGGAAACTGTAAAGCTTACACTATGGTAGCTTTCTTGAGAGGGGAGCAGTCCGGCACAAAGGCTTGGGTTCAGGTTAGATGGCCTGTCTCTTTCTGTAAAGGTTTTATTTGGACATTTTATAACTCAGTTATGTACTTCCTTCCGAGAGTCTTGTTCAGAATTCCAGCCAATCTGTGAGAGAGAGGAGCAAGCCAGGATAATAATCAAAATAATATGGCAAAGAGGTGTGAGATTTCTCAGCCTTTCTGGAGGAGATGGGTGAGAATAAATACCTTCAGGATTATAAGCAGCTTTCCCTAGTAGCCAGAGAGAGAGCCTGACCTCGCTGAAGCTGGCGCTTCTCCTTTGAAGGCTCCTCTCCCAGCGCCGTCAAGGCTTGGGAGGACTCAGATGGCTACCGGATGGTTTATCTCACTATTTCAACTTTAAGTTCATCCAAGCCTCTGTGTAAATCTTTGTTCTAAGGAGGGTTCGCCCAGGGATATAAAATAAAATGGGATTTGAATGGAAACTTGGCATCCCAGTTTGGAAACATTTTTTATTGGGTACAGATTTGGGTGGAGGGAGGAAAAAACAAACACAATTTCTATGTTGTAAATGTTAATAAAAAAAGAACAAGTAAAACAAATTAAAATGTTTTGTTTTGAGGAGGCTTTTTTGCATTCCCAGGACTCCAGAATACTTTTGGATTTTTATGACAATCCATAACTGCTTTAGTACAGACAGAAAGGCAAATAACAAACGAAGTTAAATAAAGTTAGCACATAGCAGGGGTAAGATGTGGAACTATAGTAATCAGCTGGCAAAGATTCTAATGGGGGTTTTCAGCATGTTTTTACTAGTCCAAAAAGATTATGCTATTAATAATAACTTTTAATTTAGGATTTTCAAATTATGTCTTCAACTCACCAGCTTTGTCATTTGTTAGTCATAAAACTTTTACATTCTGCCCTTTGCACATCTATCCAATCTTTGTGGCTGACCTTTTTTGTTGTTTTTACTGTTGCTAATTCTTAAAACCATTAGATCTTAATTAAGTATACTTTGCTACGAAAGTCATTAATTTTAAGGAGAAAAGAGGAGGTTAATGGTCATGATTTGACTCATACTAATCTATTTATTTGTACCATAATTTCATCTCAGAAATATGTAGTTAAGTGGAAGAAGAATCAGGAGGTTTATTTTATAATCCTGGCTCTGCTGTGGAATGGCTGTGCCATTTTGAGCAAATAATTTACCCTCTGTCGCTACAGTGTTGTCTTCTGAACAGTGCATTCACTCATCTGGGTGATGTCAGGTTTAAAGGAGATGACTCGTGGGAGGAGTAAAATGAATATGCTGGTCTAGGTGAACCAGAACTGCATTGTCCAATATGGTAGCCACTAGCTACATGTGGCTTCTTTAAATGTAAATTAATTAAAATTAAAAATTCAACCCCTCAGTCCCATGGGCCACATTTCAAATGCTCAACAGTCACAGATAAGTAGTAGCTACCGTATTGGGCAGTGCAAAGAGTTCATCATTGCAAAGAGTTCTGTTGGACAGCACTGATCTAGAATGACAGCCCCTTCCAGAGTGCTGGGAATTGCTGTTTGAGTTTGGATGGTATCAATTTGAGTTGGCCTGTGAGCTACTGGAACAGTACAACCCTCAAAGAGCTCTGTCTCTCCTTGAACCACGTGCAAGATCGTGAACCTGCTATGTGGGGGTGGTTACTTTGTGTTGATGGTATGTCAGCTGCATCACCACAGAAGTGAAATCAGTGGGCATGCTTATTCTGAATTCTGTCAGAATCATTTTTAAGTACCATATGTCCATTGTCATCTTTGGCACATTTCTCTGGCTTCATCTGAGTCCCAAAATGAAACCTCACAGTCTCCTTCATAAATTTAGTCATCCAAGGCCAAGGTGAGGATGACGTACTGAACTTTAGAAGCCTTAAGTAAAGTGGGATAATGGTTCTGGGAATGACGAGTGAGGGCATATCTGAGAATCATGTTGCTATTATGGATTCGCAGAAATTCATCTTAAGTGACCAGAAGCAGCTGCGTAATAAGCAGAAAATATATACCCCTGCTGCTTATGGTTTGCTAGCCCCCACATTCTACGCAAATGTCTGATTTTGAAAGTTCTTATGAACTATAAAACCATATACCCAAGTTAGTACTGATTATTAATATCATCTATTTTTTTTTTTTTTTACAACACTGTGATAAAGTTATAGAGTGGTGACCGTTTATGCCGCCTTTACAATCTGAGGTTCATTTCAGTACCGGTGCAGTGGTACCTGAGTATCTCTTTTAATGTGTGTGTGTGCGCGTGTGTGTGTGCATGAGTGCGCATGCACATGCGTACTCACTAGAGCTCACACGTGTGAAAGTACATTTTTTCTTTATGCTTGGCGGTTTCACCTTTTTTCCCCAATATGGACCATGACCTGACTGTCTGTGTAGAATTCCCAGTTCCACCACAGACTAGTTAGATGGTCTTGGCATAGTTACATACCTTCTTTGTGTTTTAGTTTTCTTATCTACCATGAGGATTGTAAGTTTCTGTAACAGAATTGCCATGAGGATTAAATGAGAATGTCTGTGACTGCATATGTCTACAAATACATGCGGGAGGATTGCTTCCAGGACCCCGCACAGATACCAAAATCCACAGATGCTCAAGTCCCTTATATAAAATAGCTTAGTATTTGCATATAACCTATGCACCTCCTCCTGTATTCTTTGTCATCTCTAGGCTACTTATTAATACCTAATACAGTGTAAATGCTACATAAGTAAAGAGTTGTAAATACAATGTAAATGCTCTGTAAATAGTTGCTAGCATGCAGCAAATTTCTCTTGCTTTTTGGAACTTTCTGGAACTTTTTCCAAATATTTTTGATCTGTGGTTGGTTGAATATGTGGATGCAGAATCCGCAGATCTTGAGGGCTGACCGTATACTCATACATATATACTCATTCTCACATATGCATATATATGTATGTGTATGTTCACATACATACATCTCAGTACAGTTCCTGGCACATTATAAGTGCTATTAAGTATTAGCTATAAATTAGCCGTAATGATTAGGACACTAATATTCTCATCAGTGAACCTACAAAGTCCAGTGCTCTCTCTCTGCCCCGGAACCCTGTGGTCTGCCAAACTGAGGATGATAGCAAGGTGTCTCCATGTCCTGTGTCTGGAGTTGAGCCCTGTCAACTGGGTTGAGCCCTTCCCTTGCAGGATATCCACTCAACCCTTGAGTTGATAGGATGCTGCCTTCAGAACTACGTAACCCCGATACTCTGGGACCTTCACAATACCTCCCGCTCACTGTGAGAGCTTTCTTCACCACCACACTCCAATGCCACCTCCCCCCACCCCCCAACACACACACACACACACACACACACACACACACACACACACACACACTCCAAATCTGTGTGTTTCTTTTTTTGCAAAATGCTTAAGACTTAAGTGCTCTCACCTTGACCGAGGCACAGAGATGTCCTGTTCCCATGCTGTTGACGTTGACAGAAGTAGGGCACATTTTTCTTCCATGTGCCACTGAACTCTCAAGCAGAATATACAAGATGTTTTCTGGTTACCTAGGCTACCCGCTGACATAATCCTACCTAGCCTTTCTTTCCTCTCTCTACCCCGTCCAGTCTCCTCTCCCCCGGGTCTTTATGTGCCGCTCTACGTGGCAGACAGCTCATTCTCTATAGCCTGTCACTTATTTGGGTTCAGAAGCAGCTCCCAGAAGACGGACTGAAGAGAACAACAGTACCCTTGCAAACACTTCCAGACTCTCCAGTGGACAGGTTAGCTCTCTCGAGAGTGGCTCATGCTCTCTTGTAGGCCGAGGGGTTTTTGCCATTTTTGAATGCATCCAATGAATGCTTGGTTTGGGTTGGGGCACTAACAAAATACTCTCTGGTTTCTGTTGATTTACTTACTGGACACATCTTGCTGTCCTCAGTGTAGATTCTTGCCCCATTAACTTTCAGTAGTAATTAGCTCAAGGTCTCATCTGGAAAGTTCTGGCCTATTAGTCTTAATTGAGCAGTGTGTATTAGGACAGACATTTTAATAGGCAGAAGACTGCATGCAAGCAGGAATGTGGCTTAATGTGCAATGTCAAATGATATCTATCACATACTATCTAGATATCTTAGATTGGCATTATGGGTCCTCCGTGATCTGACTGGTAACTCTATGTCCTTAACCTCCTTCATTATCCCCTCACATTAGCAATAGGTTTTCCCATCACTGTGTCTTTGCTTGTATTGTTGTCTCTGCCTGGAATTCCTTCACCACCACCATCACCTCCACCACCACCATCACCTCCACCACTGGCATGAGTCCTAGCCCTTAAGACCTAACTCAAATACCTCATCCTCTGAAAAGATATTGCCCTAATTGTCCTGGCTGAAAGTGAAAGTCCTCTCGTCTGAATTACCACTGTCATCTCTGTACTACCCAGGTTATCTTCAGCCACGTTTTATCTTGTGTTATTTGTTTTTTAGTTGAATATGCTTTATCTCCTACTAGATATGAAATTCCTTGAGATGATAATAGGGTCCCATCTGATCTCCTCCTGCCCCTTTCCTAATCAGGTTTAGGGCAGGCTTAGTTCCTCACACACTGTAGCTGTTCAAAGACTACTGGTTGAATAGGTGTATGAATAAATGGCAGAAACCATATGCAGGATGCCAGAGCGAGTTGTTCCATTGACTGGGGCTATTAAAAAGCGATTGATTATACAGGAGATTTGAGAAATTTTATTAATAATGGGGTGGAATATTAGAGTCGTCTCGAACTTCAAAATGTTACCACCACCTCACCTACCATACCATCTTCATTCTCAAATGAGGAAACAAAGATTTATATATGACCAGTCCAGGTCGCATAGTAAGGAAATAAGAGAGCTAGGACTTGTAACTCCGATCCAGCAACCACTTAGTATATTCTTTTGAAACAAAGCTAAAATAATAGTGACATAAACATGCTATTGCCAAGACACATGATTATGGGAAGATAATTTCCCACCCCTACAGCACATCACCACATACCTTTATTTTCTTGCTGATATAAAGAGTACAAATACAAACCAAATAGCAGTGACTTGAGAGGGAAACATGACTACTTCCATCATGTGGTGGTTCTGCACAGCTGAATCAGAAACCCAGGTAAGGGGATAAGACAAGTCTTGCTCAATTTTGTACTTGGTGAACGACTGAATGAGTGAAGGTCAGGCAGCTGGGTCATTGACAGCACGAAAGGAAGTAGCAGTAGAGCTGGCTGACATTCCCACAACGGGGAGAGGAGTAGACAGGAAGAAAATTCTGGGAGTTCTGCACTTCAGCAGTAGGAGGAGATGTGGGCAGGAGCCAGATGGTGGGGCAGGGGCAAGATTCCTTTCTCCAGCCGTGTAACAGCGCGACGTGAGGGCATTCAGAGCTTTGAGTGTGTACTGAGCTGAGCGCCTGGTGGAATGTGGACTGTAAATCTCTCTCATCGTCCTTTTCCTCACTGACCTGCAAACAACCCCGGTTCCTCCCATCTGCTTCCCCACCACCTGCTTTCAGTGTTTCTTTATCTGCATAACTTTTTCCATTCTCCTACTTTCCTCTCCGTCTACCTTTTCATGGTACATCGCATTCTTCTTCCAAATGTTTCCATCTGGCCACCTTCTTCCCTAGCTAGGAGACCCACAGTAAGATAATGCGATCTCTTAACATTGATTCATGTACCTGCTCCACAAAATATTATTGGGGACATACTTGGTCCCAGGTACCGTTCTAGTTAGTGAGTATACAACAGTGAGCAAAAGACACAAGAATTCCTCCTCATGGAGCTTCCATTCAAAGGGGGAGACAATAAACAAAATCATTGGAAGTTATATAGAATATTGGGAAAGTAATAAGTGCTGAGAGAAAATAAGCCGGGAAGGAAGAGGGAGTTCCAGAGGAGGAGGGACCAAAGGTCTCAGTGCTGGGTCAGACAGCATGGGCTGGAGGTGGAATCCCAGCTCCATCCATCCAAGTCATGTGATTGGGCACGTTAATAGACCCCATGGGGCCTCAGAGTCCTTGTCTTTATATCAGGGATCATAAGAGACTTCTTCTCGGGGTATCTTCTTGGTTTGTTGTAGAAATTACATGAGATGATACTTGTCAAGTGTTCAACACGGGGGCTGGTCCCCTGTAGACACTTAATGATTGTTAGTTTGTATTATTATTAATGTGATGTTTTATATTGTATAATATATAAATATGATGTATATGTAGTATGTATGTGTATATGGTGTGTGTATGATATTCTCCTCTGACGTTATGCCTTTAATATTCCATTTTTCTCAAAATACCTATATTTTCACCTGTGTCTGTTTCTCCTACTGGACTGAACTTTTGAAGACAACAGCCTCCTCTTGTTGGTCTCTGTGTCCCTCATAGTCCCCAGCACACAGAAGAATCTATGTTCACTTGCTAAATTAGAAAGAAACAAATGGGGTATCCCTTTCCTAGACATAGTAATCTTTCCTGGAAGCCAGTTTTTAGAATCCTTCTCTAATTCTTCCCGTTCTCATATCACATCTAAACACCAGCTGCATCCTCTCCTCGTCCCCTCCCTGCTTTCTCATCACCATCCTTCCCACCTCTTACAGAAGGCCAAACTCATGGTCCTTGTCTCCCTGACTCACACACCCCTCTGCTCCTTCACAGAAGTTTTTGAGGATCATTTGACTGTGGATCCAGCCAGCTCCTATAGCCTCATTCCACCTTCACGCAATTTTAACCATTTCTCTCTATTGGGAGTCACCCAGTCCCCTGTCAAAACCCACATGCATGCCATATACCTCTAGTAATCATGTTATTCTAGCTGTTTAGCACTTTCTAGTAAAAGACCAATTTCGTACATTTTCTCGTTTGATCCTTAGAACAACTGTGTGAGGTACAAACTTCAGATATTATTAGCTGCATGTTTCTAGTAAGGAAACATGCTCAGAGGAGTGAAGTGAAAAATCCAAGTGCACATGGCAAAAAAGGCAGGGTCAACACCTGAATTCCTATTACCTGAATCGATGATATCGAATTTGAAAAAGTTCATGCCTGGCACTTGGGTGACCTGAATTCTCACCCGAGTTTTGCTACTTGCTCACCCTGTGACCCTGGAAAATGCCTTAAAGTCTCACTTTTCACTTCTGTAAAATAAAACTAACTCTTGCCCTCCCTGACTCACAGGAATACTTTGAAGATTAAAAGACATGTTAAGAAATTTCAGAAAATATAAATTGCCATGTATAAATGTCAGGGGGGATGAATAAACTCTGTGAAAATATAATGACTGATGTATGTGAAGGAAGGAAATGGACACTTTCTCTAATTTTCCACACACACCAGAGAAACAGAAGCCCTTTAGAAGTTTCAGGTATATCTAAGATTTGACACTAATGGTAAAGAATATAGAATTTATGAAAGCGTTTTTAAGCTTATAGGCTGAAAAAAGAGTGTATGTACAACCCCCCTCTCCAGAGTTTAAATATCATTTTAAACTAGCCCCTCTCCCAATGAACACACATACTTAAGAAACAGTGCAGAAGGTTGTTTCTGGGCAAACCCCAGAGGTCTCTATATTTATCTGTACAATTCAGTGATACTAAGTGATGTGTTGATCTGTCTTGTTATAGTAAGAGGCTCAGCATTATGGGCCAAGTTTATTGCAGAGTCCAGGAACCTATTCAGATTCTGTGGTTATCCTGGATTGTTTCTGTTGCATCACGGATCAACTATCCTTTACAAACAGATTCTTCCCCAGTCAAGCCTCCAGATAAGAATGCATCTCAGCCAACATCTCAATTGCAAGCCTGTGAGATTTAGTAGAGGATCCAGAAAAACTATGCATGGACCCTCAAAAACCATGAGATAATAAACGTATCTTGTTTTAAGCCACTAAGAATGTTAGGCAGCAATTGAAAGCTAATACAGTACTCTTTACCGTATTCTAAACAGATACACTTCAGAAAAGCCTCCCCCAGTGAAGGAGTCCCCTCTACTGTTGCCCAACTCAAGTGGTTACCAAGATTCTGCTTAAACATCTTCAGTGGCAGGGAGCTACCATTTCACAGGGCAGCCCACTTCAGCGTTAAACAGGTTTGCGTGTTGTCAAGCTCAGCTCTTGTGGAGGTAATACACTCTGCAGACACAGCTTAGGATGAGCCATGGATTCAGGCAGGCCGGTGAGGAGGTCCTAGTGCTCTTGGGTCTGGACTATGCCAAGTGGCTAGCAGTCCAGAGCCATCCTTTCTCGTAAAAGAAGGACTGAAGGGGAATGCATGTGACAGGTAGATAGCACTGGATCTCTTGCTCCCAGTTTTACTGCTGGGCCGCAGTCTAAACTTTCACCCAGTTAAATAAGTTAATAAGCCCTGCTCTGCGTATTTTCCTTATAGAATTGTGGCCATGAGGTGAGGTGGCATCTATGAAAATATTGGTGGCTGTACGTCAGCAAATGATGGCAAGTGATTATCATTATTAAAATAATAGTCATTTGTCAGTAAGTATCTGTTAAAGCTGCTCCATGCTTATGAAGACAGGCTCTCCAGGGAAGCTGCTGATGTGAAGATAAGAGGAGACCAGCCCCTGTTTGGAATTGCATCACTGACCCTGGATTCCCAGCAGTGCATTTCAGGTCTTGCTTCAGGAATTTGTTTTTCGTTTTGTTTGGAAGGAACAAGAAGGCCCTGGAGCCAGTTACATTGTCATCAAACTTAGTTGGTAATTAGACTCCAAAGCAAACCTGCGGCAGCCAGATAGAGTTGAAACTTGAATTCCTTCCCACAGGTGGAGGGTTGGATCCTGGAGACAGTGTATACAGCTTGGCTATTTGAATGTTTCTGCATGCAGGAAGGTTCGAGAGAATCTGGCTAAAGCAATTAGCGTTGCTCTGTCTACAGGCAAAACTGGTTTGAACGTGTTTGTCTGTTCTTGAAGGGCTGTTGGAGTCTTGTCAGTTTACCTGATGAGAGATTTCACTAAGCAAGATGTCTTCACTTATAAATCCAGCCACTTTACACCTTCAGCCAGCCCCAAACTCATTTATTTTCTTTAAGAGTCCTCCCTACAACCACGAGCCACGATGGAGTAAATTAATCCCCAAGAGCCCAAGAAATGATGAGGCTGTTTAATCTGTCCATTCAAGGATATCCCAGCAAAGCGCTGCTAATTCTTTTCGTGCAGACTGTTTATGTATTGTGATTCTCCTCATTTGGAAAAGAAAAATATGTTTATACTTGTATTTTTCAGGGTCTGTTTGCTATCTATCTTTACATTGTATGGTTCACATTATTATTAAAAGTATCACTATTTTATTGTAGTGATATTTTTATTGTTTTGCCCACTTTAGGAAGAATAAAACCAAGATCTCATTATTAAAGCCCAAATCCTCCACAAACCCCTCCTTTTAAAAACTTAGATTAAAAAGTGTTCAGTCAGCCAAATATCTATATAGCCTTTTATATTTGGTCTCACAAAAATGTTTCCTACCTTTGGTCTGAATTTTACCTGCCTCTGTACACACCCTGTTCTCTTGTCAGCGTAATACGTGTCGTGGTAGCATAAGTGGCAGGAGCGTATAGCAATGTGCTGTCAGTGCTACACTGTGTGTCTTCACCCTTTATCAAACCTATATTGTTATTTTTTCATTTGCATTTTTTGTTTTTCCTTGTTTGTTTTGGATTTTTGGCCTGAAGTCTGGTGCTAAGCTGAATGCTAGAGTGAAATATTTGAGCCTGGTTTCTTGAGTTCCTCTGGCTGATGATCTCAGTTGTTCAGATGTCATGCTACCAGCCTTCCCCACCAAGGAAGTTACCTGCTTTCTCATCTTTGAGCCTAGAGAATTTTTAATCAACCTACCATAAACCCCACCATTGAAATTTTAAGTTATCTCTTACTTCCTCAGTTTCCCCCACTAGGTGGTAAGCTGTTGCAATGCAGAAAACCTCCTTGTCCTGTTCATTATAACCCCGGTGCCTAGCACGAGACAATGCAGAAAGCTGATGTTTCATAACTGTTTATTTCATAAGTGAATGACTGTTCATACGTTACACTTTTCTCATGGACCAGTAATGCAATCCTAAATTTTGCCATAGCATGTGGGACCCCAAGTGAAAGGATTTGAATGATCGGTGACAATCTGTATGGGTAGCGCCCAAATTACAGATAGGTTATGTTCTAGTAGTTCAGAGATGAATGAGTATTCCAATTCATAGATCTTGACAGAATTCACTACAGTCTTCCCTTTTCAGAGATGAAGCAACTCAACCCTGAGGGAGCACTTTGCATCACTGAAAGTCCTGGGAAGAGTTTGTGGCAAAACTAATTCCTGCTTGGTTCTGTGTATTTTCCTTATGGTTTATTCTTATTTTATCACAGACGCTTATACCAATTAGTTGCATCCCTTTGCCCACAGGGAAACTCATTTAATCCAGCGTTAGATAAAATAATTATTCACGTGTCCTGACCCTACTAGAGAATAAGCTATAAGGCAAATGAGAAAGAGTTCCAGCAGCCATCAGTGGTGGCAGCAAGAAAGGACGTCTGCTACCGTGAGGAAGAGCTCCATCCACTGTGATGTCAGTGGAGTGTGTGTGGTCAGGGTGCGTGTGCCCATCCCTATCTAACAGGAGAGGTGTTTACAATAAGATAACAGTTCTTGATTCAAGGACGAGCCTCTGCACAGTCTTCGTAGGCAAGGACAATAGTTTTTGTTGCAGGGAAGCCATTATAATCGTCTCCCATGTGCATCTTGTTCCTGTGCATGTCTTTTCATTTTTGGTAGAGAAGACAAGGGCTTTGTTACCTATCTTGTGAACACCTGTCTGCCAGGATTTAGAACAAATGCTTTCTGGCAATTTTGCCTTTTTTTTCAGTTACATTTCGTATATTACTTCTGTCTAGAACTGTAGGGTCATGTTAGGTTTTTTGAAACTCCAGGAAATGTTTATTTTAATTTTCTTTAAAGAAGGGGGAGAATAAAGAAAAATGTATCAAAAGCTTCTACTGCCAAACTACTGTTTTGATTTCTCTTTGTGTGAGCTCTCGCTTCCCCACATCTTGAGCCTTCAACGCTTTGATGTTGTCCCTTTAAGCATAAAATAAAAGATGGTTCTCTTTAGTCTGTAGACTTGGAGGAGGGCAAACACAAAACGTTTCTGTGTGTTCATATTTCTATAGCAATTCTTGGTGCCGGTCTTAGGGCTTTCATACTTTCCCTAGACTTACACAATAAGCATTTGGTGTTCCATGACTTTTCAGTTTTGTCAACTTTCCAGGCCTGTATGGGGTTGCTTCGTATTGTTTCTGTGTGCGCAACGTGACAAGGGTAGCATCCATGATCTGATTCCTCACTCTATCCCTGCAGGGCTTATAATTATGCTTTGCACTCAGTAGAGGCTCAATGCATGAATGAATGCATGGGTGAATTTTCAGTTTGATTCCAGGAGCTGTTTAATTCTGTTAGTTAGATGCACCACCTAGGTTTTCATAAGACATTTAATTGGTACATTTTTCTTATTGCTTTTTTAAAAAATATTCATTATATGTTGGACATACTGTGTTTTACATTTACATAAATATATTTTATGTAAAATTCTGAATCTCTTTTTCACTTAACGTTGTTTTCAAGATACATCCAAATAAATGTTTGTAAACCTAGTATTTTCATTTTAATTGAAGCATAATACTCCATTGTACTAAAATTTACACTGTGATTCTCTTCCTTATGGACATTTTGTTTTTTCCCAATTTTGTATTCCTACAAACAATGTTGCAATGAACATCCTTTAGATTCTTAAGAGTTTTGTTTTAAAGAACTATCCCTGGAAGTAGAATTGCTAGATGGGAGAATATGTGTATTTCAAAACTTTTAAAATATTATTAAATTGTCTTTGAATATGGAGTACCTATTTATAATCCTATTAGCTGTGTACAAGAGTTCCTATTTTTCTATATCTTTACAGTACTTCATATCAATCAGAACTTTTGTGTCATTCTGGTGACTGGATATAAATTGGTATCTCATAGCGGTCTTAATTTAAATTTCACTGTTACTGAGGTTATGTTTACTGGCCTTTCAGAATCCATCTTCAGTTAATTGCCTTTGTCAACTGTTTCAATGTTTTTGTTTGTTCTTTGTTTTTTTTGTCTATTTATTATCTTGTAGTACTAATCCCTTCTTAGTGTTATACGTTGCAATCATTTCTCCCAGATTGTGGCTTTTTAAACACATTTTGTGGTGTCTTATACTAAGCATGAATGTTATTTTTAATTTTAATGTAGTTAATTTTATCAGTCTTTTTCTAATGTGACTTTCCGTCCTAAGAAATCCTTCCCTATACTAAAATGATCATATGAATTATCTCCCTTAATTTGTTAAACTGAGGAAACGTATTGAAAGATTTTCCGATGCCCCAAAGATCCTTGAGATAGTAAGGTAAATCCTACTTAGTCATGATGTACTTTTTAATAAATTGCTGGATTCAGTGTGGTAATATTTTGTTTAGAATTTGTGCATCTATTTTCATACCAGAGATTAATTCATTTATATTTTTCTTATACACTCCTTGTCCAGTTTTGTAGCCAAGTCATACAAGCACAAAGTTGGCCATTTACCTCTTTGTGAATTCTCTTAAACAGTTTGTACAGCCTTGATATTATCCATTCATTAAGGTTTGGCATAACTATCCTATCCTTTTTTTTTTTTTTTTAACATCTTTATTGGAGTATAATTGCTTTACAATGGTGTGTTAGTTTCTGCTTTACAACAAAGTGAATCAGCTATACGTATACATATATCCCCATATCCCCTCTTATTGCTTTTTAATACCAAAATGAATGGTTTGTGTTACTCTACTTTCAGTAGAGCTCAAATGAATAGAAATTAAAATATTTCCAATGACAGAGTTAATCTTTTCAATATCTTCCCACAAAATGGCATTCAGTCCATGAGACTCAATTCCTGGGTTTCATGGCCAGCTTGGTTGCCTAACTTTGTGTTCATGGGTCCTAAATTCCTAAACTCTCAGAGCTGCACAGGCTTTTAGAGATCCTATCTACATCCATATCATTTACAGATGACGAAGCTGACATATTTGCATTCTTTATGGCTAGGGAATGAATTAAGAGTTTGCACTCTCCCTAATCAAGATACTCTGTGTATATTCACAATATGTTTTTCAATACAAATGTAATATGACTCTGTTTTGTGACTGTTCCTAAACTGACTGGTTCTAGAGGTAGAGGAGTATTCTGGGCTACCTGCTTCATTCCCAGCGATGCTATTCTCACTGTCGGGCAAGACCTCTGTCCTTTGTGTTCATAGCTAAATTGAGGTTGCTTTTGTTCGGGGGAAAAGAGAACAATAGTCATTTTCATCACCAGCTGAGAAATTCATTCTATTCTGCTGACCGAGTTCATATTTTCTGACAAATCTTGAAGTTGCCCTTATTTCAAGTTTGATGGCCAGTGACTATTAAAGCCATGGTTTGTTTTTTGCTATGCCTGCAGCCCTGCTTTCCAAAATCTTTTCCACCTTAGAGGTCTTTCTAAATACTGTCATTACTTGGAGAAAAATTAACAAGTTAGGAAATAGGAAGGGGTAGCTTGAGTCAAAAAAAGGAGGCAGAATGGCCAGGAAATGAGGAGAGCCTTGATTAGTTCTATAAAATCCTTGTCTGAATCCTTGCACAGTGTCCTTTTAGCCTTATGAGTTTAGGAACGTCAGGAACCCTGGAAACCTTGTCGTCCTATCTATCTAGTATGGGAAAGTGTGGAACAGTTTCGGACCAGGGATTAACCTATGCAAACTCATATTTTAAAAACCACTATCTCTAGTGGTTCCTATTCTGAATTTTCTTTGGTCAGGTAGCTTCTCATGAGTAACAATCTCAAAAGACAGCCAATATTTATTTAACATCTTATGACTTATACAGTACTTTATTATTTTATCATTCTATTATTGTTAATATTACTTAATGTTATTCTAGTATTAAAATAAATGTTCTCTTTTACTTTAGTATTGTATTACTGAATAATAGAGTATATTAGAATGTTAATATAGATATATATTACATTAATTAGATATGTTATATTATATTTAA
This sequence comes from Monodon monoceros, assembly GCF_005190385.1. Lineage (NCBI taxonomy): Eukaryota > Metazoa > Chordata > Mammalia > Artiodactyla > Monodontidae > Monodon > Monodon monoceros. Next base: position 78,685,071 of record NW_021703767.1, on the reverse strand, counting down.
ATCTAGAATGTATTAAATAATAGAATGTAGTAGAATATTGGATGTATCGTGATCTACATTTTACAGACGAAAAAAGAGAGACTGTAGGAGAATAAAGGACTTTGTGACACAAGTTTGCTTCTGAATAATGGGCGAGATTCGAACCCACATTTTGAAACGCCTAAACCCAGGTTCTTTCCTAAGGCTGTGGAGCTCCTGAACATCTGACATGATCAGAGTCAGAAAGGCTTGGCTTACCCAGCCCCTCACCCCTCTCTGTCTCGTCTTTCTCACAATATATTCTAGAAAGAATTTTATTCCTTGAAAACATACAGCTTTAGGTTGGAAGCAGTTCCATTTCACACGAGTGGGTTTCATTCCCCATTTAAAAATGCGAAATGCAATTTCTTATAAGACTTGGACGTTCAAGCTGGGGGATGGGAGTGACAAATTGCAGTGGTATCTCCCACACCTCTGTCTGCTCACAACTTGATAAGAATCGCCAAAGAGGAGGTCTTTTTTACCTAAAATTCTTAATGAGAGAGAACCCTGACTGCACCTACAAGTAGGGAAAGGCATTTGGGCTACACAAAACCTCTTTAAACTCTGAAGCTGGGCTTCCCTGGTGGCGCAGTGGTTGAGAGTCCGCCTGCCGATGCAGGGGACACAGGTTCGTGCCCCGGTCCGGGAAGATCCCACGTGCCGCGGAGCGGCTGGGCCCGTGAGCCGTGGCCGCTGAGCCTGCGCATCCGGAGCCTGTGCTCCGCAATGGGAGAGGCCACAACAGTGAGAGGCCCGCGTACCGCAAAAAAAAAAAAAAAAAAAAACAACTCTGAAGCTAGTGGACATTGTGGTGCATAAACAGGGAAAAGGTTTTATTGGTGCTTTTAATAGAGTCTTATCTTAAAGCTGTCTGCAAGTGTCAGCTGTTACCCTAGGTTAGATTTCAAGGCCCAGCTCCCTTATGAGGTCAACAAGGATAGCTGATGTTTATTCTGTACTTAGAGCCCCCAAGGTTCCAGCAAACATTTTGCACATCACTTCTAGGACTAGCAGTAAATGCAGTAATCATTGTCAAGACTGGGCTCAGACATCTGCTAAAAGGGTTATTTATTTGAGTCTACAGCAAGAGAAAGGGGGAGAAGCCATAGGAATGAATCAAACAGGCCTAAGTATAAAACCCAGCCTCACCACTTAACTGTTTATACAGCCGATCCGGGATAAGTACTTAACTTTTCTGAACTTTAGTTTTGCTATCCACAAATAGTAAATTATAAATGTCTGCTTTACAAATAAAATGTGAGAAAAATGCACCCATCAAGTCAATTTAGGGTGCTGGATATTATTCCAATCCTAGTTCCTAGAAAATTAAAAGACATAAAGATTTATCACGAAGCAGAGGTAGTTTCTTTTCCCCAGCCATATGTTTTCCTATTCCTTCATATTCGAAGAAACTCAAGATTCCCTTCCTTTTTCCAGCTGTTGGTGGAGGCAGGGAATGATATGTTTGGATCTTTGTTGCACCTCTTACCTATTTGGGAACCAGTATCTGTGAATTCAAGGGATAGCTGGGTGTGCAACTGTGTGTTAGGCTGTGTTTTACCTGTACACAACCATGTCTTCCTCTCAGACCTAGACCAGATGTTGAAATTGGGAAAGGGGGCCATACAGCTATTCCCCAAGCTAAGGAAAGATATTATGCCAGCCCTGGTAACAGTGAATCTCTGCATTTGGAGAAGCTGGATTTTACTTTCATATGTCCCACAAAGGGACGTTATTATCTTTGTTTTACAGATGAGGAAACTATGGTGAAGTTACTTGCCCATGATATGAAATCACATGAGCCAGTAATAGCATCTTGGCTTGTTCCAGAATCCAGTAACGTTCTTTTCCACCTCCAGCCTTGTTTCTGGCTCCCTCAGGCCCGCAGAGCAAGCTCGGGCTCAGTTTGTACTAAAGGTGGAACAGCAGTCTGATGTGGCAGCATCCAGACCCCGTGGGGAAATGGTGCTGTCTTTGGGACTTGCTTTCCTTCTCAGGTCCCAATGCACAGGGTTACTGTGGGCTGTGGGGTCCTCACATCACCCCTGACCTATCAGGAGAATTAGGAGAGCGCCAGGGCTGGGGTTACTGTAGGTAACTGTAAGTACCGTAAGTACCGTAGGTTCTTCATGAGGACCAGCCTAGCGATAAAGTGTGCTTGTGAGACACAATCTTTGTGGATCCTTTTTGTCAGCCCACATGGAAGACACATTAGAAAAGCAATCTCTATAACGTGTACCTGTATGCATTTAGTATTCTCAGTGACAGTGCTTTATAAAGCTGAATGTCTGAAGGCAGGCTAACTTTAAGGCATCTCTCAAGGTCATGAGCTAGTGTGGTACAGTGAAAAGAGCTTATCCTGAAAACTTAGAAAACTAACTTCTAGTCCTGCCTCTTCTGGTAAAGTCACCTCCCCTTTCTGAATCTGTTTTCTCAACTACCCAGTTGTGTGTTGGAACCAGATGATTTCTCTGAAAGTGTTCTTTAACTTTCCTATGTTGATTGAAAGAGCTGATTGAAAGAGCTACAGATCTCATTATGAAAAAAAGGTTAAGTTATGAATAGGAGCTATTTAAGGCAGCAGAGAAATAGAGCATCTCTTTCTAATGATGTCCATCCTTATAAAAAGAAAAAGCACAATTTTAGTTTCTTTCTTTGCACTCTGAGAGTAAGACCCCTGCCTAGTTAGGACATTCATTATGTTAAACGGGCTATAAAGTTAATGTTTTTCCTATTTTTATTTATTTCTTTATATTTTAAAATATTATATTAGTATATTTTAGCATTTATTTATAATATCACTTAATACTATTACTTGCTTTCTTCATGCTTTTTTTCTCATTTTTAAAAAAGGCATAATTTACATGCAATAAAATACTCTGATCCTGAGTGTTTCTGTTAGGGGCCTCTAAACAATTGATGAAATTTGACAATTGTATACATCACCCCAGAAAGTTCCCTTGTGAATCTCTCCAACCAATACCCACCTGCCACCCTCAGAGGCAACTACTTTCCAACTTCTGTCACCATAAATTATTTGTCTTTTTAAAAAATTCAGATACGGGCTTCCCTGGTGGCGCAGTGGTTGAGAGTCCGCCTGCCGATGCAGGGGACGCGGGTTCGTGCCCCGGTTCGGGAGGATCCCACATGCCGCGGAGCGGCTGGGCCCATGAGCCATGGCCGCTGGGCCTGCGCGTCCAGAGCCTGTGCTCCGCAACCGGAGAGGCCACAACAGTGAGAGGCCCACGTACCGCAAAAAAAGAAAAAAAAAAGAAAAAAAAAATTCAGATAGATAGAATCACACCATATTTGGTTTTGTGTCTAGCTTCTTCATTCAACATGCAGGTTTTAAGATACATCCATTCATCCATGCTGTTGTATCATCAGTCTGTTCCTTTTTGTTATTGAGCAGTATTCCATTGTATGAACGTACTCCCAATTCCTTTATCCATTCTCCTCTTTTTTGATTTGGTCATGAATTTATATAAGTGGGAAACATGGGGATATAAGTAAGTATTGAATCTTTGGGTCAAATCCGTCTTTTGTTCAGGCCCAAAGGCCTCAGGTGTTTGTCATCTGAAACCAATCTGAACCATTAGGCATATACCTTTGCTTCTCGTAGTAGCCGTTTATTATGTCATTGTTTCCACTAGTGTCTTGTGGAATTGGGAAGAACATTGGCCTGAGAGTCAAGAGACTTGTGTTCAGACAGCAGCTCTGCCCCCACTCAGCAGCATCACTGGCCACTTCATCACCAAGCCTCAGTTTCTCCATCAGTAAAATGGTCTGGTTAGACTGGATAACCCTTCAGCTCTTTCATCTCAGAGATCCCATGGTTCTTTGCAAGTCCTTCCTCTGGGCTCTACACATCACATCCTTATCGGTCAGTCCTAGGATTTCACTCTTTTACATCTCTGTGGTGAAGTATCCAAAGCATCAGATAATTCGACAAATATCTCTGGTCCTTATTCCTCTTCCACACCCCACACGTTCCTTTTCTAGACTTGGAGCATAGAGAAGAAATGTTGTCTGGAACTTGCTGCAAGAAAGATTTCCCTAAAAAGTGTGGGGTCTTAAATTTTCGTCTATTTGTCATGTTCTTAAATACTATTAATTTGCAAAGTTAATCAGCAATATCATACTTTATTGTATTTTATATCATACTTCAAAACTACATTGTGGATTTGTACTTTCTGTCTCCCTTCCATGTTGAACCATTGTCTTTGGTGGTGGATTCTAAACTATTGACTTAAGTTTTTTCCTCCTGTTTGTAGTAATAGTTGTGTCATCTGAGTTTAGACAGCAGATGGTCAAGTGCTGGCCCACCTATATTTCAGCTAGTCCTGGGCTAATATTATTCACTTGGCAGTGTCTGTTTTACTTTAGAACTCAACTTATTAATACCTCCTCTCCTTCTCGTCCCAATTCATAGAAAAAAAAAAAAGAAGGAGGGGGTCTTTGAAACACAACCATTCTCCCTATGGGAAATGTTTTCTATGAATTTTTTATTTTAAAGGCAACTTTGCTTCACTTTAAGAAATTGTATCTGTCCTTAGAATGAAATTAACTGGAGGGAGATGAACAGTGAAGAAGGATATTTTCCCAGCTTCTTTTAAGTCAAAATAATATAATTATTTCGGATACCAAGGGAGTTTAGAGGTTAGTGTATTTACTCATATACAGTGGAAAATTCAAAATTTCATCTCTAAGCAAAAATGGATTTGGGAAGTATCTATCATTTTTATTATCCATCTCCTTGGGTATATTCTTTGCAATATATTGGACAAGAAAGAGCATGGATTTGCAGAGTTAGAAAGGCTAATTTTTTTATCTTGGCCCAGCTATGTTCCAGTTGAATGACTTTGGATAATCACTTAACCTCTTTAAGCCTTGATATGTTTATTTGTAAATTGGGAATAGTAGTCTCTATTTTTCAAGGTTGTTTTGAGGTTCTTAGATAATACATATAAAATTTGTGGCACATAAGGCATGAACCCAATAAAGGTGGTAATGCAATTACTTTGGAGTTGTCATTTCTGCTACTCCTCATTATGACATCAAAATTAAAGCCCAAAGTTTTAATCTCTAGCTTTGGAACTTACAAAGTGAAGTGTAAATTTCATGTGCACACTCACAGAGTCTGAGATCTTTTATCATTGCCTTATATCTTTCCAAATTGTGATTAGATCCAGAAAATCATATCTTAAAGACCTCATACACACTCTTCCAGTGGAGGACCAGGTGGGGCATAATCAGAATGTTTACTAAGTGACCACACTCTGTGTGCATTGCAGAGATAAGACCTCTGTATGGGTAGGTGTCTCCTGACGGTGTAGTCGAGGCTAAGGCAGCCCCAAAGTCTGGAAACCATCTTCCTGTCACTAGAAAGTGTGGGGGAGGATGGTAAAAAGCTTAAGAGAGATTAAGAAATTCAATGGGCTTGAGGGAGGATTAGTGAATTACAAAAAAGATCCACACCATAAAGTAACTTCTCACTTGCAAGAGATGCATTATTTGTCTAGAATTTTGAAATGGTCCTCTCTTCAGGTAACTGTTTGGAGTGCTTGTGATTTGTTCTCCTTGATGGAACATGAGTGGGTGTAGAAGCATATCTAAGCAGATCTTGGAGCCAGCTTCTTTCATAAATTTCCTCCTGTGTATATACCATGTATCCCTGACAAGAAGAACACTGTTAACGGAGACAGTGTGCTCTGGAACTCAGAGCACTGACATGGGAATCGGGAGCTCTTACATCTGCTGTTTCTGTCAAATACTGACTCTGACCTTGGAGCAAGTTGATTCAAACACAAGGTGAAGAAAATCATGTCTGCAATGGGCTGAGAGCTCATGGGAGAAAGATGCTACATGGCTACAAATTGTTTACTATTGTGTTTGCCTCAGATAAGGAAAATGGTTACAGTTGCTGCCCAAACTTCCAGGCTATTCCTTTTGTCTTTTAAACCTAACTTTTCTCTATGAATTCTAGTCTTTACTAAACCAGAGGAGGATTCACACTGTTAACCTCAACAAAATCAACTTAAAGGCGTTTTCGCATTTGAGCTTTTATTGAGTCATACGTTAGCAAAAGCGCTCTTATTGCATCCCTATTGTTTTGTACCAGACACTGTGCTGGGGATGCAAAAGATGGGTAAAACTTGGTCCCTTCTCAAGAAGCTCAAAATAGGGTGGGAGAGATCAACGTTCACAAAACCAGAGCGCAGTTCAAAAATGCTACAGCAGTACACCTGCAGAAGTTTTATGGATGAAGAAAGAGGTGTCAGCCAATTCTGCCTGAGAGGGACTAACTCGGGTAAGGCATCAGAGAAGAGAGCACATATGACTGGAGTCTGATGTTGTCCAGGCTGAGATGAAGTGGGAAGAGTCATATGAAGGAGAAGCATCAAGGGGGAAAGTGTAGGACATGTTCAGGGTAAGGCGAGCGTCTGATTTGGCTGGACTGTAGGTTACATAAGAGGAGTGGCTGAGTGTCCAGCCACTTATCCTTTAACCTAAAAGTGAACACCTCCTTAAATTTTGCTCCCTAAATGCCTCACTTGCTTTCCCTTAATCCTGGCCCTGATAGGCAGATTTTGAAAATATACAAATAAGTATTTATGATCACAAATCATAAAATGTTATTCTCCATCCCATGAGAGTCTACAGGCCTTGATTACAGTTAATCATTTATCATGAATAATCTTGTCTAATTATTATGCATGTCTCCACCATGGGGTGATACAAACTCTAGATTGAGACCTGTGGGTATTATTAAAGCCTCAAGTCTTGTGAGTTTCCAGGTGGGGCTGAGCTGAGTGGACTGTCATTAGAATATCCAGCGATAGGCAATTGCTTGATAACTGTTTATACTGGCATTCTGCACTGGGGTGGATTCCTCTCTTCCAGTAGCTTCCACTGATACTGACATAGCCCTCTTATGGATTTTGAAGGGCCAACCTCTAGCAGGTCAGGTGTCAAGCTGCTGGAGGTAAGAATTTTTTTTAGAACATTAGGACTTTCTTTCCATTAACAGCTTTATGAAGTATAATTGATATATAAAGAACTGCCCATATTTAATGTATAATTTGATGTTTGGACAATGCAAACACCCATGATACCATCCCCACAATCAAGATAATAGGTATATCCAACAACATCCAGAGTTTCCTTGTGTCCCTTTTGTTTTGCTTTGCTTTTGCTTTGTTTTTTTTGTGGTACGAGCATTTAACATGTGATCTGACCTCCTAACAAATTTCAAAGTGCACAACACCAGATTATTAACTATAGACATTTATGTTGTAGAGCAGATCTCTAGAATTTACTAGCAAAACTGAAACTTTATACCCATTCAATAAGAACTTCCTATTTCCCTTTCTTCCCAGCTTCTGGCAACCACTATTGTATTCTCTGCTTCCGTGATCTGACTATTTTAGATACCTCGTATAAGTGGAATCATGCAGTATTGGTCCTTCTGTGACTGATTAATTTCACTTAGTATAATGTCCTCCAGGTTTATCCATATTGTTGTGAATAGAAGGATTTCATTCTTCTTTAAGGCTGCATAATATTCCAGTGTGTGTGTATGCCACATTTTCTTTATCCATTTGTCTGTCAGGAGACACTTGGATTGTTTCCATACATGGTCTGTTGTGAATAGTGCGGTGCACATGGAAGTGCAGATATCTCTTTGAGAGCCTGATTTCAATTTGGAATCTTTTCTATAGGGCATGTCATTCAGTCATAGAGAATGTGATATAGACCTTAGGTGTCATCTAGTCCAACCTTTTTTCTAACATAAATGAGAAAACTGAAACACAAAGAAGAGGGATGACTGGACATCACAAAGCAAGTGTATTCGGTAGAATTAGGTTCAGCTGGAGTGACAGAAATCAGTGATGAAACAAAACAGTGTTGATTTCTCTCTATGGAAGGAAGCAGAGATCCGGGACAGTGGTAGGCAAGGACCCAGTCTCCTGCTGGTTTCCTCAGCCATACTCAGCTTGTGGCTCCTACTGAGGGGCCCAAGATGGCAGCTCCTGCATCCCAATGGACTGAGACCAGACCCCTTCCCTCTGAGGACACTTCCATTCCATCTTCAAGTCCCTAGCCAAACTTACCTGCAGGGAAGGCTGAAAAATGTCACATTTATTCAGGACAGCTGTGTACCTGGCTAAAATTTGGAGGTTCTAAAGAAAGATGGGAAGAGCAGCTATAGAACAACTATCAAGGCATACCATGGCAAATTCGGGACATTTCCAGGACTAGTATTCTGTTTCCTGACTCTAGATTTTTCTCACAGAGATGTGATCTTTAATTAAAGCCTATAGACCACTTGGAAATGTATAAATTCATCATTGTATGTGTCCATACAACATGCAGTATTTCTCCTTTGCTTAAGTTATTTTTGTATTTATTAATCCCTAGGCCTTGTAGATAGGAGTCAGGCAGACCCACATTTAATTCCTGTGTTCCAATTTGTGACTTCAGGTACATACGGATTAAAAATATAAACTTGAGTTTTTTCTCCTCTAAAATAATGATAGTATTTTATCAGTGGCGTTGTTTTAAGAATTAAATGGGATAATACCCATGAAAAGGCCTAGTCCATCCAGTGCTTAGTAAGGAAGTAGGTATCTAGTGCTGCAAACGTTAGTTCCCATCTCCTTTCTCCTCGCTTCCTCTGGTTTCCTCTGGGGCCACCTCAGTTTCCTAGGAGGTCGTTGAAAGGAATCTAAGTCCTTGACAAAACTCTTCTCCAGATGCCCACAATAAATCTGTTTAGATGCATCATCAGTTCTTTTTTGCTTTATAAAAACTCACATTTCAGACAATCTTCAAAGATCGGGAAGCTCTGGCACAATCATAGAACTTTTTAAAAGTTATGGATGTCTGAGCCCCGACCCCAGAGACAACGATGAAATAGGTCTGGGAGTGGTCCGGGAATCTTTAGCTTTTAAAGCTGTCTGATGAGTCCGTGCTGTTGTGTTGTAAACAAATCAATATGGTGGCAGATTGGAGTAGACAGAAACGGGGAGGCTGAGAGGCCAATTAGGAGGCTACTGTGATTATACCTAGGTGAGAGATGATGGAATAATATGGTAGAGAAGGAGAATAATTGATGAATTTACATATTTAGTAGGCACAGTAGTAGAACTTGGTGCCTCATGGGATGCAGGAAGAGGGAAGTTGATACTGAGTTTGCTGTCAAACATCTTTTAATAGTAGCAAAATTTTAGCTCTTGAAATATACCTAACTTGAACTTACTGGTTTGAGGTAAAAGATGAGAGGAAAATATGTAAAATATGATCGTTAACATTACTAAAATTTTTTGTTATCTGGAACAGTAACCCAGATCCAACAGAGTAAAACATAAGAGAGACAAAAGTCAAATCTTATTCTTAGCTTTAAAAATTAACTCTCCAAGTACATATGAGGATCATTTAATTTGACAGACATCCATGTCAAAAAAAAGAAAAAAAAGACTTGTAAGGGAGACAGTTTTACCCCAAGATCAATAATAATAAATAAGACCACAGCAAAGTAAATGCACCTTCAGCAGCACTCATATAAAGAGGAGCGTGTGGAAGAGGGGAAACGGTAGTTCCTAGAGTGATGTGTTTATTCCTGGGGCCCACACATTGAAGGGAACTGGTGCAGAAGAGGATGGTCAAGAGGATAAGATGAAAGAAATCATGTCCCATAAGTAATTGTTGAAGGAATCCAGGTGTTTATCCCAATAAAGAGAAGGCTAAGGGGAGGGACAATTTTTTTTAGTATTCTTTAGGGCTGTTATATAGAAAAAGCAACAGACTTGTCCTGAGAGGGCGGAAATAGGGCTAATGAGGTGACAGGTATTTAAATTGATATAGTAAAGAATATTCTAACAATTAGACCTACTGGTAGAATGGACACCTTCTGAGACAGTCTGCTGTGACTGGACATGGCACAAGCAGTCCCAGGGACTGGACAAGTGTTGATTGACTGAGGATGTTACGGAGGGGATTTATGGATCAGACAGATTGACTGGGGCAGATGGTCCCTAAGGTCCTTCTCACTTTGATGTTACTCCATGTTGTATGTGAAGTTGTAGCCCCTTAATTTTTTTGACAGTACAATTAACTAGGTGATTTGTCTTTATTAACTGATGCCAACGCTAAGAGAAAGTTGTTGTCTTTTCACATGTAGAGATGTTAAGAATAGTACTGGAAACTTTTGAAGAAAAAGATCTCTATACATATAGTTCTGTACCAGTTTATTCTCAGGCTATTACTGGGAATAAACAATAGCTTTCCAAATTTGAAAAACACATTATCCCCCCCGTATGGAAGAGGAAGGTCTATTTTACATTTATATGGTTTGGGCATTATTGTTACTCAGAATGCCTTAGCTGAATAAACCTAACTGGCCTCATCAAGTTACAGGATATTAACTTATGTAGCCATGTCCAAAAGTTAATATTTATTCATTCAAGTATTTCTTCAACAAACAATCTCTTCCATATTTCATTCACCCTTTCATGGTAGAAACATACATTTTTAATTGTTATATTGGAAGAGCTCGTAATCAAATATGGAAGCTGTGCTTATGTTTCAGTTACTATGGCTACATGCCTAACTACTCCAAAACTTAGTAGCTAAAGAGAACAATCCACATTTATTATCTCTCACGTTTGGTGGGTCAGGCATTTGATAGCATCTCAACTGAGCAATTCTGGCTTGGGGTCCCTCATGAGATTCCTGGATCTGAGTTCTCCCAAAGACTTCTTCACCTATACGTCTGGTGCCCAGCCTGGGAATACCTGAGTACCTGTTCTAGAACAGCTGGGGTTCTTCAGGCATCTCCCTCTGTCTGCGTGTAGCCTCTTCAGCGTGGCAGCTTCAGGGTAGCTCAGCTTCTAACATGACAACTCAGGGCTTCAAAGGTATGTGTCTCAAAAGAAAACCATCTCTCATTTTATGAGTAGCACTGGGAGTCATACGGCATCACTTCTGCCGCATTCCATTGGCCAGGCAGTTACAGATGTCCTCCCAAGCATCCATCTCTCCCTGATGGACTGTCAGGGTCACACTAGAAGAGGAGTATATGGGATGAGATATGTGTTGATGTCCCATCTTTGGAAAGTACACTGTGTCATAGCATATGGACAGATGACACTCTACACAGGGTCTGTGCTCTAATGAAGGTATGAACAGTGCCGTGAAAGAACAGAAGAGTAGGGAAGTGATTAGTAAGGAAGGTTGCATTCACATGCCCTGGGTCATAAAATCTGAGCCATCTAACTTGTTAAGAAATGTTCAAGGCAGAGGCAACCGTGGATATAAAATCATGCAAGAACAAGGCGTGTGAAGTGTTAAAAAGTTTGGATTGACAGGTTAAAGACTGTATTGGGGGAACGGTGGGATAGGTGCCTGGAAAGGGAAGGGAAGACAATATCCTGAAGGGCCTTGAGTGTTAAGTTGAAAAGTTCGGCACTGGGGAGTAGTGACTGGCTTTAGAGCACAGGCATATTGGATGATGCTCTTGTGTAATCTCCATCCACATTCTTTCCTGCCTTTGATAGTAAACATATCATCTCTGTTAAAGTTTGCTTCCTAGTTTAAACTGAACGCAGACTCTAAACCATCAAATCATTTTAGTTTTTTTTTTTTTTTTTTTTTTTACCCCACCACAAACAACTCTAGGATGGCATGCATTTGAACAAACCCAAAGTGATTTCACTCTTCTAATTTTCAGAGCTCTTGGCTAGATGCAGAGTGAGAAATTCATACCTTTTTCAAGTAGCGTGGGTTCTTTTTTTCCCAATTCCTCTCATCCATCTGGTTCTCTGGAGGTCTTGGAATACAGGAAAGTGTTAGTTCACTGTGCTGAAATCCAAAAAAGACTGCTAAACTGTGAAAGAAAATTTGCATTCCAGAGACACTGAAAGAGTTAGTCCACCACCCTTCTGTAGCAGCAAAGAGAAAACATCTGTATTTTCTGTCCCCTTTGTTCTTCAGTAGTTACAGAATGGAAAACCCTATATATTCGTTGTTTCTGCCTTTCTTACCTACTTAATGTAAACCACTTTTGGCACGGTGAGGGTAGAGAGAGGAACCAAAACATGGAATTATTTTATTTCTCGGGTCAGAAAATATTACCGCCAAGATACAGTTGAAGGAAAGGAAATCACTTCACCAGCTTCACTTTGTGCTCTTCAGAAGGTCACGTTCTCGTGAATAGGTGCCGGAGCCCAGTGTTTGACATATACACTGACAGTGCTCTGCTCAGAAGGAAACTACACAGTCGCAGCAATGGTGTTGCCATGTCGTCATGGTCTTTCTAAGTGATGGTGCTGTCTTTTGTCTTCCACCAGCAGAAGTCTAATTAGAAGGGCTTGTTTTCACCAGAAGCCAAGTCATTGCCAAATCTGTTAGACTGATCTCTAGAGAATCGAAGTTAGCTCATGGCCCTCTGGCTGTTCTCTTTGCCACTCCCAGGAGTTAAAGGCTTAAAAGTTTTCTTTCTTTTGAAAGAGGATCAAGTTTGGTTCAAACAAGCTTTTCTGTCATCCCCAGAAGTACAAGGAGAGACCTTCTGTGACCCTAGTTGTTTGGCCCAGACCACTTATGGCTTGTTATAATTTAGGAAGTAATTGCAATTCATAAAGCCAGGTAGAAGATAAACATCTTGGCAGAGCTGAGTTTCAGGCAATTCTGAAGGGAACCGACACGTGAGCAGAATGGTATTGGGAACATTTCTAGTCTCTGCTTGCAGTTCTTGATTCTAATGGGTGATTCACAATAGATTTAATTCGGATCTGAAATGCACAGGCAGGCAGTCATTGCTATGTATACATGGGGCTGAAAACATCATCACTGAAACCCCAGTTTTAGATTTTGCCCCTGGATGGATCAGTTACCCATGGTAGACAAATACAATAAGTTAAAAGAGTGTTGTCCTACCTACTATGTTGTGTGATTAACTTCAGGTCATTTATATTCTTAGCGAAGTTTGTAGCACAGACTTTTCTGAGAAACATAACTCTTGCTGAGGTAGAACCAAAAAACCCAGGAATTGGAAGAGAACTTAGGTAGTTAAATGTCATTTACTTTTTTCATTCAACAAATACTTATTAAGTGCCTGTTATATGTTAAGTACTGCTCCAAAGGCTGTGAATGCAGTCGTGTCTCAGGCTGGTGGGGAGATAAGCACTAAGTATGTCAGCAGCTAAATCCAGGAGGTGATATCAGATAGTAATAAGGACTGTGAAGAAAGTAACAGGGTCATGAGCTAGAGTCTGGCTCAGGAGAGGGGACTGCTTACATAGTGTGGTGATGGAAGGCCATCTGAGGATGGTGATGGAATTTCAGGTCTGTCTATGGGAATAAGTGCTATTGGATGACTCTTGGGAGTATTCATTCCCATTCACTCATTTACTGACTTAATAAAATGTTTATTCTGTTCCTTCTGTGTGCCAGTCATTTTTCAGTGAATTAGGGGTGAAGCAGTGGACAAGACAATGAGCCCTGCCCTACTGAAAGTTTTGTTCAGCCCCAAAGCAATCATGGAGTTTCGAGGGACCAAGAGGTCTATTAACTTAAGTCTCTTATTTTAGAGGTGAAGGAGTTTAGGCCCAGAGGAGCAAATGCTTTGCACATGCCTCCCTGCCAGTGGCTGGGCTTTGCAAGACTAGAGCACAGCCCTTGGCTTAGGGTCATTTCTCTTTGTCACTGTACCATGCGGGATTTCCATAAACATCTGTTTCAACAATCCCAGTTTCAAATAGTGCTGGGCTTAGTATTGGGACCCAAAGATAAGTCATTTTCCCCATCAGGACCTCCTGTCTACTCTAAATTGAAGAGAACATGATTGAGGGTGATTAAGATGGTGCCTCACAGACACAGGTATCAGGGGTTTGGTTAGGGATCCTGCCAAGTGTATCTGCAGTAAACTACATGTTGTTCCCTGAGGCTTCTCTGTGTACATCCTAAATGCCTGATATGTAACTGGTCCATCACTTTATTAGGTGTTCCAGGTATGTAAAATTATAATAAGAAAAATATCTGTTGAAAACAAAACAACAAAAATGAAAGGAAAAAAACACACTGTATTTTCTCAAACTCAATATACATAGTATTGTGGATGTCTGTGTGTACAGATCATATTTTCTTCTCTCCAGTAATAAGAGTAATACAAAGTAACCTCTCAGTTGATTAGTCAGAAACTGAAGAACTAATGATTAGGTTCTGTCCTCACGTGGAACAGTAATTTTACCCAGAGAAAAGCACTTTATGACAATATTTTTACATCTCTTTACATTCTTAAAGAGTGCATCTTACATTTCTCATCTCATTTAATTATCACAATTCCGGAAGGTAGAGACAGGACAGGATAATTATATCTCATTCTATGAATGATAAAATTGACACTCAGATTATGGAATTTTGCAAAGTGCAAAGTGTCTGCCTCAGTGAAACTGGTCTGAATGTCTATTAATAACCTCTGTTTACAAGTTGCAAATAGCAGGCATTATAAAAGCTGGACCTAATACATCATGCCATGATGCTGAGTTTAGGATTAGCCCCTCTGAGTTACTGGCCAGAGAACCTCTGTACCTATCAGTGTGAGACAGCCTTGTTTTGACAGTGACAAAAACCCAAATAATGTAATATACTCCACCTAATGATTTTCCATTGGTCGTGTAAATAATTGTCAATAACTAATCAACAAGAGTTGTCATATTCTTATTGTTAACAAGGGCCAGAACACCAAAGAGAAGTCTTGGTACTCCAGAAAGGATTTAGTATGGGGTTTGGAAAGAGCACTACATAGAAGCCAAGGTAATTGGTTAGAAACCTTGGTTTCTATACAGTGCTCAGCTCTTTCACTAGTTTACAACATTAGGCAATCAACTTTCCTGAATGGGGTGTCCTAGTATATAAGGTGAGAGAGTTGGGCAAGATGATTTTAATAACTTTTTTCAAGTTCAAGCAAACTGTGTATTTGTGAAAGGCTATAGCACAGCAGTTTGCTAAAGGTTAATATCTCCATTCAATGTAATTGCCATTAAAGGGAACCAGATAGCAAGAGATAGGAAAAATCTGTTAATTGGAGAACAGTGTGAAGTAGAAGAATGAACAACTTTGTCTTTGGACTTAAAAGACATAGGGTTTCAAATCCAGCCACATTTATAGGCACATGGAATATAACAGGGGTAAGAATTCTACCATTCTACTGACTGTTGTGGAGATCAAATGAGGTCCTGGCTGTGTACAGTTACTAAACTTTAAAAACTACCAAAGCAAAGTGTCAGTTTTTGTTTTGAGAGTATAAAGTGATGTAAATTACTTTTATGAAGAACTGAGGTATTTAAGGGTTTGAGGTATAATAATTTTACATAAAAGGAAGAACAGCTTTTCCACAAAATTCTCCTGGAAGTAGGGGGGAAACCTCTTAGGAATCCAGGAGCCCATTTTATGTTATTATGTAATCCAGTTGTCCCAGAGTATCATGCACAGAATTCCTTCAATAATCCATTTCTTTAAGTAGAGATGTAAAATATAAGAGATTTGATGGTGAAACAAAAATTGGAAATGTAGTGCTTACATATAATAATTAAATGATCAAGGAATGTCAAATTAATTCAATCTATGTTCTACTCTCCTAGAATTTGTAAGAATTACACAAAACTAACATTTATTATACAGCCAGGCACTGTGTACTTGTTTTCATATATGTGATCTCATCTAGTCCTTACAACACTGCCGTGTAAATATTTTCATTCTCCTATACTACATGAGGAAACAAAAGATCGAAGAGGTCAAGAAAATTGCCTAGATTTCAAACCCAGGTCTCTTAAATCTACCAGTAATTCTCTTACCTCACATAACAGACTCTTCTCTGGTTCCTGAGTTAACAAGTCCCAACAGACTGTACCTTAATGATGTTGTAAAGGGAAATCTATGGTCTGACTTAGCTTGGAAGGAAAGGAATTCTACTCTTTTTTTTCCCCTCTCACAATGATCTCAGTGGAGTGCTGTGATCTTTTAATTTTGCTCCTGGCATAAAGGTCTGACACGCTCGTCAAGTCCCAGCTCCCCCATCATTTTTCTCAAGGGTTAGGAGACGTTCAAGATACCTGTTTTTGTTTGGAACAAACTAGCATTCCACAAGGGCTAGTTTTTAAGGTAAAATCGCACCTCTCTGGGCCTGAAGGTATAGACAAACTAAATGTCCTTTAACGGAGCTTCTTTTTTTAATTCGCTAAAGCTCAGATTGTAAGCCCAACCTAAGTGCTTCAGAATAAACAGGAGGGCATTATTTACTTTGTGAAGAATGTGATTTGTGGCTCATGGCAAAATTGAATAAAATGATCTAATTGTCTTGATGTTTGTGTCCTTTCTGTGGGTTTTTTTCCCTTGTGGTTTTAAGACACATTTCTTAATTTTAAATCCAGTTTATCTAGTTCAAATATAAACAGGAAATCTTATAAGAATTGTTTTCCCTAAATTCTGTGTTAATAGTCACACGTTTTGTTTGAGTTAGTTTAACACCAAGACGCACGTCCCTAGCAGCGCTGAGTTCCCTTTTACCAGTGCTGCCCAGTTCACTGATCTTGTTACAATATTCTTCCTGTGAAATGGGTTTTGTCTCGGTGTAGGCATATCTGGGACTTATATAATGAAGACTTTTGTTATAACACAACATTAATTCCAAAAAGTGTTATAATGTGGGTTTTTTTTTTCAAGAGCCAACTCAAATCCCACTTAGATTCCCAGAATCGTACATCACCACCACATTGCCTGCTCCCTCACCATTCATAAGTAATTACTCTCTTCTCTGTGTTCCCATCACACATTACTCATTCCTCTGTAACAGCAATTTGTTGTGCCCTTCGCCTCTAGTCAGTTATTTACAGAAGTGTCTACCTTCTCCTACCATGGTGGGAACCTCTGAGGGCAGGCATGGTGTCCGTCTTTTCTCTCTGCAGCCGTACCTGCCAGGATGTTAAATGTTTTGTCCCACTCTTTAGGCTTCCTGCAATGTTAAATTATGTGGGGAGGCAGCTCTGCTCATCAGAAAATTGTGTGAAAAGTTTTTTTTAAAGGGTATTTATGAGAAAGCTGAGGTAACACAGGCGTTGGATGCAAAGAGTTGTGCTCAAAAAGAGTAACAGAAGTGACAAAAATAAGAATGTTGAAGTCCTTTTACTGAATTTTCAGTTACACGTTTCATAGCTGTCATTTTGTGTGTGGCGGTAATGACACCAAAAGAAAATACATCTTGATGTATTTATCAAATGTATAGCATTTGATAAATTGACTCAAAATTTTTCCTGTTTTGAAAAATCAGAATTCTCATCTACAGAGTAGGAATTTTTATTCTAATTGGAAAATCACAGTCATAGGGATGGGATATCACTAGGCTTACCATTGTCATTTTCAGACTGTTATTTTCAGTCTGTTTTGAAACACGTATTAGATATAAATACAGTATAGATTTAGATTAAGATATAGATATAGGCAAAGGACATTTGGAAAGTGCACAAAAAACTTTCAATAAGTAATGCGTGCCTCACTGGGAGGCAGAGCTGTTGGGCAGTTTTGTACTGCAGGCTTATTAGGAAAACTACCAAGATAAAATGATGTCTTCATTTGTGAAGGAAACCCAGAAGTACTGTCATTACCTGGGAAGCCTTGATTACCAGAATCAAGAATAAGTTTGTATTCCAGAATTAAAGTAGGTAATACAATTATTTGAGTTTAAATAATGTCAGTGGCATTTCAACGGAGCTTGCTGAGTCATAGCCCTGTTCTCTTCTTACAGTACCGCGTTGCTATTCTGTTGGGAACACCTACACTTAGGCTGTGCTTCCCAACTTTTTTCACATCACGATTCATGTGGAAAGTGATGGCATTCATTCAGCACACTGGTGTGAGTAGATGAGGCTTCGCTTGGCCCAAGGTGACTGCTCAGGGACTATGGAATCTCTGGCCCCTTCTGACCCCCCCCCCCAAATATGGTATACCTGGGGCCCATTTGAGGCACACTGTGTCTTAGCCTGCCGGTTGAGAAGCTTTGCACTAGAGACTTGTTTTGCATGATTAAATAGAATAATTTTATTTTATGTCAAGTATCCAGAGTTTATTCGTGATGAAACCAATATTTGTGGAGCATCAATTTTATGCAGGGATACTGTTGTAGATGCTAGGGATCCAACAATGAATTTTCTGTCTTACCCCGTGGGAGCCAATGAAATTGACAGTAGACGAACTATCTTAAGATCTCAACGTGTTTCCTCTCTTTATTTACATGCATGTAGCTTGCAGGTCGTCAGCCTTATATTTGTAATGGGGAGTATGTATGTCTACTGAAATATGGACTAGGTATACTGTGATATAGCAGTGGGGTTATCCAATGGATGGAGAATTAGACCTATACTCTAATTCCAGATCTTCCACTAGTAGTTTTCCCTCTCTGCACCTTAGTTTCTTGAATCTGGTAGTTGGACCAGACGGATGGGTTTTAAACTGTACTATATGGATTCCCCATAGGCTCCATCCTTTCCTGTTCTTTATCCAGAAGTGATTTCGGACTCTTTTGGATATGCTTCTTTGATAAATTGTTTCCCTGAACAAAGGATTATGGAAGAGGGAGGCAAGTGAGGGAAGTTGAAAACTTCTAGACCAGAATAATCCCTAAAGACTTTTAAAAGTCTCATATTTTCTAACTCTCCTTTTTATTCTTAGCTCAACAAGACCAAAACTGTATGTAGAACATGAGATGTCACCCTTAATCTTTCCAAGAGTCTTTTCTGTTCCAGTATTGCTTTGGTACCTAAAAAAAAAAAAAAAAAAAAACAATAAAGACTGAATATAAGATCACATTTTAATTTTATGAAATGAAAATTTTAACATTTCTAAATGTCAATACTTTATAGTCTTCCAAACCTTCAAATATTTATGTCTCTTGATTTAAAATCTTCGACAGCGACCACACATACACCTAGGTAATATATAAATTTTAGAAATATTATTTTCTGCATCATCTAACTAGTAGTCAATGCTTATGTTACCTGTATGCTTCATTTAGATTCAGATGATTCTTCCAGCTCTTCTGACTGTGAATTAGAGAAGTTATTTATACAATATCCAAGGATAGAAAAGATACAACCAGATTGTATCTCTTAATTTAAAAATAGTTGCATCGGGGAGTTTTGTGTACAAGATTTGTTGGTGATTTTATTTTTACTTAACTTTTTGTTTTTAATCACAATTGTATTGCCATCATTTCAGAAAAGTTTATAAGCTGTGCCTTTTAGCAGTTAAATAATTTCTTGGTTTTTCTGCTACTCTTAACATCTTCTCTTGTTAACCACACTCTCATTGAACTAACTGCTTAAAACATTTTCAAAAAATTCTTAAAAATCTCCAAACAGGGCCTAGGATTTTTAAAAAGCGTAAAATCTAGACTCTTCATTCAGCTTAATCTAGAAGGTGTTTCACACCTGGTTACTTGTTGCCTAATGTGTGTCATGGACCATGGAGGTCCTGGGCAAGGATGCTTACTGTTGTGGATGCTGTATCGCACTGCCCAGACCCCCTTCAGGACTGAGGCTCTCACTCCCCCACTGGCTGGGATTGACGGTTCACAGCTGAGTCCCTCTCTTCTTCCTTGCAAGCAGCCCGTATCCATTGGCTGGCAGAGGTAGGGATATAAAAGCCCTACCCCCTAGCTTCAAGGAAAGACAATTCTGCAGAGCCATCCTAACTCCAGAGTTCTCCGTGAAACCATCAGAAGCCTTTGTTATAACCGAATCATAGTTCAATTCCTCCCTCTATCCAGATGCTTCCTGTTCTCACCCACAGGCAAGAGCTCAAAGCCACTCTTCAATAACTTCTTTAGTTATTTAGAAAGCTCTGTTTCAGAATCTGATTCCTAGCAAACTCAACCTATGACCGTAGCTCCACACGGGGAGAGCAGGGTGCCACTGTTTGGTCACGGAGGTTGACATAAACCTTTAAATCAAGGACATTATAATATTCGGTGTCATAGAAGCATCATACAATCCTATGGGAGTGGAAGAAGTGACTTATTTTGCTTGGAGTATAACAAAGGAAGAATTACGAAAGGTTTTGCAGAAGAGGTAATGTTTGAGCTTAACTTCGAAGAATGAGTAGGTCTTCTCTAGACGAAGAAGGATGTGAGGTAGTCTGGGTTTGTAAAAGAACACAGCTTATTAAAGATGTGGCAGAGAGCTCAGTGTGGCAGCTGGAAGGTGGGCTCCACGGGTGGGGTCCCAGTAGAGATGGGTTCAGAGCCAGGCCATTAAACACTCTACTGATTTTGAAGGTTCTTATGCTGGAGTGTCCTCTTCCTTCCTAATTCCCGTCTGTCAAACTTGGCACCCCTACTTCACATACAAGATGTAATTTGAGTAGATATACTTAGAGACACCCTTCTTCCACTTGTTTGCTTGAAGACTTGTTATTTCTCTTTCTATTTTCTTAAATACTATTTTATTTATTAACCGTTTCATTTTAACCTGCTTTAGAAAAGCCTCATGTTTATATAAAGAGTGTATCTTTTAGTCTGGCTTTAAAATAACCTTCTATAAAAAGACACAGAGATCTTTCTCTATCGTGCCTAAAATTCTACCACTAGCAATTTCTGGAATTCCAAGTGGTAAGGTACAGTAAAGTTTAGATAGTCCAGATTTCTAACACATGAACCCTCGTTTCAAGCCTCAGATGAAGGGTTGTCCAGTTGTTTTTAGTATATCTCTAGTAATGGAAACATTGACCTTTACCTGTTTCTGTTAATACTGATATGTCACGGAGTAACAAAATTGCAGAGTTGGAATTAATCATTGTTTTACGGGTGAGAAAACCAAGGTCTAGAGAGAAGAAATCATTTACCTAAGGTCATACAGTAGGTGTTGACAAATCCAGAGGGACGATTCATATTCTTCATCTAGCAACTTTGTCTCTCTATGGCTACATAATGAATTCATCAGATACCTATCTGAATTATTGGGAGGCAGGAAACTGGGGTACCAACCCATCCTCTGCCCCTAATCATCTCCATGACTCAGGTCCCAGCTGTATCAGTCTTCCAGGTCTGTTTTCTCACCTGGGAAATCAGAGGCCTGGACTAGAGGAACTCCCAGAGCCCTCCTCCCAGACATTTTTAGAGTCTTTATCCTTTCTTTAGGAGCAGATGTGTCTAAGAGTCCTAGTGGGCCAGTTGAAGACTGAAAGCAGAAGTAAAGAGAAAGGGCTGAAGAAGATTCACACGTCCTCCTCAACCATTTGCTAGTCCAAGCTTCTAGTCAGATGCATTCTTGGAGCCTTTATTTTCTGATTTAGGGGCATTTTACAATAGTCTCACTTTAGGTATATTTTACACTGTTCTTCCTTTGTAGCAGAAATGTTCAGATTACCTGTTCTTTAAACATGGACCATAAAGTCTTTTCTTAGAAACTGACTCTACCTTATATGCTGCTGCTGGTTTTGAGTGAATGGGCTTGAATCTTGCAGCCAAGCCTCAATGCAAACAAAAATATTTTCTGGTCAAGCATTTTCTCGTTTGTTCAACTCCGTTACAGGGTTGGCTTTAAAAAAAAAAAAAAAAAGTTAGAACCCACAGAAGAGCAAAACACAAACCCTGGGAAGACAGTTTCCAGCCACATTAGCTCAGATCACCAGGGTAGAAAAGAACCAGGGCCTTCATTGTCGAGACCATCGTCATCTCCACTCTCATCTTATGTTCTTCTGCTATTTTAATTTCACCACTTCAAAATGGGGGGAAAATATGTTAATAGTTTCCATGAGTTTAGACTGTGACCAGAGGCATACTAAGCAATTTCAGAACCTCCAGCAACCGCAACTTGGAGGAGAGTACGGTGATGGATTTACTGTCCTCCGGATTCCAGAGTTAGGGGCATCGGGCCAGCACTGTGATGCCAAAGTGGGATGTAAACAATATTCCTTCCTTCGTTCTTTTTGCACATATTCATCCTGAGTTTCTTTTTATTCCAGGTAGTATACTGGGTGAAGCATGGGACAGAGAAACACATTCTTAAGACGTAGTCCCTGCCCTTAAAGAATTGCAGTATATAGTAGAGGAAATAGACATATGTGCAAATAATTTCAATACAGTGAACACTGTGAATGCTTTAAGCAGCATGAATTAAGTGCTCAGGAAGGGGAGAGAAAGAAGCAATTTATTCCAGCTGAAGGCATTGAGGAAGGCTTTACCGCCTTCTGACCCGTACCTTGAAAGGTCAAAATAGCAAATTGTGATTCCTCCTAGGCATTAGCCAATGCACAGAAATATGGAAGTTTCTCATAGGTTTGAACAAAAGTGAGCAGTCTGAGACATCAGGGGAATCTGAACCTAAAAAGGGAGTTTGCACGTCAGGTAAGGAACGAGCTATTTTCACATTGTGGAGCCATATAAGTTTTTCTAGCAAGAAAGCTGCTTGGTCACGTCTGTGTTTTAGAAAGGAAACTGGAAGTCACTGTGAGGATGGGCAAGTGTTACAGGAAGAGAGATGGAAACAAGAAGCCAGTCGGGAACTGTTGCTGTAGTTGTCATCATCACACTAGTTATCTACCTATAGGCACGCCTTGCCTCATGCCCATTTAAAGGTCCTAGTGGTAAGAGGGAAGTTA